>NW_026061798.1:5583762-5893971 GCF_023897955.1 Schistocerca gregaria | reverse complement strand
ATGCTTTCTGTAATCTGTGGACTATCAGAGTGTTGATGAAACACACAAAATGCATCGGGATTGAATACAACATTCTCCATGCGCAGTTTCCTCCATGGGAGTAATGTCTTAAACAGTCTACGCTTTGATCGTTCCCTGGAAGACCAGTAGTAATTTCCGATGCACATCTGGATGCTTTCTGGAATCTGTGGATTATCAGAGTGTTGATGAAACACAGAAATTGCATCGGGATTGAATACAACAGTCTCCTTGAGCTGTTTCCTCCATGGGAGTAATGTCTCAAACAGTCTACGCTTTGATCGTTCCATGGAAGACCAGTAGTAGTTTCCGATGCACATCTGGAGGCATTCTGTAATGTGTGGACTATCAGAGTGTTGATGAAACACAGAAATTGCATCAGGATTGAATACAACAGTCACCATGCGCACTTTCCTCCATAACAGTAATGTCTCAAACAGTCTACGCTTGGTCGTTCCCTGGAAGACCAGTTGTAGTTTCCGCTGCACATCTGGTGGCATTCTGTAATCTGTGGACTATCAGAGTGTTGATGAAACACAGAAATTGCATCGGGATTGAATGCAACAGTCACCATCCGCACTTTCCTCCATGGGAGTAATGTCTGAAACAGTCTACGCTTTGATCGTTCCCTGGAAGACCAGTAGTAGTTTCCAATGCACATCTGGTGGCATTCTGTAATCTGTGGACAATCAGAGTGTTGATGAAACACAGAAAATGCATCGGGATTGAATACAACAGTCACCATGCGCACTTTCCTCCATGGTAGTAATGTCTCAAAGAGTTTACGCTTTGATCGTTCCCTGGAAGACCAGTATTAGTTTCCGATGCACATCTGGAGGCATTCAGTAATCTGTGGACTATCAGAGTGTTGATGAAACACACAAAATGCATCGGGATTGAATACAACAATCTCGATGCGCAGTTTCCTCCATTGGAGTTAGGTCTCAAACAGTCTACGCTTTGATCGTTCCCTGGAAGACCAGTAGTAGTTTCCGATGCACAGCTGGATGCTTTGTGTAATCTGTGGACTATCAGAGTGTTGATGAAACACAGAAAATGCATCGGGATTGAATACAACAGTCACCATGCGCACTTTCCTCCATGGGAGTAATGTCTCAAAGAGTTTACGCTTTGATCGTTCCCTGGAAGACCAGTAGTAGTTTCCGATGCACATCTGGAGGCATTCAGTAATCTGTGGACTATCAGAGTGTTGATGAAACACAGAAATTGCATCGGGATTGAATACAACAGTCACCATGCTCACATTCCTCCATAAAACTAATGTCTCAAAGAGTCTACGCTTTCATCGTTCCCTGGAAGACCAGTAGTAGTTTCCGATGCACATCTGGTGCATTCTGTAATCTGTGGACTATCAGAGTGTTGATGTAACACAGAAATTGCATTGGGATTGAATACAACAGTCACCATGAGCACTTTCCTTCGTGGGGGTAATGTCTGAAACAGTCTACGCTTTCATCGTTTCCTGGAAGACCAGTAGTAGTTTCCGATTCACATCTCGTGGCATTCTGTAATCTGTGGACTATCAGAGTGTTGATGAAACACAGAAATTGCATCGGGATTGAATACAACAGTCACCATGAGCACTTTCCCCCATGGGAGTAATGTCTCTAAGAGTCTACGCTTTGATCGTTCCCTGGAAGACCAGTAGTAGTTTTCGATGCACATCTGGATGCTTTCTGTAATCTGTGGATTATCAGAGTGTTGATGAAACACTCAAAATGCATCGGGATTGATACAACAATCTCGATGCGCAGTTTCCTCCATGGGAGTTATGTCTCAAACAGTCTACGCTTTGATCGTTCCCTGGAAGACCAGTAGTAGTTTCCAATGCACATCTGGATGCTTTGTGTAATCTGTGTACTATCAGAGTGTTGATGAAACACAGAAATTCCATCGGGATTGAATACAACAGTCTCCATGAGCAGTTTCCTCCATGGGAGTAATGTCTCAAACAGTCTACGCTTTGATCGTTCCATGGAAGACCAGTAGTAGTTTCCGATGCACATCTGGAGACATTCTGTAATGTGTGGACTATCAGAGTGTTGATGAAACACAGAAATTGCATCGGGATTGAATACAACAGTCATTATGCGCACTTTCCTCCATAAAAGTAATGTCTCAAACAGTCTACGCTTGGTCGTTCCCTGGAAGACCAGTAGTAATTTCCGATAAACATCTGGAGGCATTCTGTAATCTGTGGACTATCAAAGTGTTGATGAAACACAGAAATTGCATCTGGATTGAATACAACAGTCACCATGCGCACTTTCCTCATCGGGAGGTATGTCTAAAAAAGTCTACGCTTTGATCGTTCCCTGGAAGACCAGTAGTAGTTTCCGATGCACATCCGGAAGCTTTCTTTAATCTGTGGACTATCAGAGTGTTGATGAAACACAGAAAATGCATCGGGATTGAATACAACAGTCACCATGCGCACTTTCCTCCATGGGAGTAATGTCTCAAAGAGTTTACGCTTTGATCGTTCCCTGGAAGACCAGTACTAGTTTCCGATGCACATCTGGAGGCATTCACTAAACTGTGGACTATCAGAGTGTTGATGAAACACAGAAATTGCATCGGGATTGAATACAACAGTCACCATAAGCAGTTTCCTCCATGGGGGTAATGTCTGAAACAGTCTACGCTTTCATCGTTTCCGGGAAGACCAGTAGTAGTTTCCGATTTACATCTCGTGGCATTCTGTAATCTGTGGACTATCAGAGTGTTGATGAAACACAGAAGTTGCATCGGGATTGAATACAACAGTCACCATGCGCACATTCCTCCATAAAACTAATGTCTCAAACAGTCTACGCTTTGATCGTTCCCTGGAAGACCAGTAGTAGTTTCCGATGCACATCTGGACGCTTTCTGTAATCTCTGGACTATCAGAGTGTTGATGAAACACAAAAATTGCATCGGGATTGAATACAACAGACTCCATTAACAGTTTCCTCCATGGAAGTAATGCCTCAAACAGTCTACGCTTTGATCGTTCCCTGGAGGACCAGTAGTAGTTTCCCATGCACATCTGGAGGCATTCTGTAATCTGTGGACTATCAAAGTGTTGGTGAAACACAGAAATTTCATCGGGACTGAATACAACAGTCACCATGAGCGCTTTCCTCCATGGGAGTAATGTCTCTAAGAGTTTACGCTTTGTTCGTTCCCTGGAAGACCAGTAGTAGTTTCCGATGCACATCTGGAGGCATTCAGTAATCTGTGGACTATCAGAGTGTTGATGAAACACAGAAATTGCATCGGGATTGAATACAACAGTCACCATGCTCACATTCCTCCATAAAACTAATGTCTCAAAGAGTCTACGCTTTCATCGTTCCCTGGAAGACCAGTAGTAGTTTCCGATGCACATCTGGAGGCATTCTGTAATGTGTGGACTATCAGAGTGTTGATGAAACACAGAAATTGCATCAGGATTGAATACAACAGTCACCATGCGCACTTTCCTCCATAACAGTAATGTCTCAAACAGTCTACGCTTGGTCGTTCCCTGGAAGACCAGTTGTAGTTTCCGCTGCACATCTGGTGGCATTCTGTAATCTGTGGACTATCAGAGTGTTGATGAAACACAGAAATTGCATCGGGATTGAATGCAACAGTCACCATCCGCACTTTCCTCCATGGGAGTAATGTCTGAAACAGTCTACGCTTTGATCGTTCCCTGGAAGACCAGTAGTAGCTTCCAATGCACATCTGGTGGCATTCTGTAATCTGTGGACAATCAGAGTGTTGATGAAACACAGAAAATGCATCGGGATTGAATACAACAGTCACCATGCGCACTTTCCTCCATGGTAGTAATGTCTCAAAGAGTTTACGCTTTGATCGTTCCCTGGAAGACCAGTATTAGTTTCCGATGCACATCTGGAGGCATTCAGTAATCTGTGGACTATCAGAGTGTTGATGAAACACACAAAATGCATCGGGATTGAATACAACAATCTCGATGCGCAGTTTCCTCCATGGGAGTTACGTCTCAAACAGTCTACGCTTTGATCGTTCCCTGGAAGACCAGTAGTAGTTTCCGATGCACATCTGGATGCTTTGTGTAATCTGTGGACTATCAGAGTGTTGATGAAACACAGAAAATGCATCGGGATTGAATACAACAGTCACCATGCGCACTTTCCTCCATGGGAGTAATGTCTCAAAGAGTTTACGCTTTGATCGTTCCCTGGAAGACCAGTAGTAGTTTCCGATGCACATCTGGAGGCATTCAGTAATCTGTGGACTATCAGAGTGTTGATGAAACACAGAAATTGCATCGGGATTGAATACAACAGTCACCATGCTCACATTCCTCCATAAAACTAATGTCTCAAAGAGTCTACGCTTTCATCGTTCCCTGGAAGACCAGTAGTAGGTTCCGATGCACATCTGGTGCATTCTGTAATCTGTGGACTATCAGAGTGTTGATGTAACACAGAAATTGCATTGGGATTGAATACAACAGTCACCATGAGCACTTTCCTCCGTGGGGGTAATGTCTGAAACAGTCTACGCTTTCATCGTTTCCTGGAAGACCAGTAGTAGTTTCCGATTCACATCTCGTGGCATTCTGTAATCTGTGGACTATCAGAGTGTTGATGAAACACAGAAATTGCATCAGGATTGAATACAACAGTCACCATGCGCACTTTCCTCCATGGTAGTAATGTCTCAAAGAGTTTACGCTTTGATCGTTCCCTGGAAGACCAGTATTAGTTTCCGATGCACATCTGGAGGCATTCAGTAATCTGTGGACTATCAGAGTGTTGATGAAACACACAAAATGCATCGGGATTGAATACAACAGTCACCATGCGCACTTTCCTCCATGGTAGTAATGTCTCAAAGAGTTTACGCTTTGATCGTTCCCTGGAAGACCAGTATTAGTTTCCGATGCACATCTGGAGGCATTCAGTAATCTGTGGACTATCAGAGTGTTGATGAAACACAGAAATTGCATCGGGATTGAATACAACAGTCACCATGCTCACATTCCTCCATAAAACTAATGTCTCAAAGAGTTTACGCTTTGATCGTTCCCTGGAAGACCAGTATTAGTTTCCGATGCACATCTGGAGGCATTCAGTAATCTGTGGACTATCAGAGTGTTGATGAAACACACAAAATGCATCGGGATTGAATACAACAGTCACCATGCGCACTTTCCTCCATGGTAGTAATGTCTCAAAGAGTTTACGCTTTGATCGTTCCCTGGAAGACCAGTATTAGTTTCCGATGCACATCTGGAGGCATTCAGTAATCTGTGGACTATCAGAGTGTTGATGTAACACAGAAATTGCATTGGGATTGAATACAACAGTCACCATGAGCACTTTCCTTCGTGGGGGTAATGTCTGAAACAGTCTACGCTTTCATCGTTTCCTGGAAGACCAGTAGTAGTTTCCGATTCACATCTCGTGGCATTCTGTAATCTGTGGACTATCAGAGTGTTGATGAAACACAGAAATTGCATCGGGATTGAATACAACAGTCACCATGAGCACTTTCCCCCATGGGAGTAATGTCTCTAAGAGTCTACGCTTTGATCGTTCCCTGGAAGACCAGTAGTAGTTTTCGATGCACATCTGGATGCTTTCTGTAATCTGTGGATTATCAGAGTGTTGATGAAACACTCAAAATGCATCGGGATTGATACAACAATCTCGATGCGCAGTTTCCTCCATGGGAGTTATGTCTCAAACAGTCTACGCTTTGATCGTTCCCTGGAAGACCAGTAGTAGTTTCCAATGCACATCTGGATGCTTTGTGTAATCTGTGTACTATCAGAGTGTTGATGAAACACAGAAATTCCATCGGGATTGAATACAACAGTCTCCATGAGCAGTTTCCTCCATGGGAGTAATGTCTCAAACAGTCTACGCTTTGATCGTTCCATGGAAGACCAGTAGTAGTTTCCGATGCACATCTGGAGACATTCTGTAATGTGTGGACTATCAGAGTGTTGATGAAACACAGAAATTGCATCGGGATTGAATACAACAGTCATTATGCGCACTTTCCTCCATAAAAGTAATGTCTCAAACAGTCTACGCTTGGTCGTTCCCTGGAAGACCAGTAGTAATTTCCGATAAACATCTGGAGGCATTCTGTAATCTGTGGACTATCAAAGTGTTGATGAAACACAGAAATTGCATCTGGATTGAATACAACAGTCACCATGCGCACTTTCCTCATCGGGAGGTATGTCTAAAAAAGTCTACGCTTTGATCGTTCCCTGGAAGACCAGTAGTAGTTTCCGATGCACATCCGGAAGCTTTCTTTAATCTGTGGACTATCAGAGTGTTGATGAAACACAGAAAATGCATCGGGATTGAATACAACAGTCACCATGCGCACTTTCCTCCATGGGAGTAATGTCTCAAAGAGTTTACGCTTTGATCGTTCCCTGGAAGACCAGTACTAGTTTCCGATGCACATCTGGAGGCATTCACTAAACTGTGGACTATCAGAGTGTTGATGAAACACAGAAATTGCATTGGGATTGAATACAACAGTCACCATAAGCAGTTTCCTCCATGGGGGTAATGTCTGAAACAGTCTACGCTTTCATCGTTTCCGGGAAGACCAGTAGTAGTTTCCGATTTACATCTCGTGGCATTCTGTAATCTGTGGACTATCAGAGTGTTGATGAAACACAGAAGTTGCATCGGGATTGAATACAACAGTCACCATGCGCACATTCCTCCATAAAACTAATGTCTCAAACAGTCTACGCTTTGATCGTTCCCTGGAAGACCAGTAGTAGTTTCCGATGCACATCTGGACGCTTTCTGTAATCTCTGGACTATCAGAGTGTTGATGAAACACAAAAATTGCATCGGGATTGAATACAACAGACTCCATTAACAGTTTCCTCCATGGAAGTAATGCCTCAAACAGTCTACGCTTTGATCGTTCCCTGGAGGACCAGTAGTAGTTTCCCATGCACATCTGGAGGCATTCTGTAATCTGTGGACTATCAAAGTGTTGGTGAAACACAGAAATTTCATCGGGACTGAATACAACAGTCACCATGAGCGCTTTCCTCCATGGGAGTAATGTCTCTAAGAGTTTACGCTTTGTTCGTTCCCTGGAAGACCAGTAGTAGTTTCCGATGCACATCTGGAGGCATTCAGTAATCTGTGGACTATCAGAGTGTTGATGAAACACAGAAATTGCATCGGGATTGAATACAACAGTCACCATGCTCACATTCCTCCATAAAACTAATGTCTCAAAGAGTCTACGCTTTCATCGTTCCCTGGAAGACCAGTAGTAGTTTCCGATGCACATCTGGAGGCATTCTGTAATGTGTGGACTATCAGAGTGTTGATGAAACACAGAAATTGCATCAGGATTGAATACAACAGTCACCATGCGCACTTTCCTCCATAACAGTAATGTCTCAAACAGTCTACGCTTGGTCGTTCCCTGGAAGACCAGTTGTAGTTTCCGCTGCACATCTGGTGGCATTCTGTAATCTGTGGACTATCAGAGTGTTGATGAAACACAGAAATTGCATCGGGATTGAATGCAACAGTCACCATCCGCACTTTCCTCCATGGGAGTAATGTCTGAAACAGTCTACGCTTTGATCGTTCCCTGGAAGACCAGTAGTAGCTTCCAATGCACATCTGGTGGCATTCTGTAATCTGTGGACAATCAGAGTGTTGATGAAACACAGAAAATGCATCGGGATTGAATACAACAGTCACCATGCGCACTTTCCTCCATGGTAGTAATGTCTCAAAGAGTTTACGCTTTGATCGTTCCCTGGAAGACCAGTATTAGTTTCCGATGCACATCTGGAGGCATTCAGTAATCTGTGGACTATCAGAGTGTTGATGAAACACACAAAATGCATCGGGATTGAATACAACAATCTCGATGCGCAGTTTCCTCCATGGGAGTTACGTCTCAAACAGTCTACGCTTTGATCGTTCCCTGGAAGACCAGTAGTAGTTTCCGATGCACATCTGGATGCTTTGTGTAATCTGTGGACTATCAGAGTGTTGATGAAACACAGAAAATGCATCGGGATTGAATACAACAGTCACCATGCGCACTTTCCTCCATGGGAGTAATGTCTCAAAGAGTTTACGCTTTGATCGTTCCCTGGAAGACCAGTAGTAGTTTCCGATGCACATCTGGAGGCATTCAGTAATCTGTGGACTATCAGAGTGTTGATGAAACACAGAAATTGCATCGGGATTGAATGCAACAGTCACCATCCGCACTTTCCTCCATGGGAGTAATGTCTGAAACAGTCTACGCTTTGATCGTTCCCTGGAAGACCAGTAGTAGCTTCCAATGCACATCTGGTGGCATTCTGTAATCTGTGGACAATCAGAGTGTTGATGAAACACAGAAAATGCATCGGGATTGAATACAACAGTCACCATGCGCACTTTCCTCCATGGTAGTAATGTCTCAAAGAGTTTACGCTTTGATCGTTCCCTGGAAGACCAGTAGTAGTTTCCGATGCACATCTGGAGGCATTCAGTAATCTGTGGACTATCAGAGTGTTGATGAAACACAGAAATTGCATCGGGATTGAATGCAACAGTCACCATCCGCACTTTCCTCCATGGGAGTAATGTCTGAAACAGTCTACGCTTTGATCGTTCCCTGGAAGACCAGTAGTAGCTTCCAATGCACATCTGGTGGCATTCTGTAATCTGTGGACAATCAGAGTGTTGATGAAACACAGAAAATGCATCGGGATTGAATACAACAGTCACCATGCGCACTTTCCTCCATGGTAGTAATGTCTCAAAGAGTTTACGCTTTGATCGTTCCCTGGAAGACCAGTATTAGTTTCCGATGCACATCTGGAGGCATTCAGTAATCTGTGGACTATCAGAGTGTTGATGAAACACACAAAATGCATCGGGATTGAATACAACAATCTCGATGCGCAGTTTCCTCCATGGGAGTTATGTCTCAAACAGTCTACGCTTTGATCGTTCCCTGGAAGACCAGTAGTAGTTTCCGATGCACATCTGGATGCTTTGTGTAATCTGTGGACTATCAGAGTGTTGATGAAACACAGAAAATGCATCGGGATTGAATACAACAGTCACCATGCGCACTTTCCTCCATGGGAGTAATGTCTCAAAGAGTTTACGCTTTGATCGTTCCCTGGAAGACCAGTAGTAGTTTCCGATGCACATCTGGAGGCATTCAGTAATCTGTGGACTATCAGAGTGTTGATGAAACACAGAAATTGCATCGGGATTGAATACAACAGTCACCATGCTCACATTCCTCCATAAAACTAATGTCTCAAAGAGTCTACGCTTTCATCGTTCCCTGGAAGACCAGTAGTAGTTTCCGATGCACATCTGGTGCATTCTGTAATCTGTGGACTATCAGAGTGTTGATGTAACACAGAAATTGCATTGGGATTGAATACAACAGTCACCATGAGCACTTTCCTCCGTGGGGGTAATGTCTGAAACAGTCTACGCTTTCATCGTTTCCTGGAAGACCAGTAGTAGTTTCCGATTCACATCTCGTGGCATTCTGTAATCTGTGGACTATCAGAGTGTTGATGAAACACAGAAATTGCATCGGGATTGAATACAACAGTCACCATGAGCACTTTCCCCCATGGGAGTAATGTCTCTAAGAGTCTACGCTTTGATCGTTCCCTGGAAGACCAGTAGTAGTTTTCGATGCACATCTGGATGCTTTCTGTAATCTGTGGATTATCAGAGTGTTGATGAAACACTCAAAATGCATCGGGATTGAATACAACAATCTCGATGCGCAGTTTCCTCCATGGGAGTTATGTCTCAAACAGTCTACGTTTTGATCGTTCCCTGGAAGACCAGTAGTAGTTTCCAATGCACATCTGGATGCTTTGTGTAATCTGTGGACTATCAGAGTGTTGATGAAACACAGAAATTCCATCGGGATTGAATACAACAGTCTCCATGAGCAGTTTCCTCCATGGGAGTAATGTCTCAAACAGTCTACGCTTTGATCGTTCCATGGAAGCCCAGTAGTAGTTTCCGATGCACATCTGGAGACATTCTGTAATGTGTGGACTATCAGAGTGTTGATGAAACACAGAAATTGCATCGGGATTGAATACAACAGTCATTATGCGCACTTTCCTCCATAAAAGTAATGTCTCAAACAGTGTACGCTTGGTCGTTCCCTGGAAGACCAGTAGTAGTTTCCGATGAACATCTGGAGGCATTCTGTAATCTGTGGACTATCAAAGTGTTGATGAAACACAGAAATTGCATCTGGATTGAATACAACAGTCACCATGCGCACTTTCCTCATCGGGAGGTATGTCTCAAAAAGTCTACGCTTTGATCGTTCCCTGGAAGACCAGTAGTAGTTTCCGATGCACATCTGGAAGCTTTCTTTAATCTGTGGACTATCAGAGTGTTGATGAAACACAGAAAATGCATCGGGATTGAATACAACAGTCACCATGCGCACTTTCCTCCATGGGAGTAATGTCTCAAAGAGTTTACGCTTTGATCGTTCCCTGGAAGACCAGTACTAGTTTCCGATGCACATCTGGAGGCATTCACTAAACTGTGGACTATCATAGTGTTGATGAAACACAGAAATTGCATCGGGATTGAATACAACAGTCACCATGCTCACATTCCTCCATGAAACTAATGTCTCAAACAGTCTACGCTTTGAAGGTTCCCTGGAAGACCAGTAGTAGTTTCCGATGCACATCTGGACGCTTTCTGTAATCTGTGGACTGTCAGAGTGTTGGTGAAACACAAAAATTGCATCGGGATTGAATACTACAGTCACCATGCGCACTTTCCTCCATAAAAGTAATGTCTCAAACATTCTACGCTTTGATCGTTCCCTGTAGGACCAGTAGTAGTTTCCGATGCACATCTGGTGCATTCTGTAATCTGTGGACTATCAGAGTGTTGATGAAACACAGAAATTGCATCGGGATTGAATACAACAGTCTCCATGAGCAGTTTCCTCCATGGGAGTAATGTCTCAAACAGTCTACGCTTTGATCGTTCCATGGAAGACCAGTAGTAGTTTCCGATGCACATCTGGAGACATTCTGTAATGTGTGGACTATCAGAGTGTTGTTGAAACACAGAAATTGCATCGGGATTGAATACAACAGTCACCATGCCCACTTTCCTCCATGGGAGTAATGTCTCAAAGAGTTTACGTTATGATCGTTCCCTGGAAGACCAGTAGTAGTTTCCGATGAACATCTGGAGGCATTCTGTAATCTGTGGACTATCAAAGTGTTGATGAAACACAGAAATTGCATCTGGATTGAATACAACAGTCACCATGCGCACTTTCCTCCACGGGAGGTATGACTCAAAAAGTCTACGCTTTGATCGTTCCCTGGAAGACCAGTAGTAGTTTCCGATGCACATCTGGTGCATTCTGTAATCTGTGGACTATCAGAGTGTTGATGAAACACAGAAATTGCATTGGGATTGAATACAACAGTCACCATGAGCAGTTTCCTCCATGGGGGTAATGTCTGAAACAGTCTACGCTTTCATCGTTTCCTGGAAGACCAGTAGTAGTTTCCGATTTACACCTCGTGGCATTCTGTAATCTGTGGACTATCAGAGTGTTGATGAAACACAGAAGTTGCATCGCGATTGAATACAACAGTCACCATGCGCACATTCCTCCATAAAACTAATGTCTCAGACAGTCTACGCTTTGATCGTTCCCTGGAAGACCAGTAGTAGTTTCCGATGCACATCTGGACGCTTTCTGTAATCTGTGGACTATCAGAGTGTTGATGAAACACAAAAATTGCATCGGGATTGAATACAACAGACTCCATTAACAGTTTCCTCCATGGAAGTAATGCCTCAAACAGTCTACGGTTTGATCGTTCCCTGGAGGACCAGTAGTAGTTTCCCATGCACATCTGGAGGCATTCTGTAATCTGTGGACTATCAGAGTGTTGGTGAAACACAGAAATAGCATCGGGATTGAATACAACAGTCACCATGCGCACATTCCTCCATAAAAGTAATGTCTCAAACAGTCTACGCTTTGATCGTTCCCTGGAAGACCAGTAGTAGTTTCCGATGCACATCTGGAGGCATTCTGTAATCTGTGGACTATCAGAGTGTTGATGAAACACAGAAATTGCATCGGGATTGAATACAACAGTCACCATGCGCACATTCCTCCATAAAAGTAATGTCTCAAACAGTCTACGCTTTGATCGTTCCCTGGAGGACCAGTAGTAGTTTCCGATGCACATCTGGAGGCATTCTGTAATCTGTGGAACATCAGATTGTTGAAGAAACACAGAATATGCATCGGGATTTAATGCAACAGTCACCATGAGCACATTCCTCCATAAAAGTAATGTCTCAAACAGTCTACGCTTTGATCGTTCCCTGGAAGACCAGTTGTAGTTTCCGATGCACATCTGGTGGCATTCTGTAATCTGTGGACTATCAGAGTGTTGATGAAACACAGAAATTACATTGGGATTGAATACAACAGTCACCATCCGCACTTTCCTCCATGGGAGTAATGTCTGAAACAGTCTACGCATTGATCGTTTCCTGGAATACCAGTAGTAGTTTCCGATCCACATCTGGTGGCATTCTGTAATCTGTGGACTATCAGAGTGTTGATGAAACACAGAAATTGCATCGGGATTGAATGCAACATTCACCATCCGCACTTTCCCCCATGGGAGTAATGTCTCTAAGAGTCTACGCTTTGATCGTTCCCTGGAAGACCAGTAGTAGTTTCCGATGCACATCTGGATGCTTTCTGTAATCTGTGGACTATCAGAGTGTTGATGAAACACACAAAATGCATCGGGATTGAATACAACATTCTCCATGCGCAGTTTCCTCCATGGGAGTAATGTCTTAAACAGTCTACGCTTTGATCGTTCCCTGGAAGACCAGTAGTAATTTCCGATGCACATCTGGATGCTTTCTGTAATCTGTGGACTATCAGAGTGTTGATGAAACACAGAAATTGCATCGGGATTGAATACAACAGTCTCCATGAGCTGTTTCCTCCATGGGAGTAATGTCTCAAACAGTCTACGCTTTGATCGTTCCATGGAAGACCAGTAGTAGTTTCCGATGCACATCTGGAGGCATTCTGTAATGTGTGGACTATCAGAGTGTTGATGAAACACAGAAATTGCATCAGGATTGAATACAACAGTCACCATGCGCACTTTCCTCCATAACAGTAATGTCTCAAACAGTCTACGCTTGGTCGTTTCCTGGAAGACCAGTTGTAGTTTCCGCTGCACATCTGGTGGCATTCTGTAATCTGTGGACTATCAGAGTGTTGATGAAACACAGAAATTGCATCGGGATTGAATGCAACAGTCACCATCCGCACTTTCCTCCATGGGAGTAATGTCTGAAACAGTCTACGCTTTGATCGTTCCCTGGAAGACCAGTAGTAGTTTCCAATGCACATCTGGTGGCATTCTGTAATCTGTGGACAATCAGAGTGTTGATGAAACACAGAAAATGCATCGGGATTGAATACAACAGTCACCATGCGCACTTTCCTCCATGGTAGTAATGTCTCAAAGAGTTTACGCTTTGATCGTTCCCTGGAAGACCAGTATTAGTTTCCGATACACATCTGGAGGCATTCAGTAATCTGTGGACTATCAGAGTGTTGATGAAACACACAAAATGCATCGGGATTGAATACAACAATCTCGATGCGCAGTTTCCTCCATGGGAGTTATGTCTCAAACAGTCTACGCTTTGATCGTTCCCTGGAAGACCAGTAGTAGTTTCCGATGCACATCTGGATGCTTTGTGTAATCTGTGGAATATCAGAGTGTTGATGAAACACAGAAAATGCATCGGGATTGAATACAACAGTCACCATGCGCACTTTCCTCCATGGGAGTAATGTCTCAAAGAGTCTACGCTTTGATCGTTCCCTGGAAGACCAGTAGTGGTTTCCGATGCACATCTGGAGGCATTCAGTAATCTGTGGACTATCAGAGTGTTGATGAAACACAGAAATTGCATCGGGATTGAATACAACAGTCACCATGCTCACATTCCTCCATAAAACTAATGTCTCAAAGAGTCTACGCTTTCATCGTTCCCTGGAAGACCAGTAGTAGTTTCCGATGCACATCTGGTGCATTCTGTAATCTGTGGACTATCAGAGTGTTGATGTAACACAGAAATTGCATTGGGATTGAATACAACAGTCACCATGAGCACTTTCCTCCGTGGGGGTAATGTCTGAAACAGTCTACGCTTTCATCGTTTCCTGGAAGACCAGTAGTAGATTCCGATTCACATCTCGTGGCATTCTGTAATCTGTGGACTATCAGAGTGTTGATGAAACACAGAAACTGCATCGGAATTGAATACAACAGGCACCATGCACACTTTCCCCCATGGGAGTAATGTCTCTAAGAGTCTACGCTTTGATCGTTCCCTGGAAGGCCAGTAGTAGTTTTCGATGCACATCTGGATGCTTTCTGTAATCTGTGGATTATCAGAGTGTTGATGAAACACTCAAAATGCATCGGGATTGAATACAACAATCTCGATGCGCAGTTTCCTCCATGGGAGTTATGTCTCAAACAGTCTACGCTTTGATCGTTCCCTGGAAGACCAGTAGTAGTTTCCAATGCACATCTGGATGCTTCGTGTAATCTGTGGACTATCAGAGTGTTGATGAAACACAGAAATTCCATCGGGATTGAATACAACAGTCTCCATGAGCAGTTTCCTCCATGGGAGTAATGTCTCAAACAGTCTACGCTTTGATCGTTCCATGGAAGACCAGTAGTAGTTTCCGATGCCAATCTGGAGACATTCTGTAATGTGTGGACTATCAGAGTGTTGATGAAACACAGAAATTGCATCGGGATTGAATACAACAGTCATTATGCGCACTTTCCTCCATAAAAGTAATGTCTCAAACAGTCTACGCTTGGTCGTTCCCTGGAAGACCAGTAGTAGTTTCCGATGAACATCTGGAGGCATTCTGTAATCTGTGGACTATCAAAGTGTTGATGATACACAGAAATTGCATCTGGATTGAATACAACAGTCACCATGCGCACTTTCCTCATCGGGAGGTATGTCTCAAAAAGTCTACGCTTTGATCGTTCCCTGGAAGACCAGTAGTAGTTTCCGATGCACATCTGGAAGCTTTCTTTAATCTGTGGACTATCAGAGTGTTGATGAAACACAGAAAATGCATCGGGATTGAATACAACAGTCACCATGCGCACTTTCCTCCATAGGAGTAATGTCTCAAAGAGTTTACGCTTTGATCGTTCCCTGGAAGACCAGTACTAGTTTCCGATGCACATCTGGAGGCATTCACTAAACTGTGGACTATCAGAGTGTTGATGAAACACAGAAATTGCATCGGGATTGAATACAACAGTCACCATGCTCACATTCCTCCATAAAACTAATGTCTCAAACAGTCTACGCTTTGAAGGTTCCCTGGAAGACCAGTACTAGTTTCCGATGCACATCTGGAGGCATTCACTAAACTGTGGACTATCAGAGTGTTGATGAAACACAGAAATTGCATCGGGATTGAATACAACAGTCACCATGCTCACATTCCTCCATAAAACTAATGTCTCAAACAGTCTACGCTTTGAAGGTTCCCTGGAAGACCAGTAGTAGTTTCCGATGCACATCTGGACGCTTTCTGTAATCTGTGGACTGTCAGAGTGTTGGTGAAACACAAAAATTGCATCGTGATTGAATACTACAGTCACCATGCGCACTTTCCTCCATAAAAGTAATGTCTCAAACATTCTACGCTTTGATCGTTCCCTGTAGGACCAGTAGTAGTCTCCGATGCACATCTGGATGCTTTCTGTAATCTGTGGACTATCATGGTGTTGATGAAACACAGAAATTGCATCGGGATTGAATACAACAGTCTCCATGAGCAGTTTCCTCCATGGGAGTAATGTCTCAAACAGTCTACGCTTGGTCGTTCCCTGGAAGACCAGTAGTAGTTTCCGATGAACATCTGGAGGCATTCTGTAATCTGTGGACTATCAAAGTGTTGATGATACACAGAAATTGCATCTGGATTGAATACAACAGTCACCATGCGCACTTTCCTCCACGGGAGGTATGACTCAAAAAGTCTACGCTTTGATCGTTCCCTGGAAGACCAGTAGTAGTTTCCGATGCACATCTGGTGCATTCTGTAATCTGTGGACTATCAGAGTGTTGATGAAACACAGAAATTGCATTGGGATTGAATACAACAGTCACCATGAGCAGTTTCCTCCATGGGGGTAATGTCTGAAACAGTCTACGCTTTCATCGTTTCCTGGAAGACCAGTAGTAGTTTCCGATTTACATCTCGTGGCATTCTGTAATCTCTGGACTATCAGAGTGTTGATGAAACACAGAAGTTGCATCGGGATTGAATACAACAGTCACCATGCGCACATTCCTCCATAAAACTAATGTCTCAAACAGTCTACGCTTTGATCGTTCCCTGGAAGACCAGTAGTAGTTTCCGATGCACATCTGGACGCTTTCTGTAATCTGTGGACTATCAGAGTGTTGATGAAACACAAAAATTGCATCGGGATTGAATACAACAGACTCCATTAACAGTTTCCTCCATGGAAGTAATGCCTCAAACAGTCTACGCTTTGATCGTTCCCTGGAGGACCAGTAGTAGTTTCCCATGCACATCTGGAGGCATTCTGTAATCTGTGGACTATCAGAGTGTTGGTGAAACACAGAAATTGCATCGGGATTGAATACAACAGTCACCATGCGCACTTTCCTCCATAAAAGTAATGTCTCAAACAGTCTACGCTTTGATCGTTCCCTGGAAGACCAGTAGTAGTTTCCGATGCACATCTAGTGGCATTCTGTAATCTGTGGACTATCAGAGTGTTGATGAAACACAGAAATTGCATCGGGATTGAATACAACAGTCATCATCCGCACTTTCCTCCATGGGAGTAATGTGTGAAACAGCCTACGCATTGATCGTTCCCTGGAAGACCAGTAGTTGTTTACGATGCACATCTGGTGGCATTCTGTAATCTGTGGACTATCAGAGTGTTGATGAAACACAGAAAATGCATCGTGATGGAATACAACAGTCACCATGCGCACATTCCTCCATAAAAGTAATGTCTCAAACAGTCTACGCTTTGATCGTTCCCTGGAAGACCAGTAGTAGTTTCCGATGCACATCTGGAGGCATTCTGTAATCTGTGGAACATCAGATTGTTGAAGAAACACAGAATATGCATCGGGATTTAATGCAACAGTCACCATGAGCACATTCCTCCATAAAAGTAATGTCTCAAACAGTCTACGCTTTGATCGTTCCCTGGAAGACCAGTTGTAGTTTCCGATGCACATCTGGTGGCATTCTGTAATCTGTGGACTATCAGAGTGTTGATGAAACACAGAAATTACATTGGGATTGAATACAACAGTCACCATCCGCACTTTCCTCCATGGGAGTAATGTCTGAAACAGTCTACGCATTGATCGTTCCCTGGAATACCAGTAGTAGTTTCCGATGCACATTTGGTGCATTCTGTAATCTGTGGACTATCAGAGTGTTGATGAAACACAGAAATTGCATCGGGATTGAATGCAACAGTCACCATCTGCACTTTCCCCCATGGGAGTAATGTCTCTAAGAGTCTACGCTTTGATCGTTCCCTGGAAGACCAGTAGTAGTTTCCGATGCACATCTGGATGCTTTCTGTAATCTGTGGACTATCAGAGTGTTGATGAAACACACAAAATGCATCGGGATTGAATAGAACATTCTCCATGCACAGTTTCCTCCATGGGAGTAATGTCTTAATCAGTCTACGCTTTGATCGTTCCCTGGAAGACCAGTAGTAATTTCCGATGCATATCTGGATGCTTTGTGTAATCTGTGGACTATCAGAGTGTTGATGAAACACAGAAATTGCATCGGGATTGAATACAACAGTCTCCATGAGCAGTTTCCTCCATGGGAGTAATGTCTCAAACAGTCTACGCTTTGATCGTTCCATGGAAGACCAGTAGTAGTTTCCGATGCACATCTGGAGGCATTCTGTAATGTGTGGACTATCAGAGTGTTGACGAAAGACAGAAATTGCATCAGGATTGAATACAACAGTCACCATGCGCACTTTCCTCCATAACAGTAATGTCTGAAACAGTCTACGCTTTGATCGTTCCCTGGAAGACCAGTAGTAGTTTCGAATGCACATCTGGTGGCATTCTGTAATCTGTGGACAATCAGAGTGTTGATGAAACACAGAAAATGCATCGGGATTGAATACAACAGTCTCCATGCGCACTTTCCTCCATGGTAGTAATGTCTCAAAGAGTTTACGCTTTGATCGTTCCCTGGAAGACCAGTAGTAGTTTCCGATGCACATCTGGACGCTTTCTGTAATCTGTGGACTATCAGAGTGTTGATGAAACACAGAAATTGCATTGGGATTGAATACAACAGTCACCATCCGCACTTTCCTCCATGGGGGTAATGTATGGAACAGTCTACGCTTGCATCGTTTCCTGGAAGACCAGTAGTAGTTTCCGATTTACATCTCGTGGCATTCTGTAATCTGTGGGCTATCAGAGTGTTGATGAAACACAGAAGTTGCATCGGGATTGAATGCAACAGTCACCATGCGCACATTCCTCCATAAAACTAATGTCTCAAACAGTCTACGCTTTGATCGTTCCCTGGAAGACCAGTAGTAGTTTCCGATGCACATCTGGACGCTTTCTGCAATCTGTGGACTATCAGAGTGTTGATGAAACACAGAAATTGCTTCGGGATTGAATACAACAGTCACCATGCTCACATTCCTCGATAAAACTAATGTCTCAAACAGTCTACGCTTTGATCGTTCCCTGGAAGTCCAGTAGTAGTTTCCGATGCACATCTGGACGCTTTCTGTAATCTGTGGACTATCAGAGTGTTGATGAAACACAGAAATTGCATTGGGATTGAATACAACAGTCACCATGAGAACTTTCCTCCATGGGGGTAATGTATGGAACAGTCTACGCTTTGATCGTTCCCTGGAAGACCAGTAGTAGTTTCCGATGCACATCTGGACGCTTTCTGTAATCTGTGGACTATCAGAGTGTTGATGAAACACAAAAATTGCATCGGGATTGAATACAACAGACTCCATTAACAGTTTCCTCCATGGAAGTAATGCCTCAAACAGTCTACGGTTTGATCGTTCCCTGGAGGACCAGTAGTAGTTTCCCATGCACATCTGGAGGCATTCTGTAATCTGTGGACTATCAGAGTGTTGGTGAAACGCAGAAATAGCATCGGGATTGAATACAACAGTCACCATGCGCACATTCCTCCATAAAAGTAATGTCTCAAACAGTCTACGCTTTGATCGTTCCCTGGAAGACCAGTAGTAGTTTCCGATGCACATCTGGAGGCATTCTGTAATCTGTGGACTATCAGAGTGTTGATGAAACACAGAAATTGCATCGGGATTGAATACAACAGTCACCATGCGCACATTCCTCCATAAAAGTAATGTCTCAAACAGTCTACGCTTTGATCGTTCCCTGGAGGACCAGTAGTAGTTTCCGATGCACATCTGGAGGCATTCTGTAATCTGTGGAACATCAGATTGTTGAAGAAACACAGAATATGCATCGGGATTTAATGCAACAGTCACCATGAGCACATTCCTCCATAAAAGTAATGTCTCAAACAGTCTACGCTTTGATCGTTCCCTGGAAAACCAGTTGTAGTTTCCGATGCACATCTGGTGGCATTCTGTAATCTGTGGACTATCAGAGTGTTGATGAAACACAGAAATTACATTGGGATTGAATACAACAGTCACCATCCGCACTTTCCTCCATGGGAGTAATGTCTGAAACAGTCTACGCATTGATCGTTTCCTGGAATACCAGTAGTAGTTTCCGATCCACATCTGGTGGCATTCTGTAATCTGTGGACTATCAGAGTGTTGATGAAACACAGAAATTGCATCGGGATTGAATGCAACATTCACCATCCGCACTTTCCCCCATGGGAGTAATGTCTCTAAGAGTCTACGCTTTGATCGTTCCCTGGAAGACCAGTAGTAGTTTCCGATGCACATCTGGATGCTTTCTGTAATCTGTGGACTATCAGAGTGTTGATGAAACACACAAAATGCATCGGGATTGAATACAACATTCTCCATGCGCAGTTTCCTCCATGGGAGTAATGTCTTAAACAGTCTACGCTTTGATCGTTCCCTGGAAGACCAGTAGTAATTTCCGATGCACATCTGGATGCTTTCTGTAATCTGTGGACTATCAGAGTGTTGATGAAACACAGAAATTGCATCGGGATTGAATACAACAGTCTCCATGAGCTGTTTCCTCCATGGGAGTAATGTCTCAAACAGTCTACGCTTTGATCGTTCCATGGAAGACCAGTAGTAGTTTCCGATGCACATCTGGAGGCATTCTGTAATGTGTGGACTATCAGAGTGTTGATGAAACACAGAAATTGCATCAGGATTGAATACAACAGTCACCATGCGCACTTTCCTCCATAACAGTAATGTCTCAAACAGTCTACGCTTGGTCGTTTCCTGGAAGACCAGTTGTAGTTTCCGCTGCACATCTGGTGGCATTCTGTAATCTGTGGACTATCAGAGTGTTGATGAAACACAGAAATTGCATCGGGATTGAATGCAACAGTCACCATCCGCACTTTCCTCCATGGGAGTAATGTCTGAAACAGTCTACGCTTTGATCGTTCCCTGGAAGACCAGTAGTAGTTTCCAATGCACATCTGGTGGCATTCTGTAATCTGTGGACAATCAGAGTGTTGATGAAACACAGAAAATGCATCGGGATTGAATACAACAGTCACCATGCGCACTTTCCTCCATGGTAGTAATGTCTCAAAGAGTTTACGCTTTGATCGTTCCCTGGAAGACCAGTATTAGTTTCCGATACACATCTGGAGGCATTCAGTAATCTGTGGACTATCAGAGTGTTGATGAAACACACAAAATGCATCGGGATTGAATACAACAATCTCGATGCGCAGTTTCCTCCATGGGAGTTATGTCTCAAACAGTCTACGCTTTGATCGTTCCCTGGAAGACCAGTAGTAGTTTCCGATGCACATCTGGATGCTTTGTGTAATCTGTGGAATATCAGAGTGTTGATGAAACACAGAAAATGCATCGGGATTGAATACAACAGTCACCATGCGCACTTTCCTCCATGGGAGTAATGTCTCAAAGAGTCTACGCTTTGATCGTTCCCTGGAAGACCAGTAGTGGTTTCCGATGCACATCTGGAGGCATTCAGTAATCTGTGGACTATCAGAGTGTTGATGAAACACAGAAATTGCATCGGGATTGAATACAACAGTCACCATGCTCACATTCCTCCATAAAACTAATGTCTCAAAGAGTCTACGCTTTCATCGTTCCCTGGAAGACCAGTAGTAGTTTCCGATGCACATCTGGTGCATTCTGTAATCTGTGGACTATCAGAGTGTTGATGTAACACAGAAATTGCATTGGGATTGAATACAACAGTCACCATGAGCACTTTCCTCCGTGGGGGTAATGTCTGAAACAGTCTACGCTTTCATCGTTTCCTGGAAGACCAGTAGTAGATTCCGATTCACATCTCGTGGCATTCTGTAATCTGTGGACTATCAGAGTGTTGATGAAACACAGAAACTGCATCGGAATTGAATACAACAGGCACCATGCACACTTTCCCCCATGGGAGTAATGTCTCTAAGAGTCTACGCTTTGATCGTTCCCTGGAAGGCCAGTAGTAGTTTTCGATGCACATCTGGATGCTTTCTGTAATCTGTGGATTATCAGAGTGTTGATGAAACACTCAAAATGCATCGGGATTGAATACAACAATCTCGATGCGCAGTTTCCTCCATGGGAGTTATGTCTCAAACAGTCTACGCTTTGATCGTTCCCTGGAAGACCAGTAGTAGTTTCCAATGCACATCTGGATGCTTCGTGTAATCTGTGGACTATCAGAGTGTTGATGAAACACAGAAATTCCATCGGGATTGAATACAACAGTCTCCATGAGCAGTTTCCTCCATGGGAGTAATGTCTCAAACAGTCTACGCTTTGATCGTTCCATGGAAGACCAGTAGTAGTTTCCGATGCCAATCTGGAGACAATCTGTAATGTGTGGACTATCAGAGTGTTGATGAAACACAGAAATTGCATCGGGATTGAATACAACAGTCATTATGCGCACTTTCCTCCATAAAAGTAATGTCTCAAACAGTCTACGCTTGGTCGTTCCCTGGAAGACCAGTAGTAGTTTCCGATGAACATCTGGAGGCATTCTGTAATCTGTGGACTATCAAAGTGTTGATGATACACAGAAATTGCATCTGGATTGAATACAACAGTCACCATGCGCACTTTCCTCATCGGGAGGTATGTCTCAAAAAGTCTACGCTTTGATCGTTCCCTGGAAGACCAGTAGTAGTTTCCGATGCACATCTGGAAGCTTTCTTTAATCTGTGGACTATCAGAGTGTTGATGAAACACAGAAAATGCATCGGGATTGAATACAACAGTCACCATGCGCACTTTCCTCCATAGGAGTAATGTCTCAAAGAGTTTACGCTTTGATCGTTCCCTGGAAGACCAGTACTAGTTTCCGATGCACATCTGGAGGCATTCACTAAACTGTGGACTATCAGAGTGTTGATGAAACACAGAAATTGCATCGGGATTGAATACAACAGTCACCATGCTCACATTCCTCCATAAAACTAATGTCTCAAACAGTCTACGCTTTGAAGGTTCCCTGGAAGACCAGTACTAGTTTCCGATGCACATCTGGAGGCATTCACTAAACTGTGGACTATCAGAGTGTTGATGAAACACAGAAATTGCATCGGGATTGAATACAACAGTCACCATGCTCACATTCCTCCATAAAACTAATGTCTCAAACAGTCTACGCTTTGAAGGTTCCCTGGAAGACCAGTAGTAGTTTCCGATGCACATCTGGACGCTTTCTGTAATCTGTGGACTGTCAGAGTGTTGGTGAAACACAAAAATTGCATCGTGATTGAATACTACAGTCACCATGCGCACTTTCCTCCATAAAAGTAATGTCTCAAACATTCTACGCTTTGATCGTTCCCTGTAGGACCAGTAGTAGTCTCCGATGCACATCTGGATGCTTTCTGTAATCTGTGGACTATCATGGTGTTGATGAAACACAGAAATTGCATCGGGATTGAATACAACAGTCTCCATGCGCACTTTCCTCCACGGGAGGTATGACTCAAAAAGTCTACGCTTTGATCGTTCCCTGGAAGACCAGTAGTAGTTTCCGATGCACATCTGGTGCATTCTGTAATCTGTGGACTATCAGAGTGTTGATGAAACACAGAAATTGCATTGGGATTGAATACAACAGTCACCATGAGCAGTTTCCTCCATGGGGGTAATGTCTGAAACAGTCTACGCTTTCATCGTTTCCTGGAAGACCAGTAGTAGTTTCCGATTTACATCTCGTGGCATTCTGTAATCTCTGGACTATCAGAGTGTTGATGAAACACAGAAGTTGCATCGGGATTGAATACAACAGTCACCATGCGCACATTCCTCCATAAAACTAATGTCTCAAACAGTCTACGCTTTGATCGTTCCCTGGAAGACCAGTAGTAGTTTCCGATGCACATCTGGACGCTTTCTGTAATCTGTGGACTATCAGAGTGTTGATGAAACACAAAAATTGCATCGGGATTGAATACAACAGACTCCATTAACAGTTTCCTCCATGGAAGTAATGCCTCAAACAGTCTACGCTTTGATCGTTCCCTGGAGGACCAGTAGTAGTTTCCCATGCACATCTGGAGGCATTCTGTAATCTGTGGACTATCAGAGTGTTGGTGAAACACAGAAATTGCATCGGGATTGAATACAACAGTCACCATGCGCACTTTCCTCCATAAAAGTAATGTCTCAAACAGTCTACGCTTTGATCGTTCCCTGGAAGACCAGTAGTAGTTTCCGATGCACATCTAGTGGCATTCTGTAATCTGTGGACTATCAGAGTGTTGATGAAACACAGAAATTGCATCGGGATTGAATACAACAGTCATCATCCGCACTTTCCTCCATGGGAGTAATGTGTGAAACAGCCTACGCATTGATCGTTCCCTGGAAGACCAGTAGTTGTTTACGATGCACATCTGGTGGCATTCTGTAATCTGTGGACTATCAGAGTGTTGATGAAACACAGAAAATGCATCGTGATGGAATACAACAGTCACCATGCGCACATTCCTCCATAAAAGTAATGTCTCAAACAGTCTACGCTTTGATCGTTCCCTGGAAGACCAGTAGTAGTTTCCGATGCACATCTGGAGGCATTCTGTAATCTGTGGAACATCAGATTGTTGAAGAAACACAGAATATGCATCGGGATTTAATGCAACAGTCACCATGAGCACATTCCTCCATAAAAGTAATGTCTCAAACAGTCTACGCTTTGATCGTTCCCTGGAAGACCAGTTGTAGTTTCCGATGCACATCTGGTGGCATTCTGTAATCTGTGGACTATCAGAGTGTTGATGAAACACAGAAATTACATTGGGATTGAATACAACAGTCACCATCCGCACTTTCCTCCATGGGAGTAATGTCTGAAACAGTCTACGCATTGATCGTTCCCTGGAATACCAGTAGTAGTTTCCGATGCACATTTGGTGGCATTCTGTAATCTGTGGACTATCAGAGTGTTGATGAAACACAGAAATTGCATCGGGATTGAATGCAACAGTCACCATCCGCACTTTCCCCCATGGGAGTAATGTCTCTAAGAGTCTACGCTTTGATCGTTCCCTGGAAGACCAGTAGTAGTTTCCGATGCACATCTGGATGCTTTCTGTAATCTGTGGACTATCAGAGTGTTGATGAAACACACAAAATGCATCGGGATTGAATAGAACATTCTCCATGCACAGTTTCCTCCATGGGAGTAATGTCTTAAACAGTCTACGCTTTGATCGTTCCCTGGAAGACCAGTAGTAATTTCCGATGCATATCTGGATGCTTTGTGTAATCTGTGGACTATCAGAGTGTTGATGAAACACAGAAATTGCATCGGGATTGAATACAACAGTCTCCATGAGCAGTTTCCTCCATGGGAGTAATGTCTCAAACAGTCTACGCTTTGATCGTTCCATGGAAGACCAGTAGTAGTTTCCGATGCACATCTGGAGGCATTCTGTAATGTGTGGACTATCAGAGTGTTGACGAAAGACAGAAATTGCATCAGGATTGAATACAACAGTCACCATGCGCACTTTCCTCCATAACAGTAATGTCTGAAACAGTCTACGCTTTGATCGTTCCCTGGAAGACCAGTAGTAGTTTCGAATGCACATCTGGTGGCATTCTGTAATCTGTGGACAATCAGAGTGTTGATGAAACACAGAAAATGCATCGGGATTGAATACAACAGTCTCCATGCGCACTTTCCTCCATGGTAGTAATGTCTCAAAGAGTTTACGCTTTGATCGTTCCCTGGAAGACCAGTAGTAGTTTCCGATGCACATCTGGACGCTTTCTGTAATCTGTGGACTATCAGAGTGTTGATGAAACACAGAAATTGCATTGGGATTGAATACAACAGTCACCATCCGCACTTTCCTCCATGGGGGTAATGTATGGAACAGTCTACGCTTGCATCGTTTCCTGGAAGACCAGTAGTAGTTTCCGATTTACATCTCGTGGCATTCTGTAATCTGTGGGCTATCAGAGTGTTGATGAAACACAGAAGTTGCATCGGGATTGAATGCAACAGTCACCATGCGCACATTCCTCCATAAAACTAATGTCTCAAACAGTCTACGCTTTGATCGTTCCCTGGAAGACCAGTAGTAGTTTCCGATGCACATCTGGACGCTTTCTGCAATCTGTGGACTATCAGAGTGTTGATGAAACACAGAAATTGCTTCGGGATTGAATACAACAGTCACCATGCTCACATTCCTCGATAAAACTAATGTCTCAAACAGTCTACGCTTTGATCGTTCCCTGGAAGTCCAGTAGTAGTTTCCGATGCACATCTGGACGCTTTCTGTAATCTGTGGACTATCAGAGTGTTGATGAAACACAGAAATTGCATTGGGATTGAATACAACAGTCACCATGAGAACTTTCCTCCATGGGGGTAATGTATGGAACAGTCTACGCTTGCATCGTTTCCTGGAAGACCAGTAGTAGTTTCCGATTTACATCTCGTGGCATTCTGTAATCTGTGGACTATCAGAGTGTTGGTGAAACACAGAAATTGCATCGGGATTGAATACAACAGTCACCATGCGCACTTTCCTCCATAAAAGTAATGTCTCGAACAGTCTACGCTTTGATCGTTCCCTGGAAGACCAGTAGTAGTTTCCGATGCACATCTAGTGGCATTCTGTAATCTGTGGACTATCAGAGTGTTGATGAAACACAGAAATTGCATCGGGATTGAATACAACAGTCATCATCCGCACTTTCCTCCATGGGAGTAATGTCTGAAACAGCCTACGCATTGATCGTTCCCTGGAAGACCAGTAGTTGTTTACGATGCACATCTGGTGGCATTCTGTAATCTGTGGACTATCAGAGTGTTGATGAAACACAGAAAATGCATCGTAATGGAATACAACAGTCACCATGCGCACATTCCTCCATAAAAGTAATGTCTCAAACAGTCTACGCTTTGATCGTGCCCTGGAAGACCAGTAGTAGTTTCCGATGCACATCTGGAGGCATTCTGTAATCTGTGGACTATCAGAGTGTTGATGAAACACAGAAATTGCATCGGGATTGAATACAACAGTCACCATGCGCACATTCCTCCATAAAAGTAATGTCTCAAACAGTCTACGCTTTGATCGTTCCCTGGAAGACCAGTAGTAGTTTCCGATGCACATCTGGAGGCATTCTGTAATCTGTGGAACATCAGATTGTTGAAGAAACACAGAATATGCATCGGGATTTAATGCAACAGTCACCATGAGCACATTCCTCCATAAAAGTAATGTCTCAAACAGTCTACGCTTTGATCGTTCCCTGGAAGACCAGTTGTAGTTTCCGATGCACATCTGGTGGCATTCTGTAATCTGTGGACTATCAGAGTGTTGATGAAACACAGAAATTACATTGGGATTGAATACAACAGTCACCATCCGCACTTTCCTCCATGGGAGTAATGTCTGAAACAGTCTACGCATTGATCGTTCCCTGGAATACCAGTAGTAGTTTCCGATGCACATCTGGTGGCATTCTGTAATCTGTGGACTATCAGAGTGTTGATGAAACACAGAAATTGCATCGGGATTGAATGCAACAGTCACCATCCGCACTTTCCCCCATGGGAGTAATGTCTCTAATAGTCTACGCTTTGATCGTTCCCTGGAAGACCAGTAGTAGTTTCCGATGCACATCTGGAAGCTTTCTGTAATCTGTGGACTATCAGAGTGTTGATGAAACACACAAAATGCATCGGGATTGAATACAACATTCTCCATGCGCAGTTTCCTCCATGGGAGTAATGTCTTAAACAGTCTACGCTTTGATCGTTCCCTGGAAGACCAGTAGTAATTTCCGATGCACATCTGGATGCTTTCTGTAATCTGTGGACTATCAGAGTGTTGATGAAACACAGAAATTGCATCGGGATTGAAGACAACAGTCTCCATGAGCAGTTTCCTCCATGGGAGTAATGTCTCAAACAGTCTACGCTTTGATCGTTCCATGGAAGACCAGTAGTAGTTTCAGATGCACATCTGGAGGCATTCTGTAATGTGTGGACTATCAGAGTGTTGATGAAACACAGAAATTGCATCAGGATTGAATACAACAGTCACCATGCGCACTTTCCTCCATAACAGTAATGTCTCAAACAGTCTACGCTTGGTCGTTCCCTGGAAGACCAGTTGTAGTTTCCGCTGCACATCTGGTGGCATTCTGTAATCTGTGGACTATCAGAGTGTTGATGAAACACAGAAATTGCATCGGGATTGAATGCAACAGTCACCATCCGCACTTTCCTCCATGGGAGTAATGTCTGAAACAGTCTACGCTTTGATCGTTCCCTGGAAGACCAGTAGTAGTTTCGAATGCATATCTGGTGGCATTCTGTAATCTGTGGACTATCAGAGTGTTGATGAAACACAAAAATTGCATCGGGATTGAATACAACAGACTCCATTAACAGTTTCCTCCATGGAAGTAATGTCTCAAACAGTCTACGCTTTGATCGTTCCCTGGAGGACCAGTAGTAGTTTCCCATGCACATCTGGAGGCATTCTGTAATCTGTGGACTATCAGAGTGTTGGTGAAACACAGAGATTGCATCGGGATTGAATACAACAGTCACCATGCGCACTTTCCTCCATAAAAGTAATGTCTCAAACAGTCTACGCTTTGATCGTTCCCTGGAAGACCAGTAGTAGTTTCCGATGCACATCTGAAAGCTTTCTTTAATCTGTGGACTATCAGAGTGTTGATGAAACACAGAAAATGCATCGGGATTGAATACAACAGTCACCATGCGCACTTTCCTCCATGGGAGTAATGTGTCAAAGAGTTTACGCTTTGATCGTTCCCTGGAAGACCAGTACTAGTTTCCGATGCACATCTGGAGGCATTCACTAAACTGTGGACTATCAGAGTGTTGATGAAACACAGAAATTGCATCGGGATTGAATACAACAGTAACCATGCTCACATTCCTGCATAAAACTAATGTCTCAAACAGTCTACGCTTTGAAGGTTCCCTGGAAGACCAGTAGTAGTTTCCGATGCACATCTGGACGCTTTCCGTAATCTGTGGACTGTCAGAGTGTTGGTGAAACACAAAAATTGCATCGGGATTGAATACTACAGTCACCATGCGCACTTTCCTCCATGGGAGTAATGTCTCAAACATTCTACGCTTTGATCGTTCCCTGTAGGACCAGTAGTAGTTTCCGATGCACATCTGGATGCTTTCTGTAATCTGTGGACTATCAGAGTGTTGATGAAACACAGAAATTGCATCGGGATTGAATACAACAGTCTCCATGAGCAGTTTCCTCCATGGGAGTAATGTCTCAAACAGTCTACGCTTTGATCGTTCCATGGAAGACCAGTAGTAGTTTCCGATGCACATCTGGAGACATTCTGTAATGTGTGGACTATCAGAGTGTTGTTGAAACACAGAAATTGCATCGGGATTGAGTACAACAGTCACCATGCGCACTTTCCTCCATGGGAGTAATGTCTCAAAGAGTTTACGCTATGATCGTTCCCTGGAAGACCAGTAGTAGTTTCCGATGAACATCTGGAGGCATTCTGTAATCTGTGGACTATCAAAGTGTTGATGAAACACAGAAATTGCATCTGGATTGAATACAACAGTCACCATGCGCACATTCCTCCATAAAACTAATGTCTCAAACAGTCTACGCTTTGATCGTTCCCTGGAAGATCAGTAGTAGTTTCCGATGCACATCTGGACGCTTTCTGTAATCCGTGGACTATCAGAGTGTTGATGAAACACAAAAATTGGATCGGGATTGAATACAACAGACTCCATTAACAGTTTCCTCCATGGAAGTAATGCCTCAAACAGTCTACGCTTTGATCGTTCCCTGGAGGACCAGTAGTAGTTTCCCATGCACATCTGGAGGCATTCTGTAATCTGTGGACTATCAGAGTGTTGGTGAAACACAGAAATTGCATCGGGATTGAATACAACAGTCACCATGCGCACTTTCCTCCATAAAAGTAATGTCTCAAACAGTCTACGCTTTGATCGTTCCCTGGAAGACCAGTTGTAGTTTCCGATGCACATCTGGTGGCATTCTGTAATCTGTGGACTATCAGAGTGTTGATGAAACACAGAAATTACATTGGGATTGAATACAACAGTCACCATCCGCACTTTCCTCCATGGGAGTAATGTCTGAAATAGTCTACGCATTGATCGTTCCCTGGAATACCAGTAGTAGCTTCCGATGCACATCTGGTGGCATTCTGTAATCTGTGGACTATCAGAGTGTTGATGAAACACAGAAAATGCATCGGGATTGAATACAACAGTCACCATGCGCACTTTCCTCCATGGGAGTAATGTCTCAAAGAGTTTACGCTTTGATCGTTCCCTGGAAGACCAGTAGTAGTTTCCGATGCACATCTGGAGGCATTCAGTAATCTGTGGACAATCAGAGTGTTGATGAAACACAGAAATTGCATCGGAATTGAATACAACAGTCACCATCTGCACTTTCCTCCATGGGAGTAATGTCTAGAAGAGTTTACGCTATGATCGTTCAGTGGAAGACCAGTAGTAGTTTCCGATGAACATCTGGAGGCATTCTGTAATCTGTGGACTATCAAAGTGTTGATGAAACACAGAAATTGCATCGGGATTGGATACAACAGTCACCATGCGCACTTTCCTGTACGGGAGTAATGTCTCAAACAATCTACGATTTGATCGTTCCCTGGAAGACCAGTAGTAGTTTCCGATGCACATCTGGTGGCATTCTGTAATCTGTAGACTATCAGAGTGTTGATGAAACACAGAAATTGCTTCGGGATAGAATACAACAGTCACCATGCGCACTTTCCTCCATGAGAGTAATGTCTCTAAGAGTCTACGCTTTGATCGTTCCCTGGAAGACCAGTAGTAGTTTCCGATGCACATCCGGATGCTTTCTGTAGTCTGTGGACTATCAGAGTGTTGATGAAACACAGAAAAAGCATCGGGATTGAATACAACAGTCTCCATGCGCAGTTTCCTCCATGGGAGTAATGTCTCAAACTGTCCACGCTTTGATCGTTCCCTGGAAGACCAGTAGTAGTTTCCGATGCACATCTGGATGCTTTCTGTAATCTGTGGACTATCAGAGTGTTGATGAAACACAGAAATTGCTTCGGGATTGAATACAACAGTCTCCATGAGCAGTTTCCTCCATGGGAGTAATGTCTGAAACAGTCTACGCTTTGATCGTTCCCTGGAAGACCAGTAGTAGTTTCCAATGCACATCTGGTTGCATTCTGAAATCTGTGGACTATCAGAGTGTTGATGAAACACAGAAAATGCATCGGGATTGAATACAACAGTCTCCATGCGCACTTTCCTCCATGGGAGTAATGTCTCAAAGAGTTTACGCTTTGATCGTTCCCTGGAAGACCAGTAGTAGGTTCCGATGCACATCTGGAGGCATTCTGTAATCTGTGGACTATCAGAGTGTTGATGAAACACAGAATTTGCATCGGGATTGAATACAACAGTCACCATGCGCACATTCCTCCATAAAACTAATGTCTCAAACAGTCGACGCTTAGAACGTTCCCTGGAAGACCAGTAGTAGTTTCCGATGCACATCTGGACGCTTTCTGTAATCTGTGGACTATCAGAGTGTTGATGAAACACAAAAATTGCATCGGGATTGAATACAACAGACTCCATGCGCACTTTCCTCCATGGGAGTAATGTCTCAAAGAGTTTACGCTTTGATCGTTCCCTGGAAGACCAGTAGTAGTTTCCGATGCACATCTGGAGGCATTCTGTAATCTGTGGACTATCAGAGTGTTGATGAAACACAGAATTTGCTTGGGGATTAAATACAACAGTCATCATGCGCACATTCCTAAATAGAAGTAGTGTCTCAAACAGTCTACGCTTTGATCGTTCCCTGGAAGACCAGTAGTAGTTTCCGATGCACATCTGGTGGCATTCTGTAATCTGTGGACTATCAGAGTGTTGATGAAACACAGAAATGGCATCGTGATTGAATACAACAGTCATTACGCGCACATTCCTCCATAAAGTAATGTCTCCAACAGTCTACGCTTTGATCGTTCCCTGGAAGACCAGTAGTAGTTTCCGTTGCACATCTGGATGCTTTCTGTAATCTGTTGACTATCAGAGTGTTTATGAAACACAGAAATTTCATCGGGATTGAATACAACAGTCTCAATATGCAGTTTCCTCCATGGGAGTAATGTCTCAAACAGTCTACGCTTTGATCGTTCCCTGGAAGACCAGTAGTAGTTTCCGATGCACATCTGGATGCTTTCTGTAATCTGTGGACTATCAGAGTGTTGATGAAACACAGAGATTGCATCGGGATTGAATACAACAGTCTCCATGAGCAGTTTCCTCCATGGGAGTAATGTCTCAAACAGTCTACACTTTGATCGTTCCCTGGAAGACCAATAGTAGTTTCTGATGCACATCTGGAGGCATTCTGTAATGTGTGGACTATCAGAGTGTTGATGAAACACAGAAATTGCATCGGGATTGAATACAACAGTCACCATCCGCACTTTCCTCCATGGGAGTAATGTCTGAAACAGTCTACGCTTTGATCGTTCCCTGGAAGACTAGTAGTAGTTTCCAAAGCACATCTGGTGGCATTCTGTAATCTGTGGACTATCAGAGTGTTGATGAAACACAGAAAATGCATCGGGATTGAATACAACAGTCACCATGCGCACTTTCCTCCATGGGGGTAATGTCTCAAAGAGTTTACGCTTTGATCGTTCCCTGGAAGACCAGTAGTAGTTTCCGATGCACATCTGGAGGCATTCAGTATTCTGTGGACTATCAGAGTGTTGATGAAACACAGAAATTGCATCGGAATTGAATACAACAGTCACCATGCGCACATTCCTCCATAAAACTAATGTCTCAAACAGTCTACGCTTTGATCGTTCCCTGGAAGACCAGTAGTAGTTTCCGATGCACATCTGGAGGCATTCTGTAATCTGTGGACTATCAGATTGTTGAAGAAACACAGAATATGCATCGGGATTTAATGCAACAGTCACCATGAGCACATTCCTCCATAAAAGTAATGTCTCAAACAGTCTACGCTTTGATCGTTCCCTGGAAGACCAGTTGTAGTTTCCGATGCACATCTGGTGGCATTCTGTAATCTGTGGACTATCAGAGTGTTGATGAAACACAGAAATTACATTGGGATTGAATACAACAGTCACCATCCGCACTTTCCTCCATGGGAGTAATGTCTGAAATAGTCTACGCATTGATCGTTCCCTGGAATACCAGTAGTAGCTTCCGATGCACATCTGGTGGCATTCTGTAATCTGTGGACTATCAGAGTGTTGATGAAACACAGAAAATGCATCGGGTTTGAATACAACAGTCACCATGCGCACTTTCCTCCATGGGAGTAATGTCTCAAAGAGTTTACGCTTTGATCGTTCCCTGGAAGACCAGTAGTAGTTTCCGATGCACATCTGGAGGCATTCAGTAATCTGTGGACTATCAGAGTGTTGATGAAACACAGAAAATGCATCGGGATTGAATACAACAGTCACCATGCGCACTTTCCTCCATGGGGGTAATGTCTCAAAGAGTTTACGCTTTGATCGTTCCCTGGAAGACCAGTAGTAGTTTCCGATGCACATCTGGAGGCATTCAGTATTCTGTGGACTATCAGAGTGTTGATGAAACACAGAAATTGCATCGGAATTGAATACAACAGTCACCATGCGCACATTCCTCCATAAAACTAATGTCTCAAACAGTCTACGCTTTGATCGTTCCCTGGAAGACCAGTAGTAGCTTCCGATGCACATCTGGTGGCATTCTGTAATCTGTGGACTATCAGAGTGTTGATGAAACACAGAAAATGCATCGGGTTTGAATACAACAGTCACCATGCGCACTTTCCTCCATGGGAGTAATGTCTCAAAGAGTTTACGCTTTGATCGTTCCCTGGAAGACCAGTAGTAGTTTCCGATGCACATCTGGTGGCATTCTGTAATCTGTGGACTATCAGAGTGTTGATGAAACACAGAAAATGCATCGGGATTGAATACAACAGTCACCATGCGCACTTTCCTCCATGGGGGTAATGTCTCAAAGAGTTTACGCTTTGATCGTTCCCTGGAAGACCAGTAGTAGTTTCCGATGCACATCTGGAGGCATTCAGTATTCTGTGGACTATCAGAGTGTTGATGAAACACAGAAATTGCATCGGAATTGAATACAACAGTCACCATGCGCACATTCCTCCATAAAACTAATGTCTCAAACAGTCTACGCTTTGATCGTTCCCTGGAAGACCAGTAGTAGTTTCCGATGCACATCTGGAGGCATTCTGTAATCTGTGGACTATCAGATTGTTGAAGAAACACAGAATATGCATCGGGATTTAATGCAACAGTCACCATGAGCACATTCCTCCATAAAAGTAATGTCTCAAACAGTCTACGCTTTGATCGTTCCCTGGAAGACCAGTTGTAGTTTCCGATGCACATCTGGTGGCATTCTGTAATCTGTGGACTATCAGAGTGTTGATGAAACACAGAAATTACATTGGGATTGAATACAACAGTCACCATCCGCACTTTCCTCCATGGGAGTAATGTCTGAAATAGTCTACGCATTGATCGTTCCCTGGAATACCAGTAGTAGCTTCCGATGCACATCTGGTGGCATTCTGTAATCTGTGGACTATCAGAGTGTTGATGAAACACAGAAAATGCATCGGGTTTGAATACAACAGTCACCATGCGCACTTTCCTCCATGGGAGTAATGTCTCAAAGAGTTTACGCTTTGATCGTTCCCTGGAAGACCAGTAGTAGTTTCCGATGCACATCTGGAGGCATTCAGTAATCTGTGGACAATCAGAGTGTTGATGAAACACAGAAATTGCATCGGAATTGAATACAACAGTCACCATCTGCACTTTCCTCCATGGGAGTAATGTCTAGAAGAGTTTACGCTATGATCGTTCAGTGGAAGACCAGTAGTAGTTTCCGATGAACATCTGGAGGCATTCTGTAATCTGTGGACTATCAAAGTGTTGATGAAACACAGAAATTGCATCGGGATTGGATACAACAGTCACCATGCGCACTTTCCTGTACGGGAGTAATGTCTCAAACAATCTACGCTTTGATCGTTCCCTGGAAGACCAGTAGTAGTTTCCGATGCACATCTGGTGGCATTCTGTAATCTGTAGACTATCAGAGTGTTGATGAAACACAGAAATTGCTTCGGGATAGAATACAACAGTCACCATGCGCACTTTCCTCCATGAGAGTAATGTCTCTAAGAGTCTACGCTTTGATCGTTCCCTGGAAGACCAGTAGTAGTTTCCGATGCACATCCGGATGCTTTCTGTAGTCTGTGGACTATCAGAGTGTTGATGAAACACAGAAAAAGCATCGGGATTGAATACAACAGTCTCCATGCGCAGTTTCCTCCATGGGAGTAATGTCTCAAACTGTCCACGCTTTGATCGTTCCCTGGAAGACCAGTAGTAGTTTCCGATGCACATCTGGATGCTTTCTGTAATCTGTGGACTATCAGAGTGTTGATGAAACACAGAAATTGCTTCGGGATTGAATACAACAGTCTCCATGAGCAGTTTCCTCCATGGGAGTAATGTCTCAAACAGTCTACGCTTTGATCGTTAGCTGGAAGACCAGTAGTAGTTTCCGATGCACATCTGGAGGCATTCTGTAATCTATGGACTATCAGAGTGTTAATGAAGCACAGAAATTGCATCGGGATTGAATACAACAGTCACCATGCGCACTTTCCTCCATAAAAGTAATGTCTCAAACAGTCTACGCTTTGATCGTTCCCTGGAAGACCAGTAGTAGTTTCCTCTGCACATCTGGTGGCATTCTGTAATCTTTGGACTATCAGAGTGTTGACGAAACACAGAAATTGCATCGGGATTTAATGCAACAGTCACCATCCGCACTTTCCTCCATGGGAGTAATGTCTGAAACAGTCTACGCTTTGATCGTTCCCTGGAAGACCAGTAGTAGTTTCCAATGCACATCTGGTTGCATTCTGAAATCTGTGGACTATCAGAGTGTTGATGAAACACAGAAAATGCATCGGGATTGAATACAACAGTCTCCATGCGCACTTTCCTCCATGGGAGTAATGTCTCAAAGAGTTTACGCTTTGATCGTTCCCTGGAAGACCAGTAGTAGGTTCCGATGCACATCTGGAGGCATTCTGTAATCTGTGGACTATCAGAGTGTTGATGAAACACAGAATTTGCATCGGGATTGAATACAACAGTCACCATGCGCACATTCCTCCATAAAACTAATGTCTCAAACAGTCGACGCTTAGAACGTTCCCTGGAAGACCAGTAGTAGTTTCCGATGCACATCTGGACGCTTTCTGTAATCTGTGGACTATCAGAGTGTTGATGAAACACAAAAATTGCATCGGGATTGAATACAACAGACTCCATGCGCACTTTCCTCCATGGGAGTAATGTCTCAAAGAGTTTACGCTTTGATCGTTCCCTGGAAGACCAGTAGTAGTTTCCGATGCACATCTGGAGGCATTCTGTAATCTGTGGACTATCAGAGTGTTGATGAAACACAGAATTTGCTTGGGGATTAAATACAACAGTCATCATGCGCACATTCCTAAATAGAAGTAGTGTCTCAAACAGTCTACGCTTTGATCGTTCCCTGGAAGACCAGTAGTAGTTTCCGATGCACATCTGGTGGCATTCTGTAATCTGTGGACCATCAGAGTGTTGATGAAACACAGAAATGGCATCGTGATTGAATACAACAGTCATTACGCGCACATTCCTCCATAAAGTAATGTCTCCAACAGTCTACGCTTTGATCGTTCCCTGGAAGACCAGTAGTAGTTTCCGTTGCACATCAGGATGCTTTCTGTAATCTGTTGACTATCAGAGTGTTTATGAAACACAGAAATTTCATCGGGATTGAATACAACAGTCTCAATATGCAGTTTCCTCCATGGGAGTAATGTCTCAAACAGTCTACGCTTTGATCGTTCCCTGGAAGACCAGTAGTAGTTTCCGATGCACATCTGGATGCTTTCTGTAATCTGTGGACTATCAGAGTGTTGATGAAACACAGAGATTGCATCGGGATTGAATACAACAGTCTCCATGAGCAGTTTCCTCCATGGGAGTAATGTCTCAAACAGTCTACACTTTGATCGTTCCTTGGAAGACCAATAGTAGTTTCTGATGCACATCTGGAGGCATTCTGTAATGTGTGGACTATCAGAGAGTTAATGAAACACAGAAATTGCTTCGGGATTGAATGCAACAGTCACCATCCGCACTTTCCTCCATGGGAGTAATGTCTGAAACAGTCTACGCTTTGATCGTTCCCTGGAAGACCAGTAGTAGTTTCCAAAGCACATCTGGTGGCATTCTGTAATCTGTGGACTATCAGAGTGTTGATGAAACACAGAAAATGCATTGGGATTGAATTCAACAGTCACCATGCGCACTTTCCTCCATGGGAGTAATGTCTCAAAGAGTTTAAGCTTTGATCGTTCCCTGGAAGACCAGTAGTAGTTTCCGATGCACATCTGGAGGCATTCAGTAATCTGTGGACTATCAGAGTGTTGATGAAACACAGAAATTGCATCGGAATTGAATACAACAGTCACCATGCGCACATTCCTCCTTAAAACTAATGTCTCATACAGTCTACGCTTTGATCGTTCCCTGGAAGACCAGTAGTAGTTTCCGATGCACATCTGGAGGCATTCTGTAATCTGTGGACTATCAGATTGTTGAAGAAACACAGAATATGCATCGGGATTTAATGCAACAGTCACCATGAGCACATTCCTCCATAAAAGTAATGTCTCAAACAGTCTACGCTTTGATCGTTCCCTGGAAGACCAGTTGTAGTTTCCGATGCACATCTGGTGGCATTCTGTAATCTGTGGACTATCAGAGTGTTGATGAAACACAGAAATTACATCGGGATTGAATACAACAGTCACCATCCGCACTTTCCTCCATGGGAGTAATGTCTGAAACAGTCTACGCATTGATCGTTCCCTGGAATACCAGTAGTAGTTTCCGATGCACATCTGGTGGCATTCTGTAATCTGTGGACTATCAGAGTGTTGATGAAACACAGAAAATGCATCGGGATTGAATACAACAGTCACCATGCGCACTTTCCTCCTTGGGAGTAATGTCTAGAAGAGTTTACGCTATGATCGTTCAGTGGAAGACCAGTAGTAGTTTCCGATGAACATCTGCAGGCATTCTGTAATCTGTGGACTATCAAAGTGTTGATGAAACACAGAAATTGCATCGGGATTGGATACAACAGTCACCATGCGCACTTTCCTGTACGGGAGTAATGTCTCAAACAATCTACGCTTTGATCGTTCTATGGAAGACCAGTAGTAGTTTCCGATGCACATCTGGTGGCATTCTGTAATCTGTAGACTATCAGAGTGTTGATGAAACACAGAAATTGCATCGTGATAGAATACAACAGTCACCATGAGCACTTTCCCCCATGGGAGTAGTGTCTCTAAGAGTCTACGCTTTGATCGTTCCCTGGAAGACCAGTAGTAGTTTCCGATGCACATCTGGATGCTTTCTGTAATCTGTGGACTATCAGAGTGTCGATGAAACACAGAAAAAGCATCGGGATTGAATACAACAGTCTCCATGCGCAGTTTCCTCCATGGGAGTAATGTCTCAAACTGTCCACGCTTTGATCGTTCCCTGGAAGACCAGTAGTAGTTTCCGATGCACATCTGGATGCTTTCTGTAATCTGTGGACTATCAGAGTGTTGATGAAACACAGAAATTGCATCGGGATTGAATACAACAGTCTCCATGAGCAGTTTCCTACATGGGAGTAATGTCTCAAACAGTCTACGCTTTGATCGTTACCTGGAAGACCAGTAGCAGTTTCCGATGCACATCTGGTGGCATTCTGTAATCTATGGACTATCAGAGTGTTAATGAAGCACAGAAATTGCATCGGGATTGAATACAACAGTCACCATGCGCACTTTTCTCCATAAAAGTAATGTCTCAAACAGTCTACGCTTTGATCGTTCCCTGGAAGACCAGTAGTAGTTTCCTCTGCACATCTGGTGGCATTCTGTAATCTGTGGACTATCAGAGTGTTGATGAAACACAGAAATTGCATCGGGATTGAATGCAACAGTCACCATCCGCACTTTCCTCCATGGGAGTAATGTCTGAAACAGTCTACGCTTTGATCGTTCCCTGGAAGACCAGTAGTAGTTTCCAATGCACATCTGGTTGCATTCTGAAATCTGTGGACTATCAGAGTATTGATGAAACACAGAAAATGCATCGGGATTGAATACAACAGTCTCCATGCGCACTTTCCTCCATGGGAGTAATGTCTCAAAGAGTTTACGCTTTGATCGTTCCCTGGAAGACCAGTAGTAGATTCCGATGCACATCTGGAGGCATTCTGTAATCTGTGGACTATCAGAGTGTTGATGAAACACAGAAGTTGCATCGGGATTGACTACAACAGTCACCATGCGCACATTCCTCCATAAAACTAATGTCTCAAACAGTCTACGCTTAGAACGTTCCCTGGAAGACCAGTAGTAGTTTCCGACGCACATCTGGACGCTTTCTGTAATCTGTGGACTATCAGAGTGTTGATGAAACACAAAAATTGCATCGGGATTGAATACAACAGACTCCATGCGCACTTTCCTCCATGGGAGTAATGTCTCAAAGAGTTTACGCTTTGATCGTTCCTTGGAAGACCAGTAGTAGTTTCCGATGCACATCTGGAGGCATTCTGTAATCTGTGGACTATCAGAGTGTTGATGAAACACAGAATTTGCTTCGGGATTGAATACAACAGTCATCATGCACACATTCCTAAATAGAAGTAGTGTCTCAAACAGTCTACGCTTTGATCGTTCCCTGGAAGACCAGTAGTAGTTTCCGATGCACATCTGGTGGCATTCTGTAATCTGTGGACCATCAGAGTGTTGATGAAACACAGAAATGGCATCGTGATTGAATACAACAGTCATTACGCGCACATTCCTCCATAAAGTAATGTCTCAAACAGTCTACGCTTTGATCGTTCCCTGTAAGACTAGTAGTAGTTTCCGATGAACATCTGGAGGCATTCTGTAATCTGTGGACTATCAGAGTGTTGATGAAACACAGAAATTGCATCGGGATTGAATACAACATTCACCATGCTCACTTTCCTCCATGGGAGTAATATCTCTAACAGTCTACGCTTTGATCGTTCCCTGGAAGACCAGTAGTAGTTTCCTCTGCACATCTGGTGGCATTCTGTAATCTGTGGACTATCAGAATGTTGATGAAACTAAGAAATAGCATCGGGATTCAATACATCAGTCACCATGCGCAATTTCCTCCATGGGATTAACGTGTCAAACTGTCTACGCTTTGATCGTTCCTTGGAAGACCACTAGTAGTTTCCGATGCACATCTGAGGGCATTCAGTAATCTGTGGACTATCAGAGTGTTGATGAAACACAGAAATTGCATCGGAATTGAATACAACAGTCACCATGCGCACATTCCTCCTTAAAACTAATGTCTCAAACAGTCTACGCTTTGATCGTTCCCTGGAAGACCAGTAGTAGTTTCCGATGCACATCTGGAGGCATTCTGTAATCTGTGGACTATCAGATTGTTGAAGAAACACAGAATATGCATCGGGATTTTATGCAACAGTCACCATGAGCACATTCCTCCATAAAAGTAATGTCTCAAACAGTCTACGCTTTGATCGTTCCCTGGAAGACCAGTTGTAGCTTCCGATGCACATCTGGTGGCATTCTGTAATCTGTGGACTATCAGAGTGTTGATGAAACACAGAAATTACATCGGGATTGAATACAACAGTCACCATCCGCACTTTCCTCCATGGGAGTAATGTCTGAAACAGTCTACGCATTGATCGTTCCCTGGAATACCAGTAGTAGTTTCCGATGCACATCTGGTGGCATTCTGTAATCTGTGGACTATCAGAGTGTTGATGAAACACAGAAAATGCATCGGGATTGAATACAACAGTCACCATGCGCACTTTCCTCCATGGGAGTAATGTCTAGAAGAGTTTACGCTATGATCGTTCAGTGGAAGACCAGTAGTAGTTTCCGATGAACATCTGCAAGCATTCTGTAATCTGTGGACTATTAAAGTGTTGATGAAACACAGAAATTGCATCGGGATTGGATACAACAGTCACCATGCGCACTTTCCTGTACGGGAGTATTGTCTCAAACAATCTACGCTTTGATCGTTCTATGGAAGACCAGTAGTAGTTTCCGATGCACATCTGGTGGCATTCTGTAATCTGTAGACTATCAGAGTGTTGATGAAACACAGAAATTGCATCGGGATAGAATACAACAGTCACCATGAGCACTTTCCCCCATGGGAGTAGTGTCTCTAAGAGTCTACGCTTGGATCGTTCCCTGGAAGACCAGTAGTAGTTTCCGATGCACATCTGGATGCTTTCTGTAATCTGTGGACTATCAGAGTGTTGATGAAACACAGAAAAAGCATCGGGATTGAATACAACAGTCTCCATGCGCAGTTTCCTCCATGGGAGTATTGTCTCAAACTGTCCACGCTTTGATCGTTCCCTGGAAGACCAGTAGTAGTTTCCGATGCACATCTGGATGCTTTCTGTAATCTGTGGACTATCAGAGTGTTGATGAAACACAGAAATTGCATCGGGATTGAATACAACAGTCTCCATGAGCAGTTTCCTCCATGGGAGTAATGTCTCAAACAGTCTACGCTTTGATCGTTACCTGGAAGACCAGTAGCAGTTTCCGATGCACATCTGGTGGCATTCTGTAATCTATGGACTATCAGAGTGTTAATGAAGCACAGAAATTGCATCGGGATTGAATACAACAGTCACCATGCGCACTTTTCTCCATAAAAGTAATGTCTCAAACAGTCTACGCTTTGATCGTTCCCTGGAAGACCAGTAGTAGTTTCCTCTGCACATCTGGTGGTATTCTGTAATCTGTGGATTATCCGAGTGTTGATGAAACACAGAAATTGCATCTGGATTGAATGCAACAGTCACCATCCGCACTTTCCTCCATGGCAGTAATGTCTGAAACAGTCTACGCTCTGATCGTTCCCTGGAAGACCAGTAGTAGTTTCCAATGCACATCTGGTTGCATTCTGAAATCTGTGGACTATCAGAGTGTTGATGAAACACAGAAAATGCATCGGGATTGAATACAACAGTCTCCATGCGCACTTTCCTCCATGGGAGTAATGTCTCAAAGAGTTTACGCTTTGATCGTTCCCTGGAAGACCAGTAGTAGATTCCGATGCACATCTGGAGGCATTCTGTAATCTGTGGACTATCAGAGTGTTGATGAAACACGGAAGTTGAATCGGGATTGAATACAACAGTCACCATGCGCACATTCCTCCATAAAACTAATGTCTCAAACAGTCTACGCTTAGAACGTTCCCTGGAAGACCAGTAGTAGTTTCCGATGCACATCTGGACGCTTTCTGTAATCTGTGGACTATCAGAGTGTTGATAAAACACAAAAATTGCATCGGGATTGAATACAACAGACTCCATGCGCACATTCCTCCATGGGAGTAATGTCTCAAAGAGTTTACGCTTTGATCGTTCCCTGGAAGACCAGTAGTAGTTTCCGATGCACATCTGTTGGCATTCTGTAATCTGTGGACTATCAGAATGTTGATGAAACACAGAATTTGCTTCGGGATTGAATACAACAGTCATCATGCACACATTCCTAAATAGAAGTAGTGTCTCAAACAGTCTACGCTTTGATCGTTCCCTGGAAGACCAGTAGTAGTTTCCGATGCACATCTGGTGGCATTCTGTAATCTGTGGACCATCAGAGTGTTGATGAAACACAGAAATGGCATCGTGATTGAATACAACAGTCATTACGCGCACATTCCTCCATAAAGTAATGTCTCAAACAGTCTACGCTTAAGTCTTTCAATGGAAGACTAGTAGTAGTTTCCGATGAACATCTGGAGGCATTCTGTAATCTGTGGACTATCAGAGTGTTGATGAAACACAGAAATTGCATCGGGATTGAATACAACATTCACCATGCGCACTTTCCTCCATGGGAGTAATATCTCTAACAGTCTACGCTTTGATCGTTCCCTGGAAGACCAGTAGTAGTTTCCTCTGCACATCTGGTGGCATTCTGTAATCTGTGGACTATCAGAATGTTGATGAAACTAAGAAATAGCATCGGGATTGAATACATCAGTCACCATGCGCAATTTCCTCCATGGGATTAACGTCTCAAACTGTCTACGCTTTGATCGTTCCTTGGAAGACCACTAGTAGTTTCCGAAGCACATCTGAGGGCATTCTGTAATCTGTGGACTATCATAGTGTTGATGAAACACAGAAATTGCATCGGGATTGAATACAACAGTCACCATGCGCACTTTCCTCCATGGGAGTAATGTCTCAAAGAGTTTACGCTTTGATCGTTCCCTGGAAGACCAGTAATAGTTTCCGATGCACATCTGGAGGCATTCTGTAATCTGTGGACTATCAGAGTGTTGATGAAACACAGAATTTGCTTCGGGATTGAATACAACAGTCATCATGCGCACATTCCTCCATAGAAGTAGTGTCTCAAACAGTCTACGCTTTGATCGTTCCCTGGAAGACCAGTAGTAGTTTCCGATGCACATCTGGTGGCATTCTGTAATCTGTCGACCATCAGAATGTTAATGAAACACAGAAATGGCATCGTGATTGAATACAACAGTCATTACGCGCACATTCCTCCATAAAGTAATGTCTCAAACAGTCTACGCTTTGATCGTTCCCTGGAAGACTAGTAGTAGTTTCCGATGAACATCTGGCGGCATTCTGTAATCTGTGGACTATCAGAGTGTTGATGAAACACAGAAATTGCATCGGGATTGAATACAACATTCACCATGCGCACTTTCCTCCATGGGAGTAATATCTCTAACAGTCTACGCTTTGATCGTTCCCTGTAAGACCAGTAGTAGTTTCCTCTGCACATCTGGTGGCATTCTGTAATCTGTGGACTATCAGAGTGTTCATGAAACACAGAAATTGCTTCGGGATTGAATGCAACAGTCACCATCCGCACTTTCCTCCATGGGAGTAATGTCTGAAACAGTCTACGCTTTGATCGTTCCCTGGAAGACCAGTAGTAGTTTCCAATGCACATCTGGTTGCATTCTGAAATCTGTGGACTATCAGAGTGTTGATGAAACACAGAAAATGCATCGGGATTGAATACAACAGTCTCCATGCGCACTTTCCTCCATGGGAGTAATGTCTCAAAGAGTTTACGCTTTGATCGTTCCCTGGAAGACCAGTAGTAGATTCCGATGCACATCTGGAGGCATTCTGTAATCTGTGGACTATCAGAGTGTTGATGAAACACAGAAGTTGCATCGGGATTGAATACAACAGTCACCATGCGCACATTCCTCCATAAAACTAATGTCTCAAACAGTCTACGCTTAGAACGTTCCCTGGAAGACCAGTAGTAGTTTCCGATGCACATCTGGACGCTTTCTGTAATCTGTGGACTATCAGAGTGTTGATGAAACACAAAAATTGCATCGGGATTGAATACAACAGACTCCATGCGCACTTTCCTCCATGGGAGTAATGTCTCAAAGAGTTTACGCTTTGATCGTTCCCTGGAAGACCAGTAGTAGTTTCCGATGCACATCTGTTGGCATTCTGTAATCTGTGGACTATCAGAATGTTGATGAAACACAGAATTTGCTTCGGGATTGAATACAACAGTCATCATACACACATTCCTAAATAGAAGTAGTGTCTCAAACAGTCTACGCTTTGATCGTTCCTTGGAAGACCAGTAGTAGTTTCCGATGCACATCTGGTGGCATTCTGTAATCTGTGGACCATCAGAGTGTTGATGAAACACAGAAATGGCATCGTGATTGAATACAACAGTCATTACGCGCACATTCCTCCATAAAGTAATGTCTCAAACAGTCTACGCTTAAGTCGTTCAATGGAAGACTAGTAGTAGTTTCCGATGAACATCTGGAGGCATTCTGTAATCTGTGGACTATCAGAGTGTTGATGAAACACAGAAATTGCATCGGGATTGAATACAACATTCACCATGCGCACTTTCCTCCATGGGAGTAATATCTCTAACAGTCTACGCTTTGATCGTTCCCTGGAAGACCAGTAGTAGTTTCCTCTGCACATCTGGTGGCATTCTGTAATCTGTGGACTATCAGAATGTTGATGAAACTAAGAAATAGCATCGGGATTGAATACATCAGTCACCATGCGCAATTTCCTCCATGGGATTAACGTCTCAAACTGTCTACGCTTTGATCGTTCCTTGGAAGCCCACTAGTAGTTTCCGATGCACATCTGAGGGCATTCTGTAATCTGTGGACTATCATAGTGTTGATGAAACACAGAAATTGCATCGGGATTGAATACAACAGTCGCCATGCGCACTTTCCTCCATGGGAGTAATGTCTCAAAGAGTTTACGCTTTGATCGTTCCCTGGAAGACCAGTAATAGTTTCCGATGCACATCTGGAGGCATTCTGTAATCTGTGGACTATCAGAGTGTTGATGAAACACAGAATTTGCTTCGGGATTGAATACAACAGTCATCATGCGCACATTCCTCCATAGAAGTAGTGTCTCAAACAGTCTACGCTTTGATCGTTCCCTGGAAGACCAGTAGTAGTTTCCGATGCACATCTGGTGGCATTCTGTAATCTGTCGACCATCAGAGTGCTAATGAAACACAGAAATGGCATCGTGATTGAATACAACAGTCATTACGCGCACATTCCTCCATAAAGTAATGTCTCAAACAGTCTACGCTTTGATCGTTCCCTGGAAGACTAGTAGTAGTTTCCGATGAACATCTGGCGGCATTCTGTAATCTGTGGACTATCAGAGTGTTGATGAAACACAGAAATTGCATCGGGATTGAATACAACATTCACCATGCGCACTTTCCTCCATGGGAGTAATATCTCTAACAGTCTACGCTTTGATCGTTCCCTGTAAGACCAGTAGTAGTTTCCTCTGCACATCTGGTGGCATTCTGTAATCTGTGGACTATCAGAGTGTTCATGAAACACAGAAATTGCTTCGGGATTGAATACAACAGTCACCATGCGCACATTCTTCCATAAAACTAATGTCTCAAACAGTCTACGCTTAGATCGTTCCCTGGAAGACCAGTAGTAGTTTCCGATGCACATCTGGACGCTTTTTGTAATCTGTGGACCATCAGAGTGTTGATGAAACACAAAAATTGCATCGGGATTGAATACAACAGACTCCATGAACAGTTTCCTCCATGGGAGTAATGTCTCAAACAGTCTACGCTTTGAGCGTTCCCTGGAAGACCAGAAGTAGTTTCCCATGCGGATCTGGAGGCATTCTGTAATCTGTGGACTATCAGAGTGTTGATGAAACACAGAAATTGCATCGGGATTGAATACAACAGTCACCATGCGCACTTTCCTCCATAAAAGTAATGTCTGAAACAGTCTACGCTTTGATCGTTCCCTGGAAGACCAGTAGTAGTTTCCGATGCACATCTGGTGGCATTCTGTAATCTGTGGACTATCAGAGTGTTGATGAAACTAAGAAATAGCATCGGGATTGAATACATCAGTCACCATGCGCACTTTCCTCCATGGGATTAATGTCTCAAACAGTCTACGCTTAGATCGTTCCTTGGAAGACCAGTAGTAGTTTCCGATGCACATCTGAGGGCATTCTGTAGTCTGTGGACTATCAGAGTGTTGATGAAACACAGAAATTGCATCGGGATTGAATACAACAGTCACCATGCGCACTTTCCTCCATAGGAGTAATGTCTCAAAGAGTTTACGCTGTGATCTTTCCCTGGAAGACCAGTAGTAGTTTCCGATGCACATCTGGAGTCATTCTGTAATCTGTGGACTATCAGAGTGTTGATGAAACACAGAAATTGCATCGGGATAGAATACAACAGTCACCATGAGCACTTTCCCCCATAGGAATAATGTCTCTAAGAGTCTACGCTTTGATCGTTCCCTGGAAGACCAGTAGTAGTTTCCGATGCACATCTGGATGCTTTCTGTAATCTGTGGACTATCAGAGTGTTGATGAAACACAGAAAAAGCATCGGGATTGAATACAACAGTCTCCATGCGCAGTTTCCTCCATGGGAGTAATGTCTCAAACTGTCCACGCTTTGATCGTTCCCTGGAAGACCAGTAGTAGTCTCCGATGCACATCTGGATGCTTTCTGTAATCTGTGGACTATCAGAGTGTTGATGAAACACAGAATATGCTTCGGGATTGAATACAACAGTCATCATGCGCACAATCCTCCATAGAAGTGGTGTCTCAAACAGTCTACGCTTTGATCGTTCCCTGGAAGACCAGTAGTAGTTTCCGATGCACATCTGGATGCTTTCTGTAATCTGTGGACTATCAGAGTGTTGATGAAACACAGAAAAAGCATCGGTATTGAATACAACAGTCTCCATGCGCAGTTTCCTCCATGGGAGTAATGTCTCAAACTGTCCACGCTTTGATCGTTCCCTGGAAGACCAGTAGTAGTTTCCGATGCACATCTGGAGGCATTCTGTAATCTGTGGACTATCAGAGTGTTGATGAAACACAGAATTTGCTTCGGGATTGAATACAACAGTCATCATGCGCACATTCCTCCATAGAAGTAGTGTCTCAAACAGTCTACGCTTTGATCGTTCCCTGGACGACCAGTAGTAGTTTCCGATGCACATCTGGTGGCATTCTGTAATCTGTGGACCATCAGAGTGTTGATGAAACACAGAAATGGCATCGTGATTGAATACAACAGTCACCATGCGCACATTCCTCCATAAACTAATGTCTCAAACAGTCTACGCTTAGATCGTTCCCTGGAAGACCAGTTGTAGTTTCCGATGCACACCTGGTGGCATTCTGTAATCTGTGGACTATCAGAGTGTTGATGAAACACAGAAATTACATCGGGATTGAATACAACAGTCACCATCCGCACTTTCCTCCATGGGAGTAATGTCTGAAACAGTCTACGCATTGATCGTTCCCTGGAATACCAGTAGTAGTGTCCGATGCACATCTGGTGGCATTCTGTAATCTGTGAAATATCAGAGTGTTGATGAAACACAAGAAAATGCATCGGGATTGAATACAACAGTCACCATGAGCACTTTCCTCCATGGGAGGAATGTCTAGAAGAGTTTACGCTATGATCGTTCCCTGAAAGACCAGTAGTAGTTTCCGATGAACATCTGGAGGCATTCTGTAATCTGTGGACTATCAAAGTGTTGATGAAACACAGAAATTGCATCGGGATTGGATACAAGAGTCACCATGCGCACTTTGTTGTACGGGAGTAATGTCTCAAACAGTCTACGCTTAGATCGTTCCCTGGAAGACCAGTTGTAGTTTCCGATGCACACCTGGTGGCATTCTGTAATCTGTGGACTATCAGAGTGTTGATGAAACACAGAAATTACATCGGGATTGAATACAACAGTCACCATCCGCACTTTCCTCCATGGGAGTAATGTCTGAAACAGTCTACGCATTGATCGTTCCCTGGAATACCAGTAGTAGTTTCCGATGCACATCTGGTGGCATTCTGTAATCTGTGAAATATCAGAGTGTTGATGAAACACAGAAATTGCATCGGGGTGAATACAACAGTCAACATGCGCACTTTCCTCCATAAAAGTAATGTCTGAAACAGTCTACGCTTTGATCGTTCCCTGGAAGACCAGTAGTAGTTTCCGATGCACATCTGGTGGCATTCTGTAATCTGTGGACTATCAGAGTGTTGATGAAACTAAGAAATAGCATCGGGATTGAATACATCAGACACCATGCGCACTTTCCTCCATATTAATGTCTCAAACAGTCTACGCTTAGATCGTTCCTTGGAAGACCAGTAGTAGTTTCCGATGCACATCTGAGGGCATTCTGTAGTCTGTGGACTATCAGAGTGTTGATGAAACACAGAAATTGCATCGGGATTGAATACAACAGTCACCATGCGCACTTTCCTCCATAGGAGTAATGTCTCAAAGAGTTTACGCTTTGATCGTTCCCTGGAAGACCAGTAGTAGTTTCCGATGCACATCTGGAGTCATTCTGTAATCTGTGGACTATCAGAGTGTTGATGAAACACAGAAATTGCATCGGGATAGAATACAACAGTCACCATGAGCACTTTCCCCCATAGGAATAATGTCTCTAAGAGTCTACGCTTTGATCGTTCCCTGGAAGACCAGTAGTAGTTTCCGATGCACATCTGGATGCTTTCTGTAATCTGTGGACTATCAGAGTGTTGATGAAACACAGAAAAAGCATCGGGATTGAATACAACAGTCTCCATGCGCAGTTTCCTCCATGGGAGTAATGTCTCAAACTGTCCACGCTTTGATCGTTCCCTGGAAGACCAGTAGTAGTCTCCGATGCACATCTGGATGCTTTCTGTAATCTGTGGACTATCAGAGTGTTGATGAAACACAGAATATGCTTCGGGATTGAATACAACAGTCATCATGCGCACAATCCTCCATAGAAGTAGTGTCTCAAACAGTCTACGCTTTGATCGTTCCCTGGAAGACCAGTAGTAGTTTCCGATGCACATCTGGATGCTTTCTGTAATCTGTGGACTATCAGAGTGTTGATGAAACACAGAAAAAGCATCGGTATTGAATACAACAGTCTCCATGCGCAGTTTCCTCCATGGGAGTAATGTCTCAAACTGTCCACGCTTTGATCGTTCCCTGGAAGACCAGTAGTAGTTTCCGATGCACATCTGGAGGCATTCTGTAATCTGTGGACTATCAGAGTGTTGATGAAACACAGGATTTGCTTCGGGATTGAATACAACAGTCATCATGCGCACATTCCTCCATAGAAGTAGTGTCTCAAAGAGTCTACGCTTTTTTATCGTTCCCTGGACGACCAGTAGTAGTTTCCGATGCACATCTGGTGGCATTCTATAATCTGTGGACCATCAGAGTGTTGATGAAACACAGAAATGGCATTGTGATTGAATACAACAGTCACCATGCGCACATTCCTCCATAAAACTAATGTCTCAAACAGTCTACGCTTAGATCGTTCCCTGGAAGACCAGTTGTAGTTTCCGATGCACACCTGGTGGCATTCTGTAATCTGTGGACTATCAGAGTGTTGATGAAACACAGAAATTACATCGGGATTGAATACAACAGTCACCATCCGCACTTTCCTCCATGGGAGTAATGTCTGAAACAGTCTACGCATTGATCGTTCCCTGGAATACCAGTAGCAGTTTCCGATGCACATATGGAGGCATTCTGTAATCTGTGGACTATCAGAGTGTTGATGAAACACAGAATTTGCTTCGGGATTGAATACAACAGTCATCATGCGCACATTCCTCCATAGGAGTAGTGTCTCAAACAGTCTACGCTTTGATCGTTCCCTGAACGACCAGTAGTAGTTTCCGATGCACATCTGGTGGCATTCTGTAATCTGTGGACCATCAGAGTGTTGATAAAACACAGAAATGGCATCGTGATTGAATACAACAGTCACCATGCGCACATTCCTCCATAAAACTAATGTCTCAAACAGTCTACGCTTAGATCGTTCCCTGGAAGACCAGTTGTAGTTTCCGATGCAGATCTGGTGGCATTCTGTAATCTGTGGACTATCAGAGTGTTGATGAAACACAAAAATTACATCGGGATTGAATACAACAGTCACCATCCGCACTTTCCTCCATGGGAGTAATGTCTGAAACAGTCTACGCATTGATCGTTCCCTGGAAGACCAGTAGTGGTTTCCGATGAACATCTGGAGGCATTCTGTAATCTGTGGAATATCAAAGTGTTGATGAAACACAGAAATTGCATCGGGATTGGATACAACAGTCACCATGCGCACTTTCCTGTACGGGAGTAATGTCTCAAACAATCTACGCTTTGATCGTTCCCTGGAAGACCAGTAGTAGTTTCCGATGCACATCTGGTGACATTCTGTAATCTGTGGACCATCAGAGTGTTGATGAAACACAGAAATGGCATCGTGATTGAATACAACAGTCATTACGCGCACATTCCTCCATAAAGTAATGTCTCAAACAGTCTACGCTTTGATCGTTCCCAGGAAGACTAGTAGTAGTTTCCGATGAACATCTGGGGCATTCTGTAATCTGTGGACTATCAGAGTGTTGATGAAACACAGACATTGCATCGGGATTGAATACAACATTCACCATGCGCACTTTCCTTCATGGGAGTAATGTCTGAAACAGTCTTCGCTTGATCGTTCCCTGGAAGACCAGTAGTAGTTTCCAATGCACATCTGGTTGCATTCTGAAATCTGTGGACTATCAGAGTGTTGATGAAACACAGAATATGCATCGGGATTGAATACAACAGTCTCCATGCGCACTTTCCTCCATGGGAGCAATGTCTCAAAAAGTTTACGCTTTGATCGTTCCCTGGAAGACCAGTAGTAGATTCCGATGCACATCTGGAGGCATTCTGTAATCTGTGGACTATCAGAGTGTTGATGAAACACAGAAGTTGCATCGGGATTAAATACAACAGTCACCATGCGCACATTCCTCCATAAAACTAATGTCTCAAACAGTCTACGCTTTGATCGTTCCCTGGAAGACCAGTAGTAGTTTCCGATGCACATCTGGACGCTTTCTGTAATCTGTGGACTATCAGAGTGTTGATGAAACACAAAAATTGCATCGGGACTGAATACAACAGACTCCATGAACAGTTTCCTCCATGGGAGTAATGTCTCAAACAGTCTACGCTTTGATCGTTCCCTGGAAGACCAGAAGTAGTTTCCCATGCGGATCTGGAGGCATTCTGTAATCTGTGGACTATCAGAGTGTTGATGAAACACAGAAATTGCATCGGGATTGAATACAACAGTCACCATGCGCACTTTCCTCCATAAAAGTAATGTCTCAAACAGTCTACGCTTTGATCGTTCCCTGGAAGACCAGTAGTAGTTTCCGATGCACATCTGGTGGCGTTCTGTAATCTGTGGACTATCAGAGTGTTGATGAAACTAAGAAATAGCATCGGGATTGAATACATCAGTCACCATGCGCACTTTCCTCCATGGGATTAATGTCTCAAACAGTCTACGCTTTGATCGTTCCTTGGAAGACCAGTAGTAGTTTCCGATGCACATCTGAGGGCATTCTGTAGTCTGTGGACTATCAGAGTGTTGATGAAACACAGAAATTGCATCGGGATTGAATACAACAGTCACCATGCGCACTTTCCTCCATGGGAGTAATGTCTCAAAGAGTTTACGCTTTGATCGTTCCCTGGAAGACCAGTAGTAGTTTCCGATGCACATCTGGAAGCATTCTGTAATCTGTGGACTATCAGAGTGTTGATGAAACACAGAATTTGCTTCGGGATTGAATACAACAATCATCATGCGCACATTCCTCCATAGAAGTAGTGTCTCAAACAGTCTACGCTTTGATCGTTCCCTGGACGACCAGTAGTAGTTTCCGATGCACATCTGGTGGCATTCTGTAATCTGTGGACCATCAGAGTGTTGATGAAACACAGAAATGGCATCGGGATTGAATACAACAGTCACCATCCGCACTTTCCTCCATGGGAGTAATGTCTGAAACAGTCTACGCATTGATCGTTCCCTGGAATACCAGTAGTAGTTTCCGATGCACATCTGGTGGCATTCTGTAATCTGTGGACTATCAGAGTGTTGATGAAACACATGAAAATGCATCGGGATTGAATACAACAGTCACCATGCGCACTTTCCTCCATGGGAGTAATGTCTAGAAGAGTTTACGCTACGATCGTTCCCTGGAAGACCAGTAGTAGTTTGCGATGAACATCTGGAGGCATTCTGTAATCTGTGGACTATCAAAGTGTTGATGAAACACAGAAATTGCATCGGGATTGGATACAACAGTCACCATGCACACTTTGTTGTACGGGAGTAATGTCTCAAACAATCTACGCTTTGATCGTTCCCTGGAAGACCAGTAGTAGTTTCCGATGCACATCTGGTGGCATTCTGTAATCTGTAGACTATCAGAGTGTTGATGAAACACAGAAATTGCATCGGGATAGAATACAACAGTCACCATGAGCACTTTCCCCCATGGGAATAATGTCTCTAAGAGTCTACGCTTTGATCGTTCCCTGGAAGACCAGTAGTAGTTTCCGATGCACATCTGGATGCTTTCTGTAATCTGTGGACTATCAGAGTGTTGATGAAACACAGAAAAAGCATCGGGATTGAATACAACAGTCTCCATGCGCAGTTTCCTCCATGGGAGTAATGTCTCAAACTGTCCACGATTTGATCGTTCCCTGGAAGACCAGTAGTAGTCTCCGATGCACATCTGGATGCTTTCTGTAATCTGTGGACTATCAGAGTGTTGATGAAACACAGAAGTTGCATCGGGATTGAATACAACAGTCTCCATGAGCAGTTTCCTCCATGGGTGTAATGTCTCAAACAGTCTACGCTTTGATCGTTCCCTGGAAGACCAGTAGTAGTTTCCGATGCACATCTGGATGCATTCTGTTATCTGGGGACTATCAGAGTGTTAATGAAGCACAGAAATTGCATCGGGATTGAATACAACAGTCACCATGCGCACTTTCCTCCATAAAAGTAATGTCTCAAACAGTCTACGCTTTGATCGTTCCCTGGAAGACCAGTAGTAGTTTCCTCTGCACATCTGGTGGCATTCTGTAATCTGTGGACTATCAGAGTGTTGATGAAACACAGAAATTGCATCGGGATTGAATGCAACAGTCACCATGCACACTTTCCTCCATGGGAGTAATGTCTCAAAGAGTTTACGCTTTGGTCGTTCCCTGGAAGACCAGTAGTAGATTCCGATGCAAATCTGGACGCTCTCTGTAATCTGTGGACTATCAGAGTGTTGATGAAACACAAAAATTGCATCGGGATTGAATACAACAGACTCCATGAACAGTTTCCTCCATGGGAGTAATGTCTCAAACAGTCTACGCTTTGATCGTCCCCTGCAAGACCAAAAGTAGTTTCCCATGCGGATCTGGAGGCATTCTGTAGTCTGTGGACTATCAGAGTGTTGTTGAAACACAGAAATTGCATCGGGATTGAATACAACACTCACCATGCGCACTTTCCTCTATAAAAGTAATGTCTCAAACAGTCTACGATTTGATCGTTCCCTGGAAGACCAGTAGTAGTTTCCGATGCACATCTGGTGGCATTCTGTAATCTGTAGACGATCAGAGTGTTGATGAAACACAGATATTGCATCGGGATAGAATACAACTGTCACCATGAGCACTTTCCCCCATGGGAGTAATGTCTCTAAGAGTCTACGCTTTGATCGTTCCCTGGAAGACCAGTAGTAGTTTCCGATGCACATCTGGATGCTCTCTGTAATCTGTGGACTATCAGAGTGTTGATGAAACACAGAAAAAGCATCGGGATTGAATACAACAGTCTCCATGGGCAGTTTCCTCCATGGGAGTAATGTCTCAAACTGTCCACGCTTTGATCGTTCCCTGGAATACCAGTAGTAGTTTCCGATGCACATCTGGATGCTTTCTGTAATCTGTGGACTATCAGAGTGTTGATGAAACACAGAAATTGCATCGGGATTGAATACAACAGTCTCCATGAGCAGTTTCCTCTATGGGAGTAATGTCTCAAACAGTCTACGCTTTGATAGTTCCCTGGAAGACCAGTAGTAGTTTCCGATGCACATCTGGATGCATTCTGTAATCTGGGGACTATCAGAGTGTTAATGAAGCACAGAAATTGCATCGGGATTGAATACAATAGTCACCATGCGCACTTTACTCCATAAAAGTAATGTCCCAAACAGTCTACGCTTTGATCGTTCCCTGGAAGACCAGTAGTAGTTTCCGATGCACATCTGGTGGCATTCTGTAATCTGTGGACTATCAGAGTGTTGATGAAACACAGAAATTGCATCGGGATTGAATGCAACAGTCACCATCCGCACTTTCCTCCATGGGAGTAATGTCTGAAACTGTCTACGCTTTGATCGTTCCCTGGAAGACCAGTAGTAGTTTCCAATGCACATCTGGTTGCATTCTGAAATCTGTGGACTATCAGAGTGTTGATGAAACACAGAAAATGCATCGGGATTGAATACAACAGTCTCCATGCGCACTTTCCTCCATGGGAGTAATGTCTCAAAGAGTTTACGCTTTGATCGTTCCCTGGAAGACCAGTAGTAGATTCCGATGCACATCTGGACGCTTTCTGTAATCTGTGGACTATCAGAGTGTTGATGAAACACAAAAATTGCATCGGGATTAAATACAACAGACTCCATGAACAGTTTCCTCCATTGGAGTAATGTCTCAAACAGTCTACGCTTTGATCGTTCCCTGGAAGACCAGAAGTAGTTTCCCATGCGGATCTGGAGGCATTCTGTAGTCTTTTGACTATCAGAGTGTTGATGAAACACAGAAATTGCATCGGGATTGAATACAACAGTCACCATGCGCACTTTCCTCCATTAAAGTAATGTCTCAAACAGTCTACGCTTTGATCGTTCCCTGGAAGACCAGTAGTAGTTTCCGATGCACATCTGGTGGCATTCTGTAATCTGTGGACTATCAGAGTGTTGATGAAACTAAGAAATAGCATCGGGATTGAATACATCAGTCACCATGCGCACTTTCCTCCATGGGATTAATGTCTCAGACAGTCCACGCTTTGATCGTTCCTTGGAAGACCAGTAGTAGTTTCCGATGCACATCTGAGGGCATTCTGTAATCTGTGGACTATCAAAGTGTTGATGAAACACAGAAATTGCATCGGGATTGAATACAACAGTCACCATGCGCACTTTCCTCCATGGGAGTAATGTCTTAAAGAGTTTACGCTTTGATCGTTCCCTGGAAGACCAGTAGTAGTTTCCGATGCACATCTGGAGGCATTCTGTAATCTGTGGACTATCAGAGTGTTGATGAAACACAGAATTTGCTTCGGGATTGAATACAACAGTCATCATGCGCACATTCCTCCATAGAAGTAGTGTCTCAAACAGTCTACGCTTTGATCGTTCCGTGGAAGGCCAGTAGTAGTTTCCGATCCACATCTGGAGGCATTCTGATATCTGTGGACTAACTGAGTGTTGATGAAACACAGAATTTGCATCGGGATTGAATACAACAGTCACCATGCGCACTTTCCTCCACTGGTGTAATTCTCAAACAGTCTACGCTTTGATCGTTCCCTGGAAGACCAGTAGTAGATTCCGATGCACATCCGGTGGCATTCTGTAATCTGTGGACTATCAGAGTGTTGATGAAACACAGAAAATGCATCGGGATTGAATACAACAGTCATTACGCGCACATTCCTCCATAAAGTAATGTCTCAAACAGTCTACGCTTTGATCGTTCCCTGGAAGACTAGTAGTAGTTTCCGATGAACATGTGCAGGCATTCTGTAATATGTAGACTATCAGAGTGTTGATGAAACACAGAAATTGCATCGGCATTGAATACAAGAGTCACCATGCGCACATTCCTCCATAAAAGTAATGTCTCAAGCAGTCTACGCTTTGATCGTTAACTGGAAGACCAGCAGTAGTTTCCGATGCACATCTGGAGGCATTCTGTAGTCTGTGGACTATCAGAGGGTTGATGAAAGACAGAAAATGCATCGGGATTGAATACAACAGTTACGATGCGCACTTTCCTCCATGGACGTAATGTCACAAAGAGTTTACGTTCTGATCGTTCCCATGAAGACCAGTAGTAGTTTCCGATGCACATCTGGAGGCATTCTGTAATCTGTGGACTATCAGAGTGATGATGAAACACAGTAATTGCATCGGGATTGAATACAACAGTCACCATGCGCACTTTCCTCCATGGGAGTAATGTCTCAAAGAGTGTACCCTTTGATCGTTCCCTGGAAGACCAGTAGTAGTTTCCGATGCACATCTGGAGGCATTCTGTAATCTGTGGACTATGAGAGTGTTGATGAAACACAGAAATTGCATCGGGATTGAATACAACAGTCATTACGCGCACATTCCTCCATAAAGTAATGTCTCAAACAGTCTACGCTTTGATCGTTCCCTGGAAGACTAGTAGTAGTTTCCGATGAACATCTGGAGGCATTCTGTAATCTGTGGAATATCAGAGTGTTGATGAAACAAAGAAATTGCATCGGGATTGAATACAACATTTACCATGCGCACTTTCCTCCATGGGAGTAATATCTCTAACAGTCAACGCTTTGATCGTTCCCTTGAAGACCAGTAGTAGTTTCCTCTGCACATCTGGTGGCATTCTGTAATCTGTGGACTATCAGAGTGTTGATGAAACACAGAAATTGCATCGGGATTGAATGCAACAGTCACCATCCGCACTTTCCTCCATGGGTGTAATGTCTGAAACAGTCTACGCTTTGATCGTTCCCTGGAAGACCAGTAGTAGTTTCCAATGCACATCTGGTTGCATTCTGAAATCTGTGGACTATCAGAGTGTTGATGAAACACAGAAAATGCATCGGGATTGAATACAACAGTCTCCATGCGCACTTTCCTAGATGGGAGTAATGTCTCAAAGAGTTTACGCTTTGATCGTTCCCTGGAAGACCAGTAGTAGATTCCGAGGCACATCTGGAGGCATTCTGTAATCTGTGGACTATCAGAGTGTTGATGAAACACAGAAGTTGCATCCTGAAGGAATACAACAGTCACCATGCGCACATTCCTCCATAAAACTAATGTCTCAAACAGTCTACGCTTAGATCGTTCCCTGGAAGACCAGTAGTAGTTTACGATGCACATCTGGACGCTTTCTGTAATCTGTGGACTATCAGAGTGTTGATGAAACACAAAAATTGCATCGGGATTGAATACAACAGACTCTGTGAACAGTTTCCTCCATGGGAGTAATGTCTCAAACAGTCTATGCTTTGATCGTTCCCTGGAAGACCAGAAGTAGTTTCCCATGCGGATCTGGAGGCATTCTGTAATCTGTGGACCATCAGAGTGTTGATGAAACTAAGAAATAGCATCGGGATTGAATACATCAGTCACCATGCGCACTTTCCTCCATGGGATTAATGTCTCAGACAGTCCACGCTTTGATCGTTCCTTGGAAGACCAGTAGTAGTTTCCGATGCACATCTGAGGGCATTCTGTAATCTGTGGACTATCAAAGTGTTGATGCAACACAGAAATTGCATCGGGATTGAATACAACAGTCACCATGCGCACTTTCCTCCATGGGAGTAATGTCTTAAAGAGTTTACGCTTTGATCGTTCCCTGGAAGACCAGTAGTAGTTTCCGATGCACATCTGGAGGCATTCTGTAATCTGTGGACTATCAGAGTGTTGATGAAACACAGAATTTGCTTCGGGATTGAATACAACAGTCATCATGCGCACATTCCTCCATAGATGTAGTGTCTCAAACAGTCTACGCTTTGATCGTTCCCTGGAAGACCAGTAGTAGTTTCCGATCCACATCTGGAGGCATTCTGATATCTGTGGACTAACTGAGTGTTGATGAAACACAGAATTTGCATCGGGATTGAATACAACAGTCACCATGCGCACTTTCCTCCACTGGTGTAATTCTCAAACAGTCTACGCTTTGATCATTCCCTGGAAGACCAGTAGTAGATTCCGATGCACATCCGGTGGCATTCTGTAATCTGTGGACTATCAGAGTGTTGATGAAACACAGAAAATGCATCGGGATTGAATACAACAGTCACCATGCACACTTTCCTCCATGGGAGTTATGTCTGAAACAGTCTACGCTTCCATCGTTCCATGGAAGACCAGTAGTAGTTTCCGATCCACATCTCTTGGCATTCTGTAATCTGTGGACTATCAGAGTGTTGATGAAACACAGAAAATGCATCGGGATTGAATACAACAGTCATTACGCGCACATTCCTCCATAAAGTAATGTCTCAAACAGTCTACGCTTTGATCGTTCCCTGGAAGACTAGTAGTAGTTTCCGATGAACATGTGCAGGCATTCTGTAATATGTAGACTATCAGAGTGTTGATGAAACACAGAAATTGCATCGGCATTGAATACAAGAGTCACCATGCGCACATTCCTCCATAAAAGTAATGTCTCAAGCAGTCAACGCTTTGATCGTTAACTGGAAGACCAGCAGTAGTTTCCGATGCACATCTGGAGGCATTCTGTAGTCTGTGGACTATCAGAGGGTTGATGAAAGACAGAAAATGCATCGGGATTGAATACAACAGTTACGATGCGCACTTTCCTCCATGGACGTAATGTCACAAAGAGTTTACGTTCTGATCGTTCCCATGAAGACCAGTAGTAGTTTCCGATGCACATCTGGAGGCATTCTGTAATCTGTGGACTATCAGAGTGATGATGAAACACAGTAATTGCATCGGGATTGAATACAACAGTCACCATGCGCACTTTCCTCCATGGGAGTAATGTCTCAAAGAGTGTACCCTTTGATCGTTCCCTGGAAGACCAGTAGTAGTTTCCGATGCACATCTGGAGGCATTCTGTAATCTGTGGACTATGAGAGTGTTGATGAAACACAGAAATTGCATCGGGATTGAATACAACAGTCATTACGCCCACATTCCTATATAAAATAATGTCTCAAACAGTCTACGCTTTGATCGTTCCCTGGAAGACTAGTAGTAGTTTCCGATGAACATCTGGAGGCATTCTGTAATCTGAGGAATATCAGAGTGTTGATGAAACAAAGAAATTGCATCGGGATTGAATACAACATTTACCATGCGCACTTTCCTCCATGGGAGTAATATCTCTAACAGTCAACGCTTTGATCGTTCCCTTGAAGACCAGTAGTAGTTTCCTCTGCACATCTGGTGGCATTCTGTAATCTGTGGACTATCAGAGTGTTGATGAAACACAGAAATTGCATCGGGATTGAATGCAACAGTCACCATCCGCACTTTCCTCCATGGGAGTAATGTCTGAAACTGTCTACGCTTTGATCGTTCCCTGGAAGACCAGTAGTAGTTTCCAATGCACATCTGGTTGCATTCTGAAATCTGTGGACTATCAGAGTGTTGATGAAACACAGAAAATGCATCGGGTTTGAATACAACAGTCTCCATGCGCACTTTCCTCCATGGGAGTAATGTCTCAAAGAGTTTACGCTTTGATCGTTCCCTGGAAGACCAGAAGTAGTTTCCCATGCGGATCTGGAGGCATTCTGTAGTCTTTGGACTATCAGAGTGTTGATGAAACACAGAAATTGCATCGGGATTGAATACAACAGTCACCATGCGCACTTTCCTCCATAAAAGTAATGTCTCAAACAGTCTACGCTTTGATCGTTCCCTGGAAGACCAGTAGTAGTTTCCGATGCACATCTGGTGGCATTCTGTAATCTGTGGACTATCAGAGTGTTGATGAAACTAAGAAATAGCATCGGGATTGAATACATCAGTCACCATGCGCACTTTCCTCCATGGGATTAATGTCTCAAACTGTCTACGCTTTGATCGTTCCCTGGAAGACTAGTAGTAGTTTCCGATGAACATGTGCAGGCATTCTGTAATATGTAGACTATCAGAGTGTTGATGAAACACAGAAATTGCATCGGCATTGAATACAAGAGTCACCATGCGCACATTCCTCCATAAAAGTAATGTCTCAAGCAGTCTACGCTTTGATCGTTAACTGGAAGACCAGCAGTAGTTTCCGATTAACATCTGGAGGCATTCTGTAGTCTGTGGACTATCAGAGGGTTGATGAAAGACAGAAAATGCATCGGGATTGAATACAACAGTTACGATGCGCACTTTCCTCCATGGACGTAATGTCACAGAGAGTTTACGTTCTGATCGTTCCCATGAAGACCAGTAGTAGTTTCCGATGCACATCTGGAGGCATTCTGTAATCTGTGGACTATCAGAGTGATGATGAAACACCTTAATTGCATCGGGATTGAATACAACAGTCACCATGCGCACTTTCCTCCATGGGAGTAATGTCTCAAAGAGTGTACCCTTTGATCGTTCCCTGGAAGACCAGTAGTAGTTTCCGATGCACATCTGGAGGCATTCTGTAATCTGTGGACTATGAGAGTGTTGATGAAACACAGAAATTGCATCGGGATTGAATACAACAGTCATTACGCGCACATTCCTATATAAAGTAATGTCTCAAACAGTCTACGCTTTGATCGTTCCCTGGAAGACTAGTAGTAGTTTCCGATGAACATCTGGAGGCATTCTGTAATCTGTGGAATATCAGAGTGTTGATGAAACAAAGAAATTGCATCGGGATTGAATACAACATTTACCATGCGCACTTTCCTCCATGGGAGTAATATCTCTAACAGTCAACGCTTTGATCGTTCCCTTGAAGACCAGTAGTAGTTTCCTCTGCACATCTGGTGGCATTCTGTAATCTGTGTACTATCAGAGTGTTGATGAAACACAGAAATTGTATCGGGATTGAATGCAACAGTCACCATCCGCACTTTCCTCCATGGGTGTAATGTCTGAAACAGTCTACGCTCTGATCGTTCCCTGGAAGACCAGTAGTAGTTTCCAATGCACATCTGGTTGCATTCTGAAGTCTGTGGACTATCAGAGTGTTGATGAAACACAGAAAATGCATCGGGATTGAATACAACAGTCTCAATGCGCACTTTCCTCCATGGGAGTAATGTCTCAAAGAGTTTACGCTTTGATCGTTCCCTGGAAGACCAGTAGTAGTTTCCGATGCACATCTGGACGCTTTCTGTAATCTGTGGACTATCAGAGTGTTGATGAAACACAAAAATTACATCGGGATTGAATACAACAGACTCTGTGAACAGTTTCCTCCATGGGAGTAATGTCTCAAACAGTCTATGCTTTGATCGTTCCCTGCAAGACCAGAAGTAGTTTCCCATGCGGATCTGGAGGCATTCTGTAATCTGTGGACTATCAGAGTGTTGATGAAACACAGAAATTGCATCGGGATTGAATACAACAGTCACCATGCGCACTTTCCTCCATAAAAGTAATGTCTCAAGCAGTCTACGCTTTGATCGTTCCCTGGAAGGCCAGTAGTGGTTTCCGATGCACATCTGGTGACATTCTGTAATCTCTAGACTATCAGACTGTTGATGAAACACAGAAATTGCATCGGGATTGAATACAACACTCTCCATGCGCACTTTCCTCCATGGGAGTAATGTCTCAAACAGTCTACGCTTTGATCGTTCCCTGGAAGACCAGTAGTAGTTTCCGATCCACATCTGGAGGCATTCTGATATCTGTGGACTAACTGAGAGTTGATGAAACACAGAAATTGCATCGGGAATGAATACAACAGTCACCATGCGCACTTTCCTCCACTGGTGTAATTCTCAAACAGTCTACGCTTTGATCGTTCCCTGGAAGACCAGTAGTAGATTCCGATGCACATCTGGTGGCATTCTGTAATCTGAGGACTATCAGAGTGTTGATGAAACACAGAAAATGCATCGGGATTGAATACAACAGTCACCATGCACACTTTCCTCCATGGGAGTAATGTCTCAAACTGTTTACGCTATGATCGTTCCCTGGAAGTCCAGTAGTAGTTTCGATGAACATCTGGAGGCATTCTGTAATCTGTGGACTATCAGAGTGTTGATGAAACACAGAAATTGCATCGGGATTGAATACAACAGTCACCATGCGCACTTTCCTCCATGGGAGTAAAGTCTCAAAGAGTTTACGCTTTGATCGTTCCCTGGATGACCAGTAGTAGTTTCCGATGCACATCTGGAGGCATTCTGTTATCTGTGGACTATCAGAGTGTTGATGAAACACAGAAATTGTATCGGGATTGAATACAAAAGTCACCATGCGCACTTTCCTGTACGGAAGCAATGTCTCAAACAATCTACGCTTTGATCGTTCCCTGGAAGACCTGTAGTAGTTTCCGATGCACATCTGGTCGCAATCTGTAATGTGTAGACTATCAGAGTGTTGATGAAACACAGAAATTGCATCGGGATTGAATACAACAGTCACCATCCGCACTTTCCTCCATGGGAGTAATGTCTGAAACAGTCTTCGCTTCCATCGTTCCCTGAAGACCAGTAGTAGTTTCCGATCCACATCTCTTGGCATTCTGTAATCTGTGGACTATCAGAGTGTTGATGAAACTCATAAAATGCATCGGGATTGAATACAACAGTCACCATGCGCACTTCCCTCCATGGGATTAATGTGTCAAGGAGTTTACGTTTTGATCGTTCCCTGGAAGACCTGTACCAGTTTCCGATGCACATCTGGAGGCATTCTGTAATATGTAGACTATCAGAGTGTTGATGAAACACAGAAATTGCATCGGGATTGAATACAACAGTCACCATGCGCACATTCCTCCATAAAAGTAATGTCTCAAACAGTCTACGCTTTGATCGTTAACTGGAAGACCAGCAGTAGTTTCCGATGCACATCTGCAGGCATTCTGTAATCTGTGGACTATGAGAGTGTTGATGAAACACAGAAATTGCATCGGGATTGAATACAACAGTCACGATGCGCACTTTCCTCCATGGACGTAATGTCACAAAGAGTTTACGTTCTGATCGTTCCCTGGAAGACTAGTAGTAGTTTCCGATGAACATCTGGAGGCATTCTGTAATCTGTGGACTATCAGAGTGTTGATGAAACACAGAAATTGCTTCGAGATTGAATACAACAGTCAGCATGCGCACATTCCTCCATAAAAGTAGTGTCTCAAACAGTCTACGCTTTGATCGTTCCCTGGATGACCAGATGTAGTTTCCGATGGACATCTGGTGGCATTCTGTAATCTGTGGACTATCAGAGTTTTGGTGAAACACAGAAATTGCATTGGGATTGATTACAACAGTCACCATCCGCACTTTCCTCCATGGGAGTAATGTCTGAAACAGTCTACGCTTCCATCGTTCCCTGGAATACCAGTAGTAGTTTCCGATCCACGTCTCTTGGCATTCTGTAATCTGTGGACTATCAGAGTGTTGATGAAACACAGAAGTTGCATCGGGATTGAATACAACAGTCACCATGCGCACATTCCTCCATAAAAGTAATGTCTCAAACAGTCTACGCTTTGATCGTACCCTGGAAGACCAGCAGTAGTTTCCGATGCACATCTGGAGGCATTCTGTAATCTGTGGACTATCAGAGGGTTGATTAAAGACAGAAAATGCATCGGGATTGAATACAACAGTCACCATGCGCACTTTTCTCCACGGGAGTAATGTCTCTAACAGTCTACGCTTTGATCGTTCCCTGGAAGACCAGTAGTAGTTTCCGATGCACATCTGGTGGCATTCTGTAATCTGTGGACAATCAGAGTGTTGATGAAACACAGAAATTGCATCGGGATTGAATACAACAGTCACCATGCGCACTTTTCTCCAAGATATGTATGTCTCAAACAGTCTACGCTTTGATCGTTCCCGGGAAGACCAGTAGTTGTCTCTGATGCACATCTGGAGGCATTCTGTAATCTGTGGACTATCAGAGTGCTGATGAAACACAGAAATTGCTTCGGGATTGAATACAACAGTCATCATGCGCACATTCCTCCCTAAAAGTAGTGTCTCAACCGTCTACGCCTTGATCGTTCCCTGGCAGGCCAGTAGTAGTTTCTGATGCACATCTGGTGGCATTGTGTAATCTGTGGACTATCAGAGTTTTGATGAAACACAGAAAATGCATCGGGACTGAATACAACAGTCACCATGCGCACTTTCCTCCATGGGAGTAATTCTCAAGCAGTCTACGCTTTGATCGTTCCCTGGAAGGCCAGTAGTGGTTTCCGATGCACATCTGGTGACATTCTGTAATCTGTAGACTATCAGAGTGTTGATGAAACACAGAAATTGCATCGGGATTGAATACAACACTCTCCATGCTCACTTTCCTCCATGGGAGTAATGTCTCAAACAGTCTACGCTTTGATCGTTCCCTGGAAGACCAGTAGTAGTTTCCAATCCACATCTGGAGGCATCTGATATCTGCGGACTAACTGAGTGTTGATGAAACACAGAAATTGCATCGGGATTGAATACCACAGTCACCATGCGCACATTCCTCCATGGGAGTAATGTCTCAAAGAGTTTACGCTTTGATCGTTCCCTGGAAGACCAGTAGTAGTTTCCTCTGCACATCTGGCGGCATTCTGTAATCTGTGGACTATCAGAGTGTTGATGAAACACAGAAATTGCATCGGGATTGAATGCAACAGTCACCATCCGCACTTTCCTCCATGGGTGTATTGTCTGAAACAGTCTACGCTTTGATCGTTCCCTGGAAGACCAGTAGTAGTTTCCAATGCACATCTGGTTGCATTCTGAAATCTGTGGACTATCAGAGTGTTGATGAAACACAGAAAATGCATCGGGATTGAATACAACAGTCTCCATGCGCACTTTCCTCCATGGGAGTAATGTCTCAAAGAGTTTACGCTTTGATCGTTCCCTGGAAGACCAGTAGTAGATTCCGATGCACATCTGGAGGCATTCTGTAATCTGTGGACTATCAGAGTGTTGATGAAACACAGAAGTTGCATCGGGAAGGAATACAACAGTCACCATGCGCACATTCCTCCATAAAACTAATGTCTCAAAGAGTCTACGCTTAGATCGTTCCCTGGAAGACCAGTAGTAGTTTCCGATGCACATCTGGACGCTTTCTGTAAACTGTGGACTATCAGAGTGTTGATGAAACACAAAAATTGCATCGGGATTGAATACAACAGACTCTGTGAACAGTTTCCTCCATGGGAGTAATGTCTCAAACAGTCTATGCTTTGATCGTTCCCTGGAAGACCAGAAGTAGTTTCCCATGCGGATCTGGAGGCATTCTGTAATCTGTGGACTATCAGAGTGTTGATGAAACACAGAAATTGCATCGGGATTGAATACAACAGTCACCATGCGCACTTTCCTCCATAAAAGTAATGTCTCAAGCAGTCTACGCTTTGATCGTTCAATGGAAGGCCAGTAGTGGTTTCCGATGCACATCTGGTGGCATTCTGTAATCTCTAGACTATCAGACTGTTGATGAAACACAGAAATTGCATCGGGATTGAATACAACACTCTCCATGCGCACTTTCCTCCATGGGAGTAATGTCTCAAAGAGTTTACGCTTTGATCGTTCCCTGGAAGACCAGTAGTAGTTTCCGATGCACATCTGGAGGCATTCTGTAATATGTAGACTATCAGAGTGTTGATGAAACACAGAAATTGCATCGGGATTGAATACAACAATCACCATGCGCACATTCCTCCATAAAAGTAATGTCTCAAAGAGTTTACGCTTTGATCGTTCCCTGGAAGACCAGTAGTAGTTTCCGATGCACATCTGGAGGCATTCTGTTATCTGTGGACTATCAGAGTGTTGATGAAACACAGAAATTGTATCGGGATTGAATACAAAAGTCACCATGCGCACTTTCCTGTACGGAAGCAATGTCTCAAACAATCTACGCCTTGATCGTTCCCTGGAAGACCAGTAGTAGTTTCCGATGCACATCTGGTCGCAATCTGTAATGTGTAGACTATCAGAGTGTTGATGAAACACAGAAATTGCATTGGGATTGAATACAACAGTCACCATCCGCACTTTCCTCCATGGGAGTAATGTCTGAAACAGTCTTCGCTTCCATCGTTCCCTGAAGACCAGTAGTAGTTTCCGATCCACATCTCTTGGCATTCTGTAATCTGTGGACTATCAGAGTGTTGATGAAACTCATAAAATGCATCGGGATTGAATACAACAGTCACCATGCGCACTTCCCTCCATGGGAGTAATGTCTCAAGGAGTTTACGTTTTGATCGTTCCCTGGAAGACCAGTACCAGTTTCCGATGCACATCTGGAGGCATTCTGTAATATGTAGACTATCAGAGTGTTGATGAAACACAGAAATTGCATCGGGATTGAATACAACAGTCACCATGCGCACATTCCTCCATAAAAGTAATGTCTCAAACAGTCTACGCTTTGATCGTTAACTGGAAGACCAGCAGTAGTTTCCGATGCACATCTGCAGGCATTCTGTAATCTGTGGACTATGAGAGTGTTGATGAAACACAGAAATTGCATCGGGATTGAATACAACAGTCACGATGCGCACTTTCCTCCATGGACGTAATGTCACAAAGAGTTTACGTTCTGATTGTTCCCTGGAAGACTAGTAGTAGTTTCCGATGAACATCTGGAGGCATTCTGTAATCTGTGGACTATCAGAGTGTTGATGAAACACAGAAATTGCATCGGGATTGAATACAACATTCACCATGCGCACTTCCCTCCATGGGAGTAATATCTCTAACAGTCTACGCTTTGATCGTTCCCTGGAAGACCAGTAGTAGTCTCCGATGCACATCTGGAGGCATTCTGTAATCTGTAGACTATCAGAGTGCTGATGAAGCACAGAAATTGCTTCGGGATTGAATACAACAGTCATCATGCGCACATTCCTCCATAAAAGTAATGTCCCAAACAGTCTACGTTTTGATCGTTCCCTGGAAGACCAAAAGTAGTTTCCGATGCACATCTGGTGGCATTCTGTAATCTGTGGACTATCAGAGTTTTGATGAAACACAGAAAATGCATCGGGATTGAATACAACAGTCACCATGCTCACTTCCCTCCATGGGAGTAATGTCTCAAAGAGTTTACGTTTTGATCGTTCCCATGAAGACCAGTAGTAGTTTCCGATGCACATCTGGAGGCATTCTGTAATATGTAGATTATCAGAGTGTTGATGAAACACAGAAATTGCATCGGGATTGAATACAACAGTCACCATGCGCACTTTCCTCCATCGGAGTAATGTCTCTAACAGTCTACGCTTTGATCGTTCCCTTTAAGACGAGTAGTAGTCTCCGATGCACATCTGGAGGAATTCTGTAATCTGTGGACTATCAGAGTGTTGATGAAACACAGAAATTGCTTCGAGATTGAATACAACAGTCAGCATGCGCACATTCCTCCATAAAAGTAGTGTCTCAAACAGTCTACGCTTTGATCGTTCCCTGGATGACCAGATGTAGTTTCCGATGGACATCTGGTGGCATTCTGTAATCTGTGGACTATCAGAGTTTTGGTGAAACACAGAAATTGCATTGGGATTGATTTCAACAGTCACCATCCGCACTTTCCTCCATGGGAGTAATGTCTGAAACAGTCTACGCTTCCATCGTTCCCTGGAATACCAGTAGTAGTTTCCGATCCACGTCTCTTGGCATTCTGTAATCTGTGGACTATCAGAGTGTTGATGAAACACAGAAGTTGCATCGGGATTGAATACAACAGTCACCATGCGCACATTCCTCCATAAAAGTAATGTCTCAAACAGTCTACGCTTTGATCGTACCCTGGAAGACCAGCAGTAGTTTCCGATGCACATCTGGTGGCATTCTGTAATCTGAGGACTATCAGAGTGTTGATGAAACACAGAAAATGCATCGGGATTGAATACAACAGTCACCATGCACACTTTCCTCCATGGGAGTAATGTCTCAAACTGTTTACGCTATGATCGTTCCCTGGAAGTCCAGTAGTAGTTTCGATGAACATCTGGAGGCATTCTGTAATGTGTGGACTATCAGAGTGTTGATGAAACACAGAAATTGCATCGGGATTGAATACAACAGTCACCATGCGCACTTTCCTCCATGGGAGTAATGTCTCAAAGAGTTTACGCTTTGATCGTTCCCTGGAAGACCAGTAGTAGTTTCCGATGCACATCTGGAGGCATTCTGTTATCTGTGGACTATCAGAGTGTTAATGAAACACAGAAATTGTATCGGGAATGAATACAAAAGTCACCATGCGCACCTTCCTGTACGGAAGCAATGTCTCAAACAATCGACGCTTTGATCGTTCCCTGGAAGACCAGTAGTAGTTTCCGATGCACATCTGGTCGCAATCTGTAATGTGTAGACTATCAGAGTGTTGATGAAACACAGTAATTGCATCGGGATTGAATACAACAGTCACCATGCGCACTTTCCTCCATGGGAGTAATGTCTCAAAGAGTTTACGCCTTGATCGTTCCCTGGAAGACCAGTAGTAGATTCCGATGCACATCTGGTGGCATTCTGTAATCTGAGGACTATCAGAGTGTTGATGAAACACAGAAAATGCATCGGGATTGAATACAACAGTCACCATGCACACTTTCCTTCATGGGAGTAATGTCTCAAACTGTTTACGCTATGATCGTTCCCTGGAAGTCCAGTAGTAGTTTCGATGAACATCTGGAGGCATTCTGTAATCTGTGGACTATCAGAGTGTTGATGAAACACAGAAATTGCATCGGGATTGAATACAACAGTCACCATGCGCACTTTCCTCCATGGGAGTAATGTCTCAAAGAGTTTACGCTTTGATCGTTCCCTGGAAGACCAGTAGTAGTTTCCGATGCACATCTGGAGGCATTCTGTTATCTGTGGACTATCAGAGTGTTGATGAAACACAGAAATTGTATCGGGATTGAATACAAAAGTCACCATGCGCACTTTCCTGTACGGAAGCAATGTCTCAAACAATCTACGCTTTGATCATTCCCTGGAAGACCAGCAGTAGTTTCCGATGCACATCTGGTCGCAATCTGTAATGTGTAGACTATCAGAGTGTTGATGAAACACAGTAATTGCATCGGGATTGAATACAACAGTCACCATGCGCACTTTCCTCCATCGAAGTAATGTCTCTAACAGTCTACGTTTTGATCGTACCCTGGAAGACGAGTAGTACTCTCCGATGCACATCTGGAGGCATTCTGTAATCTGTGGACTATCAGAGTGTTGATGAAACACAGAAATTGTATCGGGATTGAATACAAAAGTCACCATGCGCACTTTCCTGTACGGAAGCAATGTCTCAAACAATCTACGTTTTGATCGTTCCCATGAAGACCAGTAGTAGTTTCCGATGCACATCTGGAGGCATTCTGTAATATGTAGATTATCAGAGTGTTGATGAAACACAGAAATTGCATCGGGATTGAATACAACAGTCACCATGCGCACTTTCCTCCATCGGAGTAATGTCTCTAACAGTCTACGCTTTGATCGTTCCCTTTAAGACGAGTAGTAGTCTCCGATGCACAGCTGGAGGAATTCTGTAATCTGTGGACTATCAGAGTGTTGATGAAACACAGAAATTGCTTCGAGATTGAATACAACAGTCAGCATGCGCACATTCCTCCATAAAAGTAGTGTCTCAAACAGTCTACGCTTTGATCGTTCCCTGGATGACCAGATGTAGTTTCCGATGGACATCTGGTGGCATTCTGTAATCTGTGGACTATCAGAGTTTTGGTGAAACACAGAAATTGCATTGGGATTGATTACAACAGTCACCATCCGCACTTTCCTCCATGGGAGTAATGTCTGAAACAGTCTACGCTTCCATCGTTCCCTGGAATACCATTAGTAGTTTCCGATCCACGTCTCTTGGCATTCTGTAATCTGTGGACTATCAGAGTGTTGATGAAACACAGAAGTTGCATCGGGATTGAATACAACAGTCACCATGCGCACATTCCTCCATAAAAGTAATGTCTCAAACAGTCTACGCTTTGATCGTACCCTGGAAGACCAGCAGTAGTTTCCGATGCACATCTGGTGGCATTCTGTAATCTGAGGACTATCAGAGTGTTGATGAAACACAGAAATTGCATCGGGATTGAATACAACAGTCACCATGCACACTTTCCTCCATGGGAGTAATGTCTCAAACTGTTTACGCTATGATCGTTCCCTGGAAGTCCAGTAGTAGTTTCGATGAACATCTGGAGGCATTCTGTAATCTGTGGACTATCAGAGTGTTGATGAAACACAGAAATTGCATCGGGATTGAATACAACAGTCACCATGCGCACTTTCCTCCATGGGAGTAATGTCTCAAAGAGTTTACGCTTTGATCGTTCCCTGGAAGACCAGTAGTAGTTTCCGATGCACATCTGGAGGCATTCTGTTATCTGTGGACTATCAGAGTGTTGATGAAACACAGAAATTGTATCGGGATTGAATACAAAAGTCACCATGCGCACTTTCCTGTACGGAAGCAATGTCTCAAACAATCTACGCTTTGATCGTTCCCTGGAAGACCAGTAGTAGTTTCCGATGCACATCTGGTCGCAATCTGTAATGTGTAGACTATCAGAGTGTTGATGAAACACAGTAATTGCATCGGGATTGAATACAACAGTCACCATGCGCACTTTCCTCCATGGGAGTAATGTCTCAAAGAGTTTACGCTTTGATCGTTCCCTGGAAGACCAGTAGCAGATTCCGATGCACATCTGGTGGCATTCTGTAATCTGAGGACTATCAGAGTGTTGATGAAACACAGAAATTGCATCGGGATTGAATACAACAGTCACCATGCACACTTTCCTCCATTGGAGTAATGTCTCAAACTGTTTACGCTATGATCGTTCCCTGGAAGTCCAGTAGTAGTTTCGATGAACATCTGGAGGCATTTTGTAATCTGTGGACTATCAGAGTGTTGATGAAACACAGAAATTGCATCGGGATTGAATACAACAGTCACCATGCGCACTCTCCTCCATGGGAGTAATGTCTCAAAGAGTTTACGCTTTGATCGTTCCCTGGAAGACCAGTAGTAGTTTCCGTTGCACATCTGGAGGCATTCTGTTATCTGTGGACTATCAGAGTGTTGATGAAACACAGAAATTGTATCGGGATTGAATACAAAAGTCACCATGCGCACTTTCCTGTACGGAAGCAATGTCTCAAACAATCTACGCTTTGATCGTTCCCTGGAAGACCAGTAGTAGTTTCCGATGCACATCTGGTCGCAATCTGTAATGTGTAGACTATCAGAGTGTTGATGAAACACAGTAATTGCATCGGGATTGAATACAACAGTCACCATGCGCACTTTCCTCCATCGAAGTAATGTCTCTAACAGTCTACGCTTTGATCGTACCCTGGAAGACGAGTAGTACTTTCCGATGCACATCTGGAGGCATTCTGTAATCTGTGGACTATCAGAGTGTTGATGAAACACAGAAATTGTATCGGGATTGAATACAAAAGTCACCATGCGCACTTTCCTGTACGGAAGCAATGTCTCAAACAATCTACGCTTTGATCGTTCCCTGAAAGACCAGTAGTTGTTTCCGATGCACATCTGGTCGCAATCTGTAATGTGTAGACTATCAGAGTGTTGATGAAACACAGAAATTGCATTGGGATTGAATACAACAGTCACCATCCGCACTTTCCTCCATGGGAGTAATGTCTGAAACAGTCTTCGCTTCCATCGTTCCCTGAAGACCAGTAGTAGTTTCCGATCCACACCTCTTGGCATTCTGTAATCTGTGGACTATCAGAGTGTTGATGAAACTCATAAAATGCATCGGGATTGAATACAACAGTCACCATGCGCACTTCCCTCCATGGGAGTAATGTCTCAAGGAGTTTACGTTTTGATCGTTCCCTGGAAGACCAGTACCAGTTTCCGATGCACATCTGGAGGCATTCTGTAATATGTAGACTATCAGAGTGTTGATGAAACACAGAAATTGCATCGGGATTGAATACAACAGTCACCATGCGCACATTCCTCCATAAAAGTAATGTCTCAAACAGTCTACGCTTTGATCGTTAACTGGAAGACCAGCAGTAGTTTCCGATGCACATCTGCAGGCATTCTGTAATCTGTGGACTATGAGAGTGTTGATGAAACACAGAAATTGCATCGGGATTGAATACAACAGTCACGATGCGCACTTTCCTCCATGGACGTAATGTCACAAAGAGTTTACGTTCTGATCGTTCCCTGGAAGACTAGTAGTAGTTTCCGATGAACATCTGGAGGCATTCTGTAATCTGTGGACTATCAGAGTGTTGATGAAACACAGAAATTGCATCGGGATTGAATACAACATTCACCATGCGCACTTCCCTCCATGGGAGTAATATCTCTAACAGTCTACGCTTTGATCGTTCCCTGGAAGACCAGTAGTAGTCTCCGATGCACATCTGGAGGCATTCTGTAATCTGTGGACTATCAGAGTGCTGATGAAGCACAGAAATTGCTTCGGGATTGAATACAACAGTCATCATGCGCACATTCCTCCATAAAAGTAGTGTCCCAAACAGTCTACGTTTTGATCGTTCCCTGGAAGACCAAAAGTAGTTTCCGATGCACATCTGGTGGCATTCTGTAATCTGTGGACTATCAGAGCTTTGATGAAACACAGAAAATGCATCGGGATTGAATACAACAGTCACCATGCTCACTTCCCTCCATGGGAGTAATGTCTCAAAGAGTTTACGTTTTGATCGTTCCCATGAAGACCAGTAGTAATTTCCGATGCACATCTGGAGGCATTCTGTAATATGTAGATTATCAGAGTGTTGATGAAACACAGAAATTGCATCGGGATTGAATACAACAGTCACCATGCGCACTTTCCTCCATCGGAGTAATGTCTCTAACAGTCTACGCTTTGATCGTTCCCTTTAAGACGAGTAGTAGTCTCCGATGCACATCTGGAGGAATTCTGTAATCTGTGGACTATCAGAGTGTTGATGAAACACAGAAATTGCTTCGAGATTGAATACAACAGTCAGCATGCGCACATTCCTCCATAAAAGTAGTGTCTCAAACAGTCTACGCTTTGATCGTTCCCTGGATGACCAGATGTAGTTTCCGATGGACATCTGGTGGCATTCTGTAATCTGTGGACTATCAGAGTTTTGGTGAAACACAGAAATTGCATTGGGATTGATTACAACAGTCACCATCCGCACTTTCCTCCATGGGAGTAATGTCTGAAACAGTCTACGCTTCCATCGTTCCCTGGAATACCAGTAGTAGTTTCCGATCCACGTCTCTTGGCATTCTGTAATCTGTGGACTATCAGAGTGTTGATGAAACACAGAAGTTGCATCGGGATTGAATACAACAGTCACCATGCGCACATTCCTCCATAAAAGTAATGTCTCAAACAGTCTACGCTTTGATCGTACCCTGGAAGACCAGCAGTAGTTTCCGATGCACATCTGGAGGCATTCTGTAATCTGTGGACTATCAGAGGGTTGATGAAAGACAGAAAATGCATCGGGATTGAATACAACAGTCACCATGCGCACTTTTCTCCACGGGAGTAATGTCTCTAACAGTCTACGCTTTGATCGTTCCCTGGAAGACCAGTAGTAGTTTCCGATGCACATCTGGTGGCATTCTGTAATCTGTGGACAATCAGAGTGTTGATGAAACACAGAAATTGCATCGGGATTGAATACAACAGTCACCATGCGCACTTTTCTCCAAGATATGTATGTCTCAAACAGTCTACGCTTTGATCGTTCCCGGGAAGACCAGTAGTTGTCTCCGATGCACATCTGGAGGCATTCTGTAATCTGTGGACTATCGGAGTGCTGATGAAACACAGAAATTGCTTCGGGATTGAATACAACAGTCATCATGCGCACATTCCTCCATAAAAGTAGTGTCTCAAACAGTCTACGCCTTGATCGTTCCCTGGCAGACCAGTAGTAGTTTCTGATGCACATCTGGTGGCATTGTGTAATCTGTGGACTATCAGAGTTTTGATGAAACACAGAAAATGCATCGGGACTGAATACAACAGTCACCATGCGCACTTTCCTCCATGGGAGTAATTCTCAAGCAGTCTACGCTTTGATCGTTCCCTGGAAGGCCAGTAGTGGTTTCCGATGCACATCTGGTGACATTCTGTAATCTGTAGACTATCAGAGTGTTGATGAAACACAGAAATTGCATCGGGATTGAATACAACACTCTCCATGCTCACTTTCCTCCATGGGAGTAATGTCTCAAACAGTCTACGCTTTGATCGTTCCCTGGAAGACCAGTAGTAGTTTCCAATCCACATCTGGAGGCATCTGATATCTGCGGACTAACTGAGTGCTGATGAAGCACAGAAATTGCTTCGGGATTGAATACAACAGTCATCATGCGCACATTCCTCCATAAAAGTAGTGTCCCAAACAGTCTACGTTTTGATCGTTCCCTGGAGGACCAAAAGTAGTTTCCGATGCACATCTGGTGGCATTCTGTAATCTGTGGACTATCAGAGTTTTGATGAAACACAGAAAATGCATCGGGATTGAATACAACAGTCACCATGCTCACTTCCCTCCATGGGGGTAATGTCTCAAAGAGTTTACGTTTTGATCGTTCCCATGAAGACCAGTAGTAGTTTCCGATGCACATCTGGAGGCATGCTGTAATCTGTGGACTATCAGAGGGTTGATGAAAGACAGAAAATGCATCGGGATTGAATACAACAGTCACCATGCGCACTTTTCTCCACGGGAGTAATGTCTCTAACAGTCTACGCTTTGATCGTTCCCTGGAAGACCAGTAGTAGTTTCCAATGCACATGTGGTGGCATTCTGTAATCTGTGGACAATCAGAGTGTTGATGAAACACAGAAATTGCATCGGGATTGAATACAACAGTCACCATGCGCACTTTTCTCCAAGATATGTATGTCTCAAACAGTCTACGCTTTGATCGTTCCCGGGAAGACCAGTAGTTGTCTCCGATGCACATCTGGAGGCATTCTGTAATCTGTGGACTATCAGAGTGCTGATGAAACACAGAAATTGCTTCGGGATTGAATACAACAGTCATCATGCGCACATTCCTCCATAAAAGTAGTGTCTCAAACAGTCTACGCCTTGATCGTTCCCTGGCAGACCAGTAGTAGTTTCTGATGCACATCTGGTGGCATTGTGTAATCTGTGGACTATCAGAGTTTTGATGAAACACAGAAAATGCATCGGGACTGAATACAACAGTCACCATGCGCACTTTCCTCCATGGGAGTAATTCTCAAGCAGTCTACGCTTTGATCGTTCCCTGGAAGGCCAGTAGTGGTTTCCGATGCACATCTGGTGACATTCTGTAATCTGTAGACTATCAGAGTGTTGATCAAACACAGAAATTGCATCGGGATAGAATACAACACTCTCCATGCTCACTTTCCTCCATGGGAGTAATGTCTCAAACAGTCTACGCTTTGATCGTTCCCTGGAAGACCAGTAGTAGTTTCCAATCCACATCTGGAGGCATCTGATATCTGCGGACTAACTGAGTGTTGATGAAACACAGAAATTGCATAGGGATTGAATACCACAGTCACCATGCGCACTTTCCTCCATGGTAGTAATGTCTCAAAGAGTTTACGCTTTGATCGTTCCCTGGAAGACCAGTAGTAGTTTCCGATGCACATCTGGAGGCATTCTGTAATCTGTGGACTATCAGAGTGTTGATGAAACACAGAAATTGCATCGGGATTGAATACAACATTCACCATGCGCACTTCCCTCCATGGGAGTAATATCTCTAACAGTCTACGCTTTGATCGTTCCCTGGAAGACCAGTAGTAGTCTCCGATGCACATCTGGAGGCATTCTGTAATCTGTGGACTATCAGAGTGTTGATGAAACACAGAAATTGCATCGGGATTGAATACAACAATCACCATGCGCACATTCCTCCATAAAAGTAATGTCTCAAAGAGTTTACGCTTTGATCGCTCCCTGGAAGACCAGTAGTAGTTTCCGATGCACATCTGGAGGCATTCTGTTATCTGTGGACTATCAGAGTGTTGATGAAACACAGAAATTGTATCGGGATTGAATACAAAAGTCACCATGCGCACTTTCCTGTACGGAAGCAATGTCTCAAACAATCTACGCCTTGATCGTTCCCTGGAAGACCAGTAGTAGTTTCCGATGCACATCTGGTCGCAATCTGTAATGTGTAGACTATCAGAGTGTTGATGAAACACAGAAATTGCATTGGGATTGAATACAACAGTCACCATCCGCACTTTCCTCCATGGGAGTAATGTCTGAAACAGTCTTCGCTTCCATCGTTCCCTGAAGACCAGTAGTAGTTTCCGATCCACATCTCTTGGCATTCTGTAATCTGTGGACTATCAGAGTGTTGATGAAACTCATAAAATGCATCGGGATTGAATACAACAGTCACCATGCGCACTTCCCTCCATGGGAGTAATGTCTCAAGGAGTTTACGTTTTGATCGTTCCCTGGAAGACCAGTACCAGTTTCCGATGCACATCTGGAGGCATTCTGTAATATGTAGACTATCAGAGTGTTGATGAAACACAGAAATTGCATCGGGATTGAATACAACAGTCACCATGCGCACATTCCTCCATAAAAGTAATGTCTCAAACAGTCTACGCTTTGATCGTTAACTGGAAGACCAGCAGTAGTTTCCGATGCACATCTGCAGGCATTCTGTAATCTGTGGACTATGAGAGTGTTGATGAAACACAGAAATTGCATCGGGATTGAATACAAGAGTCACGATGCGCACTTTCCTCCATGGACGTAATGTCACAAAGAGTTTACGTTTTGATCGTTCCCATGAAGACCAGTAGTAGTTTCCGATGCACATCTGGAGGCATTCTGTAATATGTAGATTATCAGAGTGTTGATGAAACACAGAAATTGCTTCGAGATTGAATACAACAGTCAGCATGCGCACATTCCTCCATAAAAGTAGTGTCTCAAACAGTCTACGCTTTGATCGTTCCCTGGATGACCAGATGTAGTTTCCGATGGACATCTGGTGGCATTCTGTAATCTGTGGACTATCAGAGTTTTGGTGAAACACAGAAATTGCATTGGGATTGATTACAACAGTCACCATCCGCACTTTCCTCCATGGGAGTAATGTCTGAAACAGTCTACGCTTCCATCGTTCCCTGGAATACCAGTAGTAGTTTCCGATCCACGTCTCTTGGCATTCTGTAATCTGTGGACTATCAGAGTGTTGATGAAACACAGAAGTTGCATCGGGATTGAATACAACAGTCACCATGCGCACATTCCTCCATAAAAGTAATGTCTCAAACAGTCTACGCTTTGATCGTACCCTGGAAGACCAGCAGTAGTTTCCGATGCATATCTGGTGGCATTCTGTAATCTGAGGACTATCAGAGTGTTGATGAAACACAGAAAATGCATCGGGATTGAATACAACAGTCACCATGCACACTTTCCTCCATGGGAGTAATGTCTCAAACTGTTTACGCTATGATCGTTCCCTGGAAGTCCAGTAGTAGTTTCGATGAACATCTGGAGGCATTCTGTAATGTGTGGACTATCAGAGTGTTGATGAAACACAGAAATTGCATCGGGATTGAATACAACAGTCACCATGCGCACTTTCCTCCATGGGAGTAATGTCTCAAAGAGTTTACGCTTTGATCGTTCCCTGGAAGACCAGTAGTAGTTTCCGATGCACATCTGGAGGCATTCTGTTATCTGTGGACTATCAGAGTGTTGATGAAACACAGAAATTGTATCGGGAATGAATACAAAAGTCACCATGCGCACTTTCCTGTACGGAAGCAATGTCTCAAACAATCGACGCTTTGATCGTTCCCTGGAAGACCAGTAGTAGTTTCCGATGCATATCTGGTCGCAATCTGTAATGTGTAGACTATCAGAGTGTTGATGAAACACAGAAGTTGCATCGGGATTGAATACAACAGTCACCATGCGCACTTTCCTCCATGGGAGTAATGTCTCAAAGAGTTTACGCCTTGATCGTTCCCTGGAAGACCAGTAGTAGATTCCGATGCACATCTGGTGGCATTCTGTAATCTGAGGACTATCAGAGTGTTGATGAAACACAGAAAATGCATCGGGATTGAATACAACAGTCACCATGCACACTTTCCTCCATGGGAGTAATGTCTCAAACTGTTTACGCTATGATCGTTCCCTAGAAGTCCAGTAGTAGTTTCGATGAACATCTGGAGGCATTCTGTAATCTGTGGACTATCAGAGTGTTGATGAAACACAGAAATTGCATCGGGAATGAATACAACAGTCACCATGCGCACTTTCCTCCATGGGAGTAATGTCTCAAAGAGTTTACGCTTTGATCGTTCCCTGGAAGACCAGTAGTAGTTTCCGATGCACATCTGGAGGCATTCTGTTATCTGTGGACTATCAGAGTGTTGATGAAACACAGAAATTGTATCGGGATTGAATACAAAAGTCACCATGCGCACTTTCCTGTACGGAAGCAATGTCTCAAACAATCTACGCTTTGATCGTTCCCTGGAAGACCAGTAGTAGTTTCCGATGCACATCTGGTCGCAATCTGTAATGTGTAGACTATCAGAGTGTTGATGAAACACAGAAATTGCATTGGGATTGAATACAACAGTCACCATCCGCACTTTCCTCCATGGGAGTAATGTCTGAAACAGTCTCCGCTTCCATCGTTCCCTGAAGACCAGTAGTAGTTTCCGATCCACATCTCTTGGCATTCTGTAATCTGTGGACTATCAGAGTGTTGATGAAACTCATAAAATGCATCGGGATTGAATACAACAGTCACCATGCGCACTTCCCTCCATGGGAGTAATGTCTCAAGGAGTTTACGTTTTGATCGTTCCCTGGAAGACCAGTACCAGTTTCCGATGCACATCTGGAGGCATTCTGTAATATGTAGACTATCAGAGTGTTGATGAAACACAGAAATTGCATCGGGATTGAATACAACAGTCACCATGCGCACATTCCTCCATAAAAGTAATGTCTCAAACAGTCTACGCTTTGATCGTTAACTGGAAGACCAGCAGTAGTTTCCGATGCACATCTGCAGGCATTCTGTAATCTGTGGACTATGAGAGTGTTGATGACACACAGAAATTGCATCGGGATTGAATACAACAGTCACGATGCGCACTTTCCTCCATGGACGTAATGTCACAAAGAGTTTACGTTCTGATCGTTCCCTGGAAGACTAGTAGTAGTTTCCGATGAACATCTGGAGGCATTCTGTAATCTGTGGACTATCAGAGTGTTGATGAAACACAGAAATTGCATCGGGATTGAATACAACATTCACCATGCGCACTTCCCTCCATGGGAGTAATATCTCTAACAGTCTACGCTTTGATCGTTCCCTGGAAGACCAGTAGTAGTCTCCGATGCACATCTGAAGGCATTCTGTAATCTGTGGACTATCAGAGTGCTGATGAAGCACAGAAATTGCTTCGGGATTGAATACAACAGTCATCATGCGCACATTCCTCCATAAAAGTAGTGTCCCAAACAGTCTACGTTTTGATCGTTCCCTGGAAGACCAAAAGTAGTTTCCGATGCACATCTGGTGGCATTCTGTAATCTGTGGACTATCAGAGTTTTGATGAAACACAGAAAAAGCATCGGGATTGAATACAACAGTCACCATGCTCACTTCCCTCCATGGGAGTAATGTCTCAAAGAGTTTACGTTTTGATCGTTCCCATGAAGACCAGTAGTAGTTTCCGATGGACATCTGGAGGCATTCTGTAATATGTAGATTATCAGAGTGTTGATGAAACACAGAAATTGCATCGGGATTGAATACAACAGTCACCATGCGCACTTTCCTCCATCGGAGTAATGTCTCTAACAGTCTACGCTTTGATCGTTCCCTTTAAGACGAGTAGTAGTCTCCGATGCACATCTGGAGGAACTCTGTAATCTGTGGACTATCAGAGTGTTGATGAAACACAGAAATTGCTTCGAGATTGAATACAACAGTCAGCATGCGCACATTCCTCCATAAAAGTAGTGTCTCAAACAGTCTACGCTTTGATCGTTCCCTGGATGACCAGATGTAGTTTCCGATGGACATCTGGTGGCATTCTGTAATCTGTGGACTATCAGAGTTTTGGTGAAACACAGAAATTGCATTGGGATTGATTACAACAGTCACCATCCGCACTTTCCTCCATGGGAGTAATGTCTGAAACAGTCTACGCTTCCATCGTTCCCTGGAATACCAGTAGTAGTTTCCGATCCACGTCTCTTGGCATTCTGTAATCTGTGGACTATCAGAGTGTTGATGAAACACAGAAGTTGCATCGGGATTGAATACAACAGTCACCATGCGCACATTCCTCCATAAAAGTAATGTCTCAAACAGTCTACGCTTTGATCGTACCCTGGAAGACCAGCAGTAGTTTCCGATGCACATCTGGTGGCATTCTGTAATCTGAGGACTATCAGAGTGTTGATGAAACACAGAAAATGCATCGGGATTGAATACAACAGTCACCATGCACACTTTCCTCCATGGGAGTAATGTCTCAAACTGTTTACGCTATGATCGTTCCCTGGAAGTCCAGTAGTAGTTTCGATGAACATCTGGAGGCATTCTGTAATCTGTGGACTATCAGAGTGTTGATGAAACACAGAAATTGCATCGGGATTGAATACAACAGTCACCATGCGCACTTTCCTCCATGGGAGTAATGTCTCAAAGAGTTTACGCTTTGATCGTTCCCTGGAAGACCAGTAGTAGTTTCCGATGCACATCTGGAGGCACTCTGTTATCTGTGGACTATCAGAGTGTTGATGAAACACAGAAATTGTATCGGGATTGAATACAAAAGTCACCATGCGCACTTTCCTGTACGGAAGCAATGTCTCAAACAATCTACGCTTTGATCGTTCCCTGGAAGACCAGTAGTAGTTTCCGATGCACATCTGGTCGCAATCTGTAATGTGTAGACTATCAGAGTGTTGATGAAACACAGTAATTGCATCGGGATTGAATACAACAGTCACCATGCGCACTTTCCTCCATGGGAGTAATGTCTCAAAGAGTTTACGCTTTGATCGTTCCCTGGAAGACCAGTAGCAGATTCCGATGCACATCTGGTGGCATTCTGTAATCTGAGGACTATCAGAGTGTTGATGAAACACAGAAATTGCATCGGGATTGAATACAACAGTCACCATGCACACTTTCCTCCATGGGAGTAATGTCTCAAACTGTTTACGCTATGATCGTTCCCTGGAAGTCCAGTAGTAGTTTCGATGAACATCTGGAGGCATTCTGTAATAAGTGGACTATCAGAGTGTTGATGAAACACAGAAATTGCATCGGGATTGAATACAACAGTCACCATGCGCACTCTCCTCCATGGGAGTAATGTCTCAAAGAGTTTACGCTTTGATCGTTCCCTGGAAGACCAGTAGTAGTTTCCGTTGCACATCTGGAGGCATTCTGTTATCTGTGGACTATCAGAGTGTTGATGAAACACAGAAATTGTATCGGGATTGAATACAAAAGTCACCATGCGCACTTTCCTGTACGGAAGCAATGTCTCAAACAATCTACGCTTTGATCGTTCCCTGGAAGACCAGTAGTAGTTTCCGATGCACATCTGGTCGCAATCTGTAATGTGTAGACTATCAGAGTGTTGATGAAACACAGTAATTGCATCGGGATTGAATACAACAGTCACCATGCGCACTTTCCTCCATCGAAGTAATGTCTCTAACAGTCTACGCTTTGATCGTACCCTGGAAGACGAGTAGTACTCTCCGATGCACATCTGGAGGCATTCTGTAATCTGTGGACTATCAGAGTGTTGATGAAACACAGAAATTGTATCGGGATTGAATACAAAAGTCACCATGCGCACTTTCCTGTACGGAAGCAATGTCTCAAACAATCTACGCTTTGATCGTTCCCTGAAAGACCAGTAGTTGTTTCCGATGCACATCTGGTCGCAATCTGTAATGTGTAGACTATCAGAGTGTTGATGAAACACAGAAATTGCATTGGGATTGAATACAACAGTCACCATCCGCACTTTCCTCCATGGAAGTAATGTCTGAAACAGTCTTCGCTTCCATCGTTCCCTGAAGACCAGTAGTAGTTTCCGATCCACACCTCTTGGCATTCTGTAATCTGTGGACTATCAGAGTGTTGATGAAACTCATAAAATGCATCGGGATTGAATACAACAGTCACCATGCGCACTTCCCTCCATGGGAGTAATGTCTCAAGGTGTTTACGTTTTGATCGTTCCCTGGAAGACCAGTACCAGTTTCCGATGCACATCTGGAGGCATTCTGTAATATGTAGACTATCAGAGTGTTGATGAAACACAGAAATTGCATCGGGATTGAATACAACAGTCACCATCCGCACATTCCTCCATAAAAGTAATGTCTCAAACAGTCTACGCTTTGATCGTTAACTGGAAGACCAGCAGTAGTTTCCGATGCACATCTGCAGGCATTCTGTAATCTGTGGACTATGAGAGTGTTGATGAAACACAGAAATTGCATCGGGATTGAATACAACAGTCACGATGCGCACTTTCCTCCATGGACGTAATGTCACAAAGAGTTTACGTTCTGATCGTTCCCTGGAAGACTAGTAGTAGTTTCCGATGAACATCTGGAGGCATTCTGTAATCTGTGGACTATCAGAGTGTTGATGACACACAGAAATTGCATCGGGATTGAATACAACATTCACCATGCGCACTTCCCTCCATGGAAGTAATATCTCTAACAGTCTACGCTTTGATCGTTCCCTGGAAGACCAGTAGTAGTCTCCGATGCACATCTGGAGGCATTCTGTAATCTGTGGACTATCAGAGTGCTGATGAAGCACAGAAATTGCTTCGGGATTGAATACAACAGTCATCATGCGCACATTCCTCCATAAAAGTAGTGTCCCAAACAGTCTACGTTTTGATCGTTCCCTGGAAGACCAAAAGTAGTTTCCGATGCACATCTGGTGGCATTCTGTAATCTGTGGACTATCAGAGTTTTGATGAAACACAGAAAATGCATCGGGATTGAATACAACAGTCACCATGCTCACTTCCCTCGATGGGAGTAATGTCTCAAAGAGTTTACGTTTTGATCGTTCCCATGAAGACCAGTAGTAATTTCCGATGCATATCTGGAGGCATTCTGTAATATGTAGATTATCAGAGTGTTGATGAAACACAGAAATTGCATCGGGATTGAATACAACAGTCACCATGCGCACTTTCCTCCATCGGAGTAATGTCTCTAACAGTCTACGCTTTGATCGTTCCCTTTAAGACGAGTAGTAGTCTCCGATGCACATCTGGAGGAATTCTGTAATCTGTGGACTATCAGAGTGTTGATGAAACACAGAAATTGCTTCGAGATTGAATACAACAGTCAGCATGCGCACATTCCTCCATAAAAGTAGTGTCTCAAACAGTCTACGCTTTGATCGTTCCCTGGATGACCAGATGTAGTTTCCGATGGACATCTGTTGGCATTCTGTAATCTGTGGACTATCAGAGTTTTGGTGAAACACAGAAATTGCATTGGGATTGATTACAACAGTCACCATCCGCACTTTCCTCCATGGGAGTAATGTCTGAAACAGTCTACGCTTCCATCGTTCCCTGGAATACTAGTAGTAGTTTCCGATCCACGTCTCTTGGCATTCTGTAATCTGTGGACTATCAGAGTGTTGATGAAACACAGAAGTTGCATCGGGATTGAATACAACAGTCACCATGCGCACATTCCTCCATAAAAGTAATGTCTCAAACAGTCTACGCTTTGATCGTACCCTGGAAGACCAGCAGTAGTTTCCGATGCACATCTGGAGGCATTCTGTAATCTGTGGACTATCAGAGGGTTGATGAAAGACAGAAAATGCATCGGGATTAAATACAACAGTCACCATGCGCACTTTTCTCCACGGGAGTAATGTCTCTAACAGTCTACGCTTTGATCGTTCCCTGGAAGACCAGTAGTAGTTTCCGATGCACATCTGGTGGCATTCTGTAATCTGTGGACAATCAGAGTGTTGATGAAACACAGAAATTGCATCGGGATTGAATACAACAGTCACCATGCCCACTTTTCTCCAAGATATGTATGTCTCAAACAGTCTACGCTTTGATCGTTCCCGGGAAGACCAGTAGTTGTCTCCGATGCACATCTGGAGGCATTCTGTAATCTGTGGACTATCAGAGTGCTGATGAAACACAGAAATTGCTTCGGGATTGAATACAACAGTCATCATGCGCACATTCCTCCATAAAAGTAGTGTCTCAAACAGTCTACGCCTTGATCGTTCCCTGGCAGACCAGTAGTAGTTTCTGATGCACATCTGGTGGCATTGTGTAATCTGTGGACTATCAGAGTTTTGATGAAACACAGAAAATGCATCGGGACTGAATACAACAGTCACCATGCGCACTTTCCTCCATGGGAGTAATTCTCAAGCAGTCTACGCTTTGATCGTTCCCTGGAAGGCCAGTAGTGGTTTCCGATGCACATCTGGTGACATTCTGTAATCTGTAGACTATCAGAGTGTTGATGAAACACAGAAATTGCATCGGGATTGAATACAACACTCTCCATGCTCACTTTCCTCCATGGGAGTAATGTCTCAAACAGTCTACGCTTTGATCGTTCCCTGGAAGACCAGTAGTAGTTTCCAATCCACATCTGGAGGCATCTGATATCTGCGGACTAACTGAGTGTTGATGAAACACCGAAATTGCATCGGGATTGAATACCACAGTCACCATGCGCACTTTCCTCCATGGGAGTAATGTCTCAAAGAGTTTACGCTTTGATCGTTCCCTGGAAGACCAGTAGTAGTTTCCGATGCACAACTGGAGGCATTCTGTAATCTGTGGACTATCAGAGTGTTGATGAAACACAGAAATTGCATCGGGATTGAATACAACATTCACCATGCGCACTTCCCTCCATGGGAGTAATATCTCTAACAGTCTACGCTTTGATCGTTCCCTGGAAGACCAGTAGTTGTCTCCGATGCACATCTGGAGGCATTCTGTAATCTGTGGACTATCAGAGTGCTGATGAAGCACAGAAATTGCTTCGGGATTGAATACAACAGTCATCATGCGCACATTCCTCCATAAAAGTAGTGTCCCAAACAGTCTACGTTTTGATCGTTCCCTGGAGGACCAAAAGTAGTTTCCGATGCACATCTGGTGGCATTCTGTAATCTGTGGACTATCAGAGTTTTGATGAAACACAGAAAATGCATCGGGATTGAATACAACAGTCACCATGCTCACTTCCCTCCATGGGGGTAATGTCTCAAAGAGTTTACGTTTTGATCGTTCCCATGAAGACCAGTAGTAGTTTCCGATGCACATCTGGAGGCATGCTGTAATATGTAGATTATCAGAGTGTTGATGAAACACAGAAATTGCATCGGGATTGAATACAACAGTCACCATGCGCACTTTCCTCCATCGGAGTAATGTCTCTAACAGTCTACGCTTTGATCGTTCCCTTTAAGACGAGTAGTAGTCTCCGATGCACATCTGGAGGAATTCTGTAATCTGTGGACTATCAGAGTGTTGATGAAACACAGAAATTGCTTCGAGATTGAATACAACAGTCAGCATGCGCACATTCCTCCAAAAAACTAGTGTCTCAAACAGTCTACGCTTTGATCGTTCCCTGGATGACCAGATGTAGTTTCCGATGGACATCTGGTGGCATTCTGTAATCTGTGGACTATCAGAGTTTTGGTGAAACACAGAAATTGCATTGGGATTGATTACAACAGTCACCATCCGCACTTTCCTCCATGGGAGTAATGTCTGAAACAGTCTACGCTTCCATCGTTCCCTGGAATACCAGTAGTAGTTTCCGATCCACGTCTCTTGGCACTCTGTAATCTGTGGACTATCAGAGTGTTGATGAAACACAGAAGTTGCATCGGGATTGAGTACAACAGTCACCATGCGCACATTCCTCCATAAAAGTAATGTCTCAAACAGTCTACGCTTTGATCGTACCCTGGAAGACCAGCAGTAGTTTCCGATGCACATCTGGAGGCATTCTGTAATCTGTGGACTATCAGAGGGTTGATGAAAGACAGAAAATGCATCGGGATTGAATACAACAGTCACCATGCGCACTTTTCTCCACGGGAGTAATGTCTCTAACAGTCTACGCTTTGATCGTTCCCTGGAAGACCAGTAGTAGTTTCCGATGCACATGTGGTGGCATTCTGTAATCTGTGGACAATCAGAGTGTTGATGAAACACAGAAATTGCATCGGGATTGAATACAACAGTCACCATGCGCACTTTTCTCCAAGATATGTGTGTCTCAAACAGTCTACGCTTTGATCGTTCCCGGGAAGACCAGTAGTTGACTCCGATGCAAATCTGGAGGCATTCTGTAATCTGTGGACTATCAGAGTGCTGATGAAACACAGAAATTGCTTCGGGATTGAATACAACAGTCATCATGCGCACATTCCTCCATAAAAGTAGTGTCTCGAACAGTCTACGCCTTGATCGTTCCCTGGCAGACCAGTAGTAGTTTCTGATGCACATCTGGTGGCATTGTGTAATCTGTGGACTATCAGAGTTTTGATGAAACACAGAAAATGCATCGGGACTGAATACAACAGTCACCATGCGCACTTTCCTCCATGGGAGTAATTCTCAAGCAGTCTACGCTTTGATCGTTCCCTGGAAGGCCAGTAGTGGTTTCCGATGCACATCTGGTGACATTCTGTAATCTGTAGACTATCAGAGTGTTGATCAAACACAGAAATTGCATCGGGATTGAATACAACACTCTCCATGCTCACTTTCCTCCATGGGAGTAATGTCTCAAACAGTCTACGCTTTGATCGTTCCCTGGAAGACCAGTGGTAGTTTCCAATCCACATCTGGAGGCATCTGATATCTGCGGACTAACTGAGTGTTGATGAAACACAGAAATTGCATCGGGATTGAATACCACAGTCACCATGCGCACTTTCCTCCATGGGAGTAATGTCTCAAAGAGTTTACGCTTTGATCGTTCCCTGGAAGACCAGTAGTAGTTTCCCATGCACATCTGGAGGCATTCTGTAATCTGTGGACTATCAGAGTGTTGATGAAACACAGAAATTGCATCGGGATTGAATACAACATTCACCATGCGCACTTCCCTCCATGGGAGTAATATCTCTAACAGTCTACGCTTTGATCGTTCCCTGGAAGACCAGTAGTAGTCTCCGATGCACATCTGGAGGCATTCTGTAATCTGTGGACTATCAGAGTGCTGATGAAACACAGAAATTGCTTCGGGATTGAATACAACAGTCATCATGCGCACATTCCTCCATAAAAGTACTGTCCAAAACAGTCTACGTTTTGATCGTTCCCTGGAAGACCAGAAGTAGTTTCCGATGCACATCTGGTGGCATTCTGTAATCTGTGGACTATCAGAGTTTTGATGAATCACAGAAAATGCATCAGGATTGAATACAACAGTCACCATGCGCACTTCCCTCCATGGGAGTAATGTCTCAAAGAGTTTACGTTTTGATCGATCCCATGAAGACCCGTAGTAGTTTCCGATGCACATCTGGAGGCATTCTGTAATATGTAGATTATCAGAGTGTTGATGAAACACAGAAATTGCATCGGGATTGAATACAACAGTCACCATGCGCACTTTCCTCCATCGGAGTAATGTCTCTAACAGTCTACGCTTTGATCGTTCCCTTTCAGACGAGTAGTAGTCTCCGATGCACATCTGGAGGAATTCTGTAATCTGTGGACTATCAGAGTGTTGATCAAATACAGAAATTGCTTCGAGATTGAATACAACAGTCAGCATGCGCACATTCCTCCATAAAAGTAGTGTCTCAAACAGTCTACGCTTTGATCGTTCCCTGGATGACCAGATGTAGTTTCCGATGGACATCTGGTGGCATTCTGTAATCTGTGGACTATCAGAGATTTGGTGAAACACAGAAATTGCATTGGGATTGATTACAACAGTTACCATCCGCACTTTCCTCCATGGGAGTAATGTCTGAAACAGTCTACGCTTCCATCGTTCCCTGGAATACCAGTAGTAGTTTCCGATCCACGTCTCTTGGCTTTCTGTAATCTGTGGACTATCAGAGTGTTGATGAAACTCAGAAGTTGCATCGGGATTGAATACAACAGTCACCATGCGCACATTCCTCCATAAAAGTAATGTCTCAAACAGTCTACGCTTTGATCGTTCCCTGTGCGACGGGTCAGGCTCTTATCGCGCAGTTTCCTTTCCCTGAAAGAAAATCCACCTACCTCGTTTCTTAGGTAGTTGCTGCACTCGCCTCTCCTGATAGCAGCTACTGGAAAAATTGCAGAAAAGCAGTGTTGAAGAAACTGCAATTTAATAGCCGCTCACCGGAGGCCGCGATACATGTTTGCTGAAATACAATCTATGAGCAATCTTCCTAAATAAATTGAGTTATTGGAATGGTAGTAATTGTTTACTCAAACGAGAACGCGAAGTTGGTAATTCTATTTAAGCTCTTTATTGTCTTTAAGCCTGATCATCAGCCCGCTAATCTACGTTTGAAGAAAGTTCAGTTCACAATTCTATCCACACTCAAACCCCGCCAGAATTAACTTTCAAAGTTACGGAATTTACTTAACTGCAACACAGACGATTTTCTAACATACACGTTTGCAGTCGATGTTCAATAATAGTTCGTTTTTTAACGTTACTGCTCGCCATAAGCACTTAGTAAAAGTTTACGAAGTACCGCCACGCTTTTAATTATTAAAGTTACTCGCGTCTTTCGCGGAACGAAAAGTCACAATTCGCTCAAACTCACCCTACGCGTTACTGGACTCTTCCAGTCTCAAATCGCACAGTACCGAACCGATGAAGCCGTTTTATGACTTCATTTTACACATTATTCGCGAGGACACATCAAGCATGTCTCTTCTCGATCACAGTTCCTTCGCGACTCTCATCCACTCGCGACTCACTCTCCTAGTCTGCTAACCGTCCTCGCATCTCATTGGCTCACACATCACACAGCCAATCAGAATTAACTCTTTGGGTGCGCCTCGCGCCAAAATCTAGCACGCACCAGTCATGACTTCTGAATCATTTACGTCATGACTTCTTGTTACACAAAATTTACTGTATAATTTAACAAACCGAAAGGAAAACTAGACTTTACTTTATCTCCAGAAATTATTTAAATACTCGCGAACGTTCTGGCTGCTTGTACAATACCATACACTCTTGGACATCCGACATTCAGTAAGATGGGGAACCACTGGCGACTCTGTTCCCACGGTTACATCGTCTGAACACTTGCGAGTTCCAACCTAGATTTTACACACTTGCAAAGAATGGCGAATGTCCCTCTTTCATTCACTCAGGCACACTCATTCACTCTCACCTACTCATATAAAATAACTGTTCACAAAAATTCAAAACATTTATGGTTTTAACAAAGTTATAGGTGAATTTCTAAAAGTAAAATTCTCAAAATAAATACAAAAGCACGGAAGGTGATTTTGTTTCATAGTTGGATGGTCACTGAAGGTGATCTATACATAATGGTATTTATTTAGACTCGAAAATTGTAGAAATTTGCGTTTTCTGTAAGATTTTTCTAATTTCCAAAATATGCAGGTTTCAAAGCTCAAATTTGGATGACTTATTTTTATTCATAACAGAAACTAGTATATTAACTTTTAATTTCCTCAGGTTCCTCAGTTAGAAGTTATTAAAGATGAAAGTTCCACGTTATACACGCGGCTAGTTAGCGCACAGGTCTTACATTCTCACGGTACAGACATGCCATATGGTCGTGACGTCAGACGAACAGACACTGGTAATCTGCCCGCTACAGCACATATGCTAATCTGATGGCTACTTTACAGTCTGTCTACATTTCACAGTAAATATTTGATAGAAAACTGTGCGCTCGCACTAGTTGCGACGCCACACACCTCCTGAGGAAACTAAATTTTTTCATTCATGACAAACTTTTAGTTTTCTAAAAAAATTTCTATTAAAGATTTACTCAAACAGCTATTTAACATTTATAGTTCCTGTACATCAATCATCTACTTATACCTAGGGCTGACGACCTACAAAACATCTTATATCTAAACATGCACTTTTATCATCATTCAAAAAAAAATTTTTCAGATTACAAAATTCTATTTACAAATTCCTGAAAAAGAAAACAAACCTAAATACTATCTTGATGTACGTCACACGCACACTAACACTACTATCGCTATGGTGAGCGTCACTTTTTTTTTTTACCACTTACACTTAAGATTTTGATAGCACTCGTAGTTCGACCGGGTCCTGCTTGGGAGGTCCATTTCAAGTCTCGTGCTACCACCTCTGTTTACTTCGGCGCACCTGAAACATCAGCTGGCCTCAGTTCCCTTTCTAACTGCTACGTCTTAACCTACAGCAGCGATAAATGGCGCTATCTGCTTGACTCTAAAGTCTCATATTTTTGATAAAATTTACTTTACAGTATGTACAATTTTCAAATTTTTTTTTTTTTTTTTTTTTTTTTTTTTTTAAGTGAAAAGTGAATTGACTTTCCTAATGCAGTACCGAAGTGGCACATTTACTCTTTAATTACTTCTTCATCTCATAATCAAACAAGTTATGGTTACATAAGAAATACTAAGAAAAACAATTCCTACAAATAGTTCACAAATACATAATAAATCTCCGCCAGCACTGGTGACTCTCCAGTTCCTGTACAATACACAACAATATAAAATATACACAAAATTATCAATATTACAATTCTGTCTCCAGGCAATCTCCTGTAGTCCTGTATCATAAATTAAACACTGAAAAATACATATTTACTTATTCATTTATCAACACTACAATCCTTATACTAATCTCTACGACAAACTTGGGGAGCTTTGTGTGTCTCTGGTCAAAAATGGAATCGATGTCATGGGTACTTTCCTCATCTCACATATCTGGAGTTACTTCAATTTCTTGTCAACATCAGGTTTTCTCTAGTCACATTCGGGTTTAATTTACAACTCTCATACTCATACTTCACACACTCAGGTTAGTATTTGTTAAAGCGTTTCCTACTAATCTGCGAAACCTCGTTACCCATACTTTCTAACATACATCCACCTCCTGAGTTACCAACGTCGCCTCAGCTCTGTTTACATTCGTAGCCTCACTTCCTTTTGTTTACAAACATCTCCTCTGTTTACCAACAAACGCCACCTCTGGTTACCAACATTAAGCTTTTTATTTACTCACCTTCGTAGCCTCACTTTTTCCTAATATCGAGCTAGCCAAACACTATGCTCATTCTTTCTCCTTTTCTCACATATTTCTCTTCATTTGACAGTCAGTCCTGCTGCACTGTCCCTTTAACTTAACTTCCTTTACCCCTTTGACAGTCAACCTTGTTGCACTGTACCTTTACTCATTTTACCACTAAATCACCTCCTGAGGCTCTGACTTCATTGAACAGACAGTTTTGCTGTACTGCTCCATTTCCTTTCCTAAACATTAGCTTAATGCTACGTCTTAACATATCGTTCTGTTACTTAACAAACAGCTTCAATGTTCGTCACCATATTTTCTGAGGCTCTTACATTTCTTAGTTATTTTACCTTTCTAAGGGCATTACTCACACCTTAGGCCAAACATTTACTTTACTGAGACTTATTACTTATCTGAGGTATCTTAATCCTTTTTGATTTTCTCTTACACTCATTCCTTACGCTTAACCTATACTGCACTGAGGTTCTTTCCTACTCATTACTTAAACACTTTATCACTTAAAAACTACGATAGAGAAGAAGGAAAGACGATAGAATTTTAGTTCTGAATGAAAGAAGAGGTAGGTTGACAATACGGAAAAGAAAGTGGAAGAAATATTGTCAAACGACTCGAGACCTAGTGCTCGTCACGCACTTAGCTCTGCAAAGAGTGCAAAGCTCTCTGAGGTATCTACTCACTCCTGGCCACGTCTCTCTTTTGAACATATCTTTTCAAATCCACAATGTTCCTAAGCCCTAACACCTTATGTGATTTCACAAACTCCAGTCTATAAGCATTTGGGTGAGGCTTCTCTACGATTCTAAATGGGCCCACGTACTCATCGGTAAACTTCTTTGTTTCTGACGTAAGTTTCTTAGATCTTTCCCTAGTTTTCACTAGCACTAGATCCCCTACCTGAAAACTAGTGGGATCAGCTCTTGCGTCATGCCTTCTCTTTCTTTCCAGGGCCTTCTTTCTTATATTAATACATGCCAGTCTCTCCTTCTCTTCGATGGCTATGTCTGTGAGATTTGGAAACTCGACCAGGTCGAATAAAATATTATTCGGCCTAATGTCACACATTAGCTCTACTGGTGCATATCCTGTGGCTTCATGCTTCAGATGGTTTATTACTTCTTCGAAGTATTCAATATAATTGGCCCAAGCGGAGTGTTTTTTATGACAATATGTTCTACACAATCTGTTTAACTCCTTCATAATTCGCTCACACATGTTCCCTTGAGGAAAGTACGCGGAGATTTTTATGTGATCGATACCTCTCTGTTGTAAACATTCACTAAATTTCTTAGAGATAAACTGGGGCCCATTGTCTGACAATATTGCCTTTGGCACTCCTATCTTCCCAAATTAGTCCTTCTCCAACTTATTCACTAATACTTTAGAGTTGGCTTTCTTAATTGGGTAAAATTTTACGTACTTAGTAAACCCATCCACCATCACAAACACATATTCACATCCCCCTCTAGACACTGGTAGTGGACCAAATAAATCTACAGCTACTAAATCCAGCCGATTTTGTGGTTCTACTGAATACATCTGTCCTTGGATAGTTCTATTGTTGGCCCTAACTTTCTGGCAACGATCACAGGATTCTAATCGCTGTTGCACCCTTCTCCACATATTATCAAAATTTACCACTTCACTTAACTTAGCTATACATTTACGAGCGCCATAATGCCCATACTTACAATGTACGTAGTCTATAAGTGCATCTACATGTTGCTCCGGAAAACATATTTTCCAATTCTCCTCACTGTCTTTCCTGCGCCTAAATAAGACATCTTTATGCACTTTATAGTAGACCAGTAATTTTGGGTAGTCTGGATGACCTAATCTACTCTTTACTAATTTAATGTTGTCATCCTGGTTCTGTTCCCTCCGTAGGTTCTTACAAATGCGCTTAATTAAGCCATCGTCCTGGAGCTGCATGATGGCCAACATTACTTCATTATTATCGGTATTTCTTAAAGATTTCCCTTCTTGTCCTGTATCTTTCACACTTTTTGATAAGGCGTCCGCCACGATGTTCTCGGAACCCTTAATGTATATCATCTTATAATTAAATTGCTGTAAATACAGGGACCACCTTCTTAATCTAGCATGTTTTAGCTGACATGAGTCTAAATATGTAAGGGCACTATGGTCTGTGTAGATCCAAATTTCATGTCCTAAAAGGTACTTTTCAAATTTTTGCAGGCCGAAAATAACAGCTAATGCTTCAAGTTCAGATATACTATAATTTTTCTCGGATTGCTGCAATGACCTGCTCGCAAAGGCTATGGTCTTGTGGACTTCCTCTTCTCCTTCTTTTTCCAACTGAAATAGTTCAACTCCTAACCCGTAACCACAAGCATCAGATCCCAGACAAAATGGTTTCGAAAAATCGGGATGGTTCAAAATCTTACTATTAATAAGAGCTTCTTTCAATTCTTCAAACGCCTTCTGACACTCAGAAGTCCATTTATAAACTACATTTTTCTTTAAGAGTTCTCGCAGGCACGGTGCATTGAATAATTGTCCAGACACAAATTTTCTATAAAACCCAAACAAACCAAACATCCCCTTTAATGCTTTACGTGTTGTAGGTGCAGCATAATCCCTTATTGCTCTAATCTTTTCTGGATCCGGCATGATACCATCGCCACTCACTATGTGCCCCAAGAATTTAATTTCTTTCTTCACAAATTCAGTTTTGTCTAGCTTCAATTTCATACCCCCCAATTTTATGGCCCTCAATACTTCATCCAATAACATACAGTGTTCCTCCCACGTTGGTGTCGATATCAAAACGTCGTCTACATACACTGTAATTCTTCTTAGTAGATGGTCCCCTAATACCTGCGACATAGCTCTTACAAAGGCACATACACTTATATTTAAACCAAACGGCACCACCTTATACTGATAACATCTACCTTCGAATAAGAATGCCGTGTACTTTCTTGATTCCTTTGCTAACGGTAGGTTCCAATATCCACAGGTCACATCCATGGATGTAAAGAACTTAGCACCTTTAAACTTTTGTAGCAGTTCTTCAATATTCTCCGGACGGTCACTCTCAGGTAGTACTATTTTGTTTAATGCTCGAGCATCCAACACTAGTCTAATTGAGCCATCCTTCTTAGGAACTATGACTAGCGGGTTATTGTACACACTAACAGCCCTTTCAATAATTCCCCACTCTAACATATTTTGAATTAAGTCACGTACTGCCTCCTTATGTACTTCTGGGATTGCAAATGGTTTTTTGAAGAAATGAGCGTCTTTCTGCACTGTCAAAAAACACTCATAATCCTTTACTAGCCCTGGTTGATCTGAGAAAACCTCGGCATGTTTGACTAGTATTTGTCTTAAATCGTTTTTCCTTGCTTCATCAATATCAATTAATTCTAGTAATTTCTCCTCGATCCTATTTCTGACACTCACAAGCTCAGACGGATCCTCTACTTTTTTGCCACCGTACTCATTATAGCCCTCCAAGAATTTCTCTGTTTTACAAATACATATAGGAAAATCATTCTGCTCAGGATCCTCACATAGCTGCTTACCGATGAAAGGTATAGTAATTAGTTTACCCTCAATTTTTACCATAACATCATTGGTAGAAAAATTCACCCATCCTTCATATTTATTCAAAAAGTCAGCCCCCACCAATATGTCTACACTCAGTCCATTTATAACTAAGAAGTTCTGTCTTATTTCTACTTCCTTAAATGCTATGGGTAGAAACACTTCCTGTTTTACTGTCTTCTTAGTCTTACCGGTTGCTACTACAATGTTCAAGCCACTTACTGGCATCTTAACAATCTGTTTACTGTTAGGGAGTTCATTTACCAAGTTCTGGGATACTGCACAGACTTCCGATCCAGTATCTATCAAACATTTAACTGGTTCATTTAATACTCTTAGCTCTACTATCGGTTGCCCTAAGTACTCTTTATTTATTTTGGGTTCTGCTTCCTCCAATAAATCTTGCACAATTTCTCTCCTTTCGAAGCCTGTCTTTTGGGTGGCAATCACATTCACACTTACAGGGTTTATTTCATGCTTATTATCACCCTCAATTCTAGTGGCAGCTCCTATTAGCCTATCCACTATTGCTAAGTCAAAACATTTTTCCAATGTTTCCCCCTCTTTCTCATTAACCTCCTTTTCTACGACCCTATCCAAGGCGTCGTCATTAACCTCTACCTCCTCCTCTAATCTATCCTCTTCTTCGTAACTATCTACAACATCAATTATCTTATCAAGCACAGTCACAACCCTGCCATTATTACTGTTCTCACCCCTATCCGACAGCTCTTCATTAGTTTTACTGCGCATAATGTCTTTCTGATTATTACCCTTATAACTAGTACTTAGTTCTTCAATAAGTGGCTTCTTATGATTATTCTTACAGTTAATTGGTTCATTAACCTCCACTTGACTTAACGCTACTATCTCTGTCTGTTTTACGTTATCCTCCCTAAATTTTGTAGCAACAACATTTATGTTAGGTGGTCGTTCAGGCTGCTTTCTTATGAATGGTTTTGCCAGCGGATTTAACTTTAAACGCTGTTGCCTACGATCGCCAGCACACTCGTAGACAATTAATGGTTTTCCGAGCGCGGTGCGTCATCACTATGCCTCCAGCTGACCGCCTCACCTCCTGACATCTGTCGGCCGCTGTCATACTGCTCGCGTTCATTGAACCTGTTAACATATGTTCTTCCTCTACCACGTGAACTGCCACGGTATCCGCCGCCTCTCTGAACACCCATCCTATTAATGTTTACATCCGCGCGATTGTCATTCTGCCTAGCAGGCGGGCGATGCTCCCTCCTCATGTTTTCTTCTTCTTTTTGGACGGATTCAACCCTTTCTAAATACTGTACGAACTTGTCAATGTTATCTCGGGGCGCAGATATGATCTTAGTTTTCCAGTTCCACGGTAGCTTATTTTCTACCCCTAATATGATCTGTTCTGTTTCTAACTTATTACTAAGGTAGGACAGAGCTGTTACCCACCTTTGAACAAATCGTTTGATGCCCTCTCTCTTGGGGTCATACTTCTCTCCCGACCAGAACCGATTAAGAACATCCATCTGCTTTCTCTTTCCCCAGTATTCCTCAAAGAACGCTAATTTAAATTCTGACAATTTCGCGTATTTTTCAGAGGCTAAATTCCCCCATACTCTGGCCTCTCCCATCAAATTTGAAGTGATAAAGCCTATCTTTTGTTTATCGCTCCATACTTTCGGCAAAACGTCTTCAAAATCGTTCCAAAATTCTCTGGGGTGCATGTTCTTACTTGGGTCAAATTTTAAAAACTGTCTGTGGGTAACATACGCAACCTCGGTAGATTCAATTATTCCACTGGAAATTATACTACCACTATGGCTAGAAACACACTGTTCTACTTTGGTTAGTCTGCATTCATGCCCACAAAGTTGCTCATTCACACTTTCACTGAAATGGCTTATGTGAGTCTCTAAATTATTGACCTTATTTACAACTTGCTCTCCAAGTTTCTCACACCGAATTTTGGTATCATTTACTTTACATTCTAAGGCGGCATGATTAATTTCATTGGAATTCTCTACCACTTTTATGTGCTCACATACTTTATCTAATTCTGCATCAACATGGGATTTAAATTGCTGTTGATCCTCAGTAACCTGTTCGATTCGTGTCGTCAATTCACTTTGCACTTGAACAATATTTTCTGTACATTCTAGTTTAACCTGCTGTATTTCAACATTTACTTTACTACTGAGCACTGCTAAATCTTGCTTCCAACAGTCTCTGAGATCGGATATTTTGGAATCTAAATCAGCGCCCATTTTAGTCATCTCATTACTTAAATCAGATCCTAATTTAGACATTTTTGAATCCATTTTACTTGACATATTAGTTTCCATTTGTGACATATTAGTTTCCAATTTTGATATACTGGAATCCATTTTTGACATACTGGAATCCATCTTACTTGACATATTGGAATCCAACACGTTCATCTTAGTTAATAGATTCATCAGCATACTGGCGACATTATCCTTCGCCCCCTCATTTGCTGATACAATGTCCCTATTAACATTAACTACCGGCATGGGTAACTGTAACTCACTGGGCACTGACATATTTGGATCTGACTCCAAACTATAATTAACATAGGATGAATCAGTCAAACTACTACTGAAATTGGGTTGAGACACGTCTAAACTAAAATTCATGGGGTCATTTTCCCCTGTCTCCATCCCACTATCACAACTTAGTTCCGCCTTTTTGTCACTTGGTTGAAACTCAGCCATTTTTCTCAGTTTGACTCCACAAACACACAAAGTTTTCAAAAGCACTGTACTTAACTTTGTGCTTCGGCGTGCTGCGTTGCTGCTAGATGAAACTGCGGGTCCATTCACCATACACTGCAATGCTGTACCAGTTTCCGGGCCCCCGCTCGAATCAGAGCTGCCAACTGCCACTGCTGTCGTCGCCTCTGCGTAGTCTCCGTAGCTCGTCGTCTGCCAGACGCCGTCGTAGACTGCTATTCCAATCGGCGCGTAGTCACCGAAAAATTCTTCCGTTCCGTACAACACATTACAGTTCACGGACACTTTCACTGTCCTTCCTATTCACGTGGCGATATCAATTTGTACGCTACACAGTTCCTACACATAGCGAGCACTTCTGTATTGTCCGGTAATTGTCACTACTGCTTTTTTTTGAAATTCACTGGAATTTACTATTTTTATTTCCCGGCCGATGCACCACTTGCGACGGGTCAGGCTCTTATCGCGCAGTTTCCTTTCCCTGAAAGAAAATCCACCTACCTCGTTTCTTAGGTAGTTGCTGCACTCGCCTCTCCTGATAGCAGCTACTGGAAAAATTGCAGAAAAGCAGTGTTGAAGAAACTGCAATTTAATAGCCGCTCACCGGAGGCCGCGATACATGTTTGCTGAAATACAATCTATGAGCAATCTTCCTAAATAAATTGAGTTATTGGAATGGTAGTAATTGTTTACTCAAACGAGAACGCGAAGTTGGTAATTCTATTTAAGCTCTTTATTGTCTTTAAGCCTGATCATCAGCCCGCTAATCTACGTTTGAAGAAAGTTCAGTTCACAATTCTATCCACACTCAAACCCCGCCAGAATTAACTTTCAAAGTTACGGAATTTACTTAACTGCAACACAGACGATTTTCTAACATACACGTTTGCAGTCGATGTTCAATAATAGTTCGTTTTTTAACGTTACTGCTCGCCATAAGCACTTAGTAAAAGTTTACGAAGTACCGCCACGCTTTTAATTATTAAAGTTACTCGCGTCTTTCGCGGAACGAAAAGTCACAATTCGCTCAAACTCACCCTACGCGTTACTGGACTCTTCCAGTCTCAAATCGCACAGTACCGAACCGATGAAGCCGTTTTATGACTTCATTTTACACATTATTCGCGTGGACACATCAAGCATGTCTCTTCTCGATCACAGTTCCTTCGCGACTCTCATCCACTCGCGACTCACTCTCCTAGTCTGCTAACCGTCCTCGCATCTCATTGGCTCACACATCACACAGCCAATCAGAATTAACTCTTTGGGTGCGCCTCGCGCCAAAATCTAGCACGCACCAGTCATGACTTCTGAATCATTTACGTCATGATTTCTTGTTACACAAAATTTACTGTATAATTTAACAAACCGAAAGGAAAACTAGACTTTACTTTATTTCCAGAAATTATTTAAATACTCGCGAACGTTCTGGCTGCTTGTACAATACCATACACTCTTGGACATCCGACATTCACTAAGATGGGGAACCACTGGCGACTCTGTTCCCACGGTTACATCGTCTGAACACTTGCGAGTTCCAACCTAGATTTTATACACTTGCAAAGAATGGCGAATGTCCCTCTTTCATTCACTCAGGCACACTCATTCACTCTCACCTACTCATATAAAATAACTGTTCACAAAAATTCAAAACATTTATGGTTTTAACAAAGTTATAGGTGAATTTCTAAAAGTAAAATTCTCAAAATAAATACAAAAGCACGGAAGGTGATTTTGTTTCATAGTTGGATGGTCACTGAAGGTGATCTATACATAATGGTATTTATTTAGACTCGAAAATTGTAGAAATTTGCGTTTTCTGTAAGATTTTTCTAATTTCCAAAATATGCAGGTTTCAAAGCTCAAATTTGGATGACTTATTTTTATTCATAACAGAAACTAGTATATTAACTTTTAATTTCCTCAGGTTCCTCAGTTAGAAGTTATTAAAGATGAAAGTTCCACGTTATACACGCGGCTAGTTAGCGCACAGGTCTTACATTCTCACGGTACAGACATGCCATATGGTCGTGACGTCAGACGAACAGACACCGGTAATCTGCCCGCTACAGCACATATGCTAATCTGATGGCTACTTTACAGTCTGTCTACATTTCACAGTAAATATTTGATAGAAAACTGTGCGCTCGCACTAGTTGCGACGCCACACCTGGAAGACCAGCAGTAGTTTCCGATGCATATCTGGAGGCATTCTGTAATCTGTGGACTATCAGAGGGTTGATGAAAGACAGAAAATGCATCGGGATTGAATACAACAGTCACCATGCGCACTTTTCTCCACGGGAGTAATGTCTCTAACAGTCTACGCTTTGATCGTTCCCTGGAAGACCAGTAGTAGTTTCCGATGCACATCTGGTGGCTTTCTGTAATCTGTGGACAATCAGAGTGTTGATGAAACACAGAAATTGCATCGGGATTGAATACAACAGTCACCATGCGCACTTTTCTCCACGGGATGTATGTCTCAAACAGTCTACGCTTTGATCGTTCCCGGGAAGACCAGTAGTTGTCTCCGATGCACATCTGGAGGCATTCTGTAATCTGTGGACTATCAGAGTGCTGATGAAACACAGAAATTGCTTCGGGATTGAATACAACAGTCATCATGCGCACATTCCTCCATAAAAGTAGTGTCTCAAACAGTCTACGCCTTGATCGTTCCCTGGCAGACCAGTAGTAGTTTCCGATGCACATCTGGTGGCATTGTGTAATCTGTGGACTATCAGAGTTTTGATGAAACACAGAAAATGTATCGGGATTGAATACAACAGTCACCATGCGCACTTTCCTCCATGGGAGTAATTCTCAAGCAGTCTACGCTTTGATCGTTCCCTGGAAGGCCAGTAGTGGTTTCCGATGCACATCTGGTGACATTCTGTAATCTGTAGACTATCAGAGTGTTGATGAAACACAGAAATTGCATCGGGATTGAATACAACACTCTCCATGCTCACTTTCCTCCATGGGAGTAATGTCTCAAACAGTCTACGCTTTGATCGTTCCCTGGAAGACCAGTAGTAGTTTCCAATCTACATCTGGAGGCATCTGATATCTGCAGTCTAACTGAGTGTTGATGAAACACAGAAATTGCATCGGGATTGAATACCACAGTCACCATGCGCACTTTCCTCCATGGGAGTAATGTCTCAAAGAGTCTACGCTTTGATCGTTCACTGGAAGACCAGTAGTAGTTTCCGATGCACATCTGGAGGCATTCTGTAATCTGTGGACTATCAGAGTGTTGATGAAACACAGAAATTGCATCGGGATTGAATACAACATTCACCATGCGCACTTCCCTCCATGGGAGTAATATCTCTAACAGTCTACGCTTTGATCGTTCCCTGGAAGACCAGTAGTAGTCTCCGATGCACATCTGGAGGCATTCTGTAATCTGTGGACTATCAGAGTGCTGATGAAACACAGAAATTGCTTCGGGATTGAATACAACAGTCATCATGCGCACATTCCTCCATAAAAGTAGTGTCCCAAACAGTCTACGTTTTGATCGTTCCCTGGAAGACCAGAAGTAGTTTCCGATGCACATCTGGTGGCATTCTGTAATCTGTGGACTATCAGAGTTTTGATGAAACACAGAAAATGCATCGGGATTGAATACAACAGTCACCATGCGCACTTCCCTCCATGGGAGTAATGTCTCAAAGAGTTTACGTTTTGATCGATCCCATGAAGACCAGTAGTAGTTTCCGATGCACATCTGGAGGCATTCTGTAATATGTAGATTATCAGAGTGTTGATGAAACACAGAAATTGCATCGGGATTGAATACAACAGTCACCATGCGCACTTTCCTCCATCGGAGTAATGTCTCTAACAGTCTACGCTTTGATCGTTCCCTTTAAGACGAGTAGTAGTCTCCGATGCACATCTGGAGGAATTCTGTAATCTGTGGACTATCAGAGTGTTGATCAAACACAGAAATTGCTTCGAGATTGAATACAACAGTCAGCATGCGCACATTCCTCCATAAAAGTAGTGTCTCAAACAGTCTACGCTTTGATCGTTCCCTGGATGACCAGATGTAGTTTCCGATGGACATCTGGTGGCATTCTGTAATCTGTGGACTATCAGAGTTTTGGTGAAACACAGAAATTGCATTGGGATTGATTACAACAGTCACCATCCGCACTTTCCTCCATGGGAGTAATGTCTGAAACAGTCTACGCTTCCATCGTTCCCTGGAATACCAGTAGTAGTTTCCGATCCACGTCTCTTGGCATTCTGTAATCTGTGGACTATCAGAGTGTTGATGAAACTCAGAAGTTGCATCGGGATTGAATACAACAGTCACCATGCGCACATTCCTCCATAAAAGTAATGTCTCAAACAGTCTACGCTTTGATCGTTCCCTGGAAGACCAGCAGTAGTTTCCGATGCATATCTGGAGGCATTCTGTAATCTGTGGACTATCAGAGGGTTGATGAAAGACAGAAAATGCATCGGGATTGAATACAACAGTCACCATGCGCACTTTTCTCCACGGGAGTAATGTCTCTAACAGTCTACGTTTTGATCGTTCCCTGGAAGACCAGTAGTAGTTTCCGATGCACATCTGGTGGCTTTCTGTAATCTGTGGACAATCAGAGTGTTGATGAAACACAGAAATTGCATCGGGATTGAATACAACAGTCACCATGCGCACTTTTCTCCACGGGATGTATGTCTCAAACAGTCTACGCTTTGATCGTTCCCGGGAAGACCAGTAGTTGTCTCCGATGCACATCTGGAGGCATTCTGTAATCTGTGGACTATCAGAGTGCTGATGAAACACAGAAATTGCTTCGGGATTGAATACAACAGTCATCATGCGCACATTCCTCAAGAAAAGTAGTGTCTCAAACAGTCTACGCCTTGATCGTTCCCTGGCAGACCAGTAGTAGTTTCCGATGCACATCTGGTGGCATTGTGTAATCTGTGGACTATCAGAGTTTTGATGAAACACAGAAAATGCATCGGGATTGAATACAACAGTCACCATGCGCACTTTCCTCCATGGGAGTAATTCTCAAGCAGTCTACGCTTTGATCGTTCCCTGGAAGGCCAGTAGTGGTTTCCGATGCACATCTGGTGACATTCTGTAATCTGTAGACTATCAGAGTGTTGATGAAACACAGAAATTGCATCGGGATTGAATACAACACTCTCCATGCTCACTTTCCTCCATGGGAGTAATGTCTCAAACAGTCTACGCTTTGATCGTTCCCTTTAAGACCAGTAGTAGTTTCCAATCTACATCTGGAGGCATCTGATATCTGCAGTCTAACTGAGTGTTGATGAAACACAGAAATTGCATCGGGATTGAATACAACATTCACCATGCGCACTTCCCTCCATGGGAGTAATATCTCTAACAGTCTACGCTTTGATCGTTCCCTGGAAGACCAGTAGTAGTCTCCGATGCACATCTGGAGGCATTCTGTAATCTGTGGACTATCAGAGTGCTGATGAAACACAGAAATTGCTTCGGGATTGAATACAACTGTCATCATGCGCACATTCCTCCATAAAAGTAGTGTCCCAAACAGTCTACGTTTTGATCGTTCCCTGGAAGACCAGAAGTAGTTTCCGATGCACATCTGGTGGCATTCTGTAATCTGTGGACTATCAGAGTTTTGATGAAACACAGAAAATGCATCGGGATTGAATACAACAGTCACCATGCGCACTTCCCTCCATGGGAGTAATGTCTCAAAGAGTTTACGTTTTGATCGATCCCATGAAGACCAGTAGTAGTTTCCGATGCACATCTGGAGGCATTCTGTAATATGTAGATTATCAGAGTGTTGATGAAACACAGAAATTGCATCGGGATTGAATACAACAGTCACCATGCGCACTTTCCTCCATCGGAGTAATGTCTCTAACAGTCTACGCTTTGATCGTTCCCTTTAAGACGAGTAGTAGTCTCCGATGCACATCTGGAGGATTTCTGTAATCTGTGGACTATCAGAGTGTTGATCAAACACAGAAATTGCTTCGAGATTGAATACAACAGTCAGCATGCGCACATTCCTCCATAAAAGTAGTGTCTCAAACAGTCTACGCTTTGATCGTTCACTGGATGACCAGATGAAGTTTCCGATGGACATCTGGTGGCATTCTGTAATCTGTGGACTATCAGAGTTTTGGTGAAACACAGAAATTGCATTGGGATTGATTACAACTGTCACCATCCGCACTTTCCTCCATGGGAGTAATGTCTGAAACAGTCTACGCTTCCATCGTTCCCTGGAATACCAGTTGTAGTTTCCGATCCACGTCTCTTGGCATTCTGTAATCTGTGGACTATCAGAGTGTTGATGAAACTCAGAAGTTGCATCGGGATTGAATACAACAGTCACAATGCGCACATTCCTCCATAAAAGTAATGTCTCAAACAGTCTACGCTTTGATCGTTCCCTGGAAGACCAGCAGTAGTTTCCGATGCATATCTGGAGGCATTTTATAATCTGTGGACTATCAGAGGGTTGATGAAAGACAGAAAATGCATCGGGATTGAATACAACAGTCACCATGCGCACTTTTCTCCACGGGAGTAATGTCTCTAACAGTCTACGCTTTGATCGTTCCCTGGAAGACCAGTAGTAGTTTCCGATGCACATCTGGTGGCTTTCTGTAATCTGTGGACAATGAGAGTGTTGATGAAACACAGAAATTGCATCGGGATTGAATACAACAGTCACCATGCGCACTTTTCTCCACGGGATGTATGTCTCAAACAGTCTACGCTTTGATCGTTCCCGGGAAGACCAGTAGTTGTCTCCGATGCACATCTGGAGGCATTCTGTAATCTCTGGACTATCAGAGTGCTGATGAAACACAGAAATTGCTTCGGGATTGAATACAACAGTCATCGTGCGCACATTCCTCCATAAAAGTAGTGTCTCAAACAGTCTACGCCTTGATCGTTCCCTGGCAGACCAGTAGTAGTTTCCGATGCACATCTGGTGGCATTGTGTAATCTGTGGACTATCAGAGTTTTGATGAAACACAGAAAATGCATCGGGAATGAATACAACAGTCACCATGCGCACTTTCCTCCATGGGAGTAATTCTTAAGCAGTCTACTCTTTGATCGTTCCCTGAAAGGCCAGTAGTGGTTTCCGATGCACATCTGGTGACATTCTGTAATCTGTAGACTATCAGAGTGTTGATGAAACACAGAAATTGCATCGGGATTGAATACAACACTCTCCATGCTCACTTTCCTCCATGGGAGTAATGTCTCAAACAGTCTACGCTTTGATCGTTCCCTGGAAGACCAGTAGTAGTTTCCAATCCACATCTGGAGGCATCCGATATCTGCGGACTAACTGAGTGTTGATGAAACACAGAAATTGCATCGGGATTGAATACCACAGTCACCATGCGCACTTTCCTCCATGGGAGTAATGTCCCAAAGAGTTTATGCTTTGATCGTTCACTGGAAGACCAGTAGTAGTTTCCGATGCACATCTGGAGGCATTCTGTTATCTGTGGACTATCAGAGTGTTGATGAAACACAGAAATTGTAGCGGGATTGATACAAAATTCACTATGCGCATTTTGCTGTACGGAAGTAATGTCTCAAACAATCTACGCTTTGATCTTTCCCTGGAAGACCAGTAGTAGTTTCCGATGCACATCTGGTCGCATTCTGTAATGTGTAGACTATCAGAGTGTTTATGAAACACAGAAATTGCATCGGGATTGAATACAACAGTCACCATCCGCACTTTCCTCCATCGGAGTAATGTCTCTAACAGTCTACGCTTTGATCATTCCCTGGAAGTCCAGTAGTAGTTCCCGATGCACATCTGGAGGCATTCTGTAATCTGTGGACCATCAGAGTGTTGATGAAACACAGAAATTGCATCGGGATTGAATACAACAGTCACCATGCGCACTTTCCTCCATGGGAGTAATGTCTGAAACAGTCTACGGTTCCATCGTTTCCTGGAAGGCCAGTAGTAGTTTCCGTTGCACATCTGGAGGCATTATGTAATATGTAGACTATCAGAGTGTTGATGAAACACAGAAATGGCATCGGGATTGAATACAACAGACACCATGCGCACTTTCCTCCATAAAAGTAATGTCTCAAACAGTCTACGCTTTGATCGTTCCCTGGAAGACCAGCAGTAGTTTCCGATGCACATCTGGAGGCATTCTGTAATCTGTGGACTATCAGAAAGTTGGTGAAAGACAGAAAATGCATCGGGATTGAATACAACAGTCACGATGCGCACTTTCCTTCATGGGAGTAATGTCACAAAGAGTTTACGTTTTGATCGTTCCCATGAAGACCAGTAGTGGTTACCAATGCACATCTGGAGGCATACTGTAATCTGTGGACTATGAGAGGTTTGATGAAACACAGAAATTGCATCGGGATTGAATACAACAGTCACCACGCGCACATTCCTCCATAAAAGTAATGTCTCAAACAGTCTACGCTTTGATCGTTCCCTGGAAGACTGGTAGTAGTTTCCGATGAATATCTGGAGGCATTCTGTTATCTGTGGACTATCAGAGTGTTGATGAAACACAGAAATTGCATCGGGATTGAATACAACAGTCACCATGCGCACTTTCCTCCATCGGAGTAATGTCTCTAACAGTCTACGCTTTGATCATTCCCTGGAAGACCAGTAGTAGTTCCCGATGCACATCTGGAGGCATTCTGTAATCTGTGGACCATCAGAGTGTTGATGAAACACAGAAATTGCATCGGGATTGAATACAACAGTCACCATGCGCACTTTCCTCCATGGGAGTAATGTCTGAAACAGTCTACGGTTCCATCATTTCCTGGAAGGCCAGTAGTAGTTTCCGTTGCACATCTGGAGGCATTCTGTAATATGTAGACAATCAGAGTGTTGATGAAACACAGAAATGGCATCGGGATTGAATACAAAAGTCACGATGCGCACTTTCCACCATGGGAGTAATGTCACAAAGAGTTTACGTTTTGATCGTTCCCATGAAGACCAGTAGTAGTTACCGATGCACATCTGGAGGGATACTGTAATCTGTGGACTATGAGAGGTTTGATGAAACACAGAAATTGCATCGGGATTGAATACAACAGTCACCACGCGCACATTCCTCCATAAAAGTAATGTCTCTAACAGTCTACGCTTTGATCGTTCCCTGGAAGACCAGTAGTAGACTCCGACGCATATCTGGAGGCATTCTGTAATCTGTGGACTATCAGAGTGCTGATGAAACACAGAAATTGCTTCGGGATTGAATACAACAGTCATCATGCGCACATTCCTCAAGAAAAGTAGTGTCTCAAACAGTCTGCGCTTTGATCGTTCCCTGGAAGACCAGTAGTAGTTTCCGATGCACATCTGGTGGCATTCTGTAATCTGTGGACTATCAGTGTTTTGATGAAACACAGAAATTGCATTGGGATTGAATACAACAGTCACCATCCGCACTTTCCTCCATGGGAGTAATGTCTGAAACAGTCTACGCTTCCATCGTTCCCTGGAAGACCAGTAGTAGTTTCCGATCCACATCTCTTGGCATTCTGTAATCTGTGGACTATCAGAGTGCTGATGAGACACAGAAATTGCTTCGGGATTGAATACAACAGTCATCATGCGCACATTCCTCAAGAAAAGTAGTGTCTCAAACAGTCTGCGCTTTGATCGTTGCCTGGAAGACCAGTAGTAGTTTCCGATGCACATCTGGTGGCATTCTGTAATCTGTGGACTATCAGTGTTTTGATGAAACACAGAAATTGCATTGGGATTGAATACAACAGTCACCATCCGCACTTTCCTCCATGGGAGTAATGTCTCAAACAGTCTACGCTTTGATCGTTCCCTGGAAGACCAGCAGTAGTTTCCGATGCACATCTGGAGGCATTCTGTAATCTGTGGACTATCAGAGTGTTGATGAAACACAGAAAATGCATCGGGATTGAATACAACAGTCACCATGCGCACTTCCCTCCATGGGAGTAATGTCTCAAACAGTCTACGCTTTGATCGTTCATTGGAAGACCAGCAGTAGTTTCCAATGCACATCTGGTGGCATTCTGTAATCTGTGGACTATCCGAGTGTTGATGAAACACAGAAATTGCATTGGGATAGAATACAACAGTCACCATCCGCACTTTCCTCCATGGGATTAATGTCTGAAACAGTTTACGCTTTCATCGTTCCCTGGAAGACCAGTAGTAGTTTACGATCCACACCACGTGGCATTCTGTAATCTGTGGACTGTCAGAGAGTTGATGAAACACAGAAAATGCATCGGGATTGATTACAACAGTCACCATGCGCACTTTCCTGCATGGGAGTAATGTCTGAAGCAGTCTACGGTTCCATCGTTTCCTGGAAGGCCAGTAGTAGTTTCCGTTGCACATCTGGAGGCATTCTGTAATATGTATCCAATCAGAGTGTTGATGAAACACAGAAATGGCATCGGGATTGAATACAACAGACACCATGCGCACATTCCTCCATAAAAGTAATGTCTCAAACAGTCTACGCTTTGATCGTTCCCTGGAAGACCAGCAGTAGTTTCCGATGCACATCTGGAGGCATTCTGTAATCTGTGGACTATCAGAAGGTTGGTGAAAGACAGAAAATGCATCGGGATTGAATAGAACAGTCACGATGCGCACTTTCCTCCATGGGAGTAATGTCACAAAGAGTTTACGTTTTGATCGTTCCCATGAAGACCAGTAGTGGTTACCGATGCACATCTGGAGGCATACTGTGATCTGTGGACTATGAGAGGTTTGATGAAACACAGAAATTGCATCGGGATTGAATACAACAGTCACCACGCGCACATTCCTCCATAAATGTAATGTCTCAAACAGGCTACGCTTTGATCGTTCCCTGGAAGACTAGCAGTATTTTCCGATGAATATCTGGATGCATTCTGTTATCTGTGGACTATCAGAGTGTTGATGAAACACAGAAATTGCATCGGGATTGAAGACAACAGTCTCCATGCGCACTTTCCTCCACGGGAGTTATGTCTCTAACAGTCTACGCTTTGATCGTTCCCTGGAAGACCTGTAGTAGTTTCCGATGCACATCTGGTGGCATTATGTAATCTGTGGACTATCAGAGTGTTGATGAAACACAGAAATTGCATCGGGATTGAATACAACAGTCACCATGCGCACTTTCCTCCATCGGAGTAATGTCTCTAACAGTCTAAGCTTTGATCATTCCCTGGAAGACCAGTAGTAGTTCCCGATGCACATCTGGAGGCATTCTGTAATCTGTGGACCATCAGAGTGTTGATGAAACACAGAAATTGCATCGGGATTGAATACAACAGTCACCATGCGCACTTTCCTCCATGGGAGTAATGTCTGAAACAGTCTACGGTTCCATCATTTCCCGGAAGGCCAGTAGTAGTTTCCGTTGCACATCTGGAGGCATTCTGTAATATGTAGACAATCAGAGTGTTGATGAAACACAGAAATGGCATCGGGATCGAATACAACAGACACCATGCGCACATTCCTCCATAAAAGTAATGTCTCAAACAGTCTACGCTTTGATCGTTCCCTGGAAGACCAGCAGTAGTTTCCGATGCACATCTGGAGGCATTCAGTAATCTGTGGACTATCAGAAGGTTGATGAAAGACAGAAAATGCATCGGGATTGAATACAAAAGTCACGATGCGCACTTTCCACCATGGGAGTAATGTCACAAAGAGTTTACGTTTTGATCGTTCCCATGAAGACCAGTAGTAGTTACCGATGCACATCTGGAGGAATACTGTAATCTGTGGACTATGAGAGGTTTGAAGAAACACAGAAATTGCATCGGGATTGAATACAACAGTCACCACGCGCACATTCCTCCATAAAAGTAATGTCTCAAACAGTCTACGCTTTGATCGTTCCCTGGAAGACCAGTAGTGGACTCCGACGCATATCTGGAGGCATTCTGTAATCTGTGGACTATCAGAGTGCTGATGAAACACAGAAATTGCTTCGGGATTGAATACAACAGTCATCATGCGCACATTCCTCAAGAAAAGTAGTGTCTCAAACAGTCTGCGCTTTGATCGTTCCCTGGAAGACCAGTAGTAGTTTCCGATGCACATCTGGTGGCATTCTGTAATCTGTGGACTATCAGTGTTTTGATGAAACACAGAAATTGCATTGGGATTGAATACAACAGTCACCATCCGCACTTTCCTCCATGGGAGTAATGTCTGAAACAGTCTACGCTTCCATCGTTCCCTGGAAGACCAGTAGTAGTTTCCAAACCACATCTCTTGGCATTCTGTAATCTGTGGACTATCAGAGTGCTGATGAAACACAGAAATTGCTTCGGGATTGAATACAACAGTCATCATGCGCACATTCCTCAAGAAAAGTAGTGTCTCAAACAGTCTGCGCTTTGATCGTTCCCTGGAAGACCAGTAGTAGTTTCCGATGCACATCTGGTGGCATTCTGTAATCTGTGGACTATCAGTGTTTTGATGAAACACAGAAATTGCATTGGGATTGAATACAACAGTCACCATCCGCACTTTCCTCCATGGGAGTAATGTCTCAAACAGTCTACGCTTTGATCGTTCCCTGGAAGACCAGCAGTAGTTTCCGATGCACATCTGGAGGCATTCTGTAATCTGTGGACTATCAGAGTGTTGATGAAACACAGAAAATGCATCGGGATTGAATACAACAGTCACCATGCGCACTTCCCTCCATGGGAGTAATGTCTCAAACAGTCTACGCTTTGATCGTTCATTGGAAGACCAGCAGTAGTTTCCAATGCACATCTGGTGGCATTCTGTAATCTGTGGACTATCCGAGTGTTGATGAAACACAGAAATTGCATTGGGATAGAATACAACAGTCACCATCCGCACTTTCCTCCATGGGAGTAATGTCTGAAACAGTTTACGCTTTCATCGTTCCCTGGAAGACCAGTAGTAGTTTACGATCCACACCACGTGGCATTCTGTAATCTGTGGACTGTCAGAGTGTTGATGAAACACAGAAAATGCATCGGGATTGATTACAACAGTCACCATGCGCACTTTCCTCCATGGGAGTAATGTCTGAAACAGTCTACGGTTCCATCGTTTCCTGGAAGGCCAGTAGTAGTTTCCGTTGCACATCTGGAGGCATTCTGTAATATGTAGACTATCAGAGTGTTGATGAAACACAGAAATGGCATCGGGATTGAATACAACAGACACCATGCGCACATTCCTCCATAAAAGTAATGTCTCAAACAGTCTACGCTTTGATCGTTCCCTGGAAGACCAGCAGTAGTTTCCGATGCACATCTGGAGGCATTCTGTAATCTGTGGACTATCAGAAGGTTGGTGAAAGACAGAAAATGCATCGGGATTGAATACAACAGTCACGATGCGCACTTTCCTCCATGGGAGTAATGTCACAAAGAGTTTACGTTTTGATCGTTCCCATGAAGACCAGTAGTGGTTACCGATGCACATCTGGAGGCATACTGTGATCTGTGGACTATGAGAGGTTTGATGAAACACAGAAATTGCATCGGGATTGAATACAACAGTCACCACGCGCACATTCCTCCATTAAAGTAATGTCTCAAACAGTCTACGCTTTGATCGTTCCCTGGAAGACTAGCAGTAGTTTCCGATGAATATCTGGATGCATTCTGTTATCTGTGGACTATCAGAGTGTTGATGAAACACAGAAATTGCATCGGGATTGAATACAACAGTCACCATGCGCACTTTCCTGTACGGGAGTAATGTCTCAAACAATCTACGCTTTGATCGTTCCCTGGAAGACCAGTAGTAGTTTCCGATGCACATCTGGTCCCATCCTGTAATGTGTAGACTATCAGAGTGTTGATGAAACACAGTAATTGAATCGGGATTGAATACAACAGTCACCATGCGCACTTTCCTCCATGGGAGTAATGTCTCTAACAGTCTACGCTTTGATCGTTCCCTGGAAGACCAGTAGTAGTTTCCGATGCACATCTGGTGGCATTCTGTAATCTGTGGACTATCAAAGTGTTGATGAAACACAGAAATTGCATCTGGATTGAATACAACAGTCTCCATGCGCACTTTCCTCCACGGGAGTTATGTCTCTAACAGTCTACGCTTTGATCGTTCCCTGGAAGACCTGTAGTAGTTTCCGATGCACATCTGGTGGCATTATGTAATCTGTGGACTATCAGAGTGTTGATGAAACACAGAAATTGCATCGGGATTGAATACAACAGTCACCATGCGCACTTTCCTCCATCGGAGTAATGTCTCTAACAGTCTAAGCTTTGATCATTCCCTGGAAGACCAGTAGTAGTTCCCGATGCACATCTGGAGGCATTCTGTAATCTGTGGACCATCAGAGTGTTGATGAAACACAGAAATTGCATCGGGATTGAATACAACAGTCACCATGCGCACTTTCCTCCATGGGAGTAATGTCTGAAACAGTCTACGGTTCCATCATTTCCCGGAAGGCCAGTAGTAGTTTCCGTTGCACATCTGGACGCATTCTGTAATATGTAGACAATCAGAGTGTTGATGAAACACAGAAATGGCATCGGGATCGAATACAACAGACACCATGCGCACATTCCTCCATAAAAGTAATGTCTCAAACAGTCTACGCTTTGATCGTTCCCTGGAAGACCAGCAGTAGTTTCCGATGCACATCTGGAGGCATTCAGTAATCTGTGGACTATCAGAAGGTTGATGAAAGACAGAAAATGCATCGGGATTGAATACAAAAGTCACGATGCGCACTTTCCACCATGGGAGTAATGTCACAAAGAGTTTACGTTTTGATCGTTCCCATGAAGACCAGTAGTAGTTACCGATGCACATCTGGAGGAATACTGTAATCTGTGGACTATGAGAGGTTTGAAGAAACACAGAAATTGCATCGGGATTGAATACAACAGTCACCACGCGCACATTCCTCCATAAAAGTAATGTCTCAAACAGTCTACGCTTTGATCGTTCCCTGGAAGACCAGTAGTGGACTCCGACGCATATCTGGAGGCATTCTGTAATCTGTGGACTATCAGAGTGCTGATGAAACACAGAAATTGCTTCGGGATTGAATACAACAGTCATCATGCGCACATTCCTCAAGAAAAGTAGTGTCTCAAACAGTCTGCGCTTTGATCGTTCCCTGGAAGACCAGTAGTAGTTTCCGATGCACATCTGGTGGCATTCTGTAATCTGTGGACTATCAGTGTTTTGATGAAACACAGAAATTGCATTGGGATTGAATACAACAGTCACCATCCGCACTTTCCTCCATGGGAGTAATGTCTGAAACAGTCTACGCTTTGATCGTTCCCTGGAAGACCAGTATTAGTTCCTGATGCACATCTGGAGGCATTCTGTAATCTGTGGAGCATCAGAGTGTTGATGAAACACAGAAAATCCATCGGGATTGAATACAACAGTCACCATGCGCACTTTCCTCCATGGGAGTAATGTCTCAAGCAGTCTACGCTTTGATCGTTCCCAGGAAGACCAGTATTAGTTTCCGATGCACATCTGGAGGCATTCTGTAATCTGTGGACCATCAGAGTGTTGATGAAACACAGAAAATGCATCGGGATTGAATACAACAGTCACCATGCGCACTTTCCTCCATGGGAGTAAAGTCTGAAACAGTCTACGGTTCCATCGTTTCCTGGAAGGCCAGTAGTAGTTTCCGTTGCACATCTGGAGGCATTCTGTAATATGTAGACTATCAGAGTGTTGATGAAACACTGAAATGGCATCGGGATTGAATACAACAGACACCATGCGCACATTCCTCCATAAAAATAATGTCTCAAACAGTCTACGCTTTGATCGTTCCCTGGAAGACCAGCAGTAGTTTCCGATGCACATCTGGAGGCATTCTGTAATCTGTGGACTATCAGAAGGTTGGTGAAAGACAGAAAATGCATCGGGATTGAATACAACAGTCACGATGCGCACTTTCCTCCATGGGAGTAATGTCACAAAGAGTTTACGTTTTGATCGTTCCCATGAAGACCAGTAGTGGTTACCGATGCACATCTGGAGGCATACTGTGATCTGTGGACTATGAGAGGTTTGATGAAACACAGAAATTGCATCGGGATTGAATACAACAGTCACCACGCGCACATTCCTCCATTAAAGTAATGTCTCAAACAGTCTACGCTTTGATCGTTCCCTGGAAGACTAGCAGTAGTTTCCGATGAATATCTGGATGCATTCTGTTATCTGTGGACTATCAGAGTGTTGATGAAACACAGAAATTGCATCGGGATTGAATACAACAGTCACCATGCGCACTTTCCTGTACGGGAGTAATGTCTCAAACAATCTACGCTTTGATCGTTCCCTGGAAGACCAGTAGTAGTTTCCGATGCACATCTGGTCCCATCCTGTAATGTGTAGACTATCAGAGTGTTGATGAAACACAGTAATTGCATCGGGATTGAATACAACCGTCACCATGCGCACTTTCCTCCATGGGAGTAATGTCTCTAACAGTCTACGCTTTGATCGTTCCCTGGAAGACCAATAGTAGTTTCCGATGCACATCTGGTGGCATTCTGTAATCTGTGGAGTATCAAAGTGTTGATGAAACACAGAAATTGCATCTGGATTGAATACAACAGTCTCCATGCACACTTTCCTCCACGGGAGTTATGTCTCTAACAGTCTACGCTTTGATCGTTCCCTGGAAGACCTGTAGTAGTTTCCGATGCACATCTGGTGGCATTATGTAATCTGTGGACTATCAGAGTGTTGATGAAACACAGAAATTGCATCGGGATTGAATACAACAGTCACCATGCGCACTTTCCTCCACGGGAGGTATGTCTCAAACAGTCTACGATTTGATCGTTCCCTGGAAGACCAGTAGTAGTCTCCGATGCATATCTGGAGCCATTATGTAATCTGTGGACTATCAGAGTGCTGATGAAACACAGTAATTGCTTCGGGATTGAATACAACAGACATCATGCGCACATTCCTCCATAAAAGTTGTGTCTCAAACAGTCTACGCTTTGATCGTTCCCTGGAAGACCAGTAGTAGTTTCCGATGCACATCTGGTGGCATTCTGTAATCTGTGGACTATCAGAGTGTTGATGAAACACAGAAATTGCATTGGGATTGAATACAACAGTCACCACCCGCACTTTCATCCATGGCAGTAATGTCACAAAGAGTTTACGCTTTCATCGTTCCCTGGAAGACCAGTAGTAGTTTCCGATCCACACCTCGTGGCATTCTGTAATCTGTGGACTGTCAGAGTGTTGATGAAACACAGAAAATGCATCGGGATTGAATACAATACTCTCCATGCTCACTTTCCTCCATGGGAGTAATGTCTCAAACAGTCTACGCTTTGATCGTTCCCTGGAAGACCAGTAGTAGATTCCAATCCACATCTGGAGGCATCTGATATCTGCGGACTAACTGAGTGTTGATGAAACACAGAAATTGCATCGGGATTGAATACAACAGTCACCATGCGCACTTTCCTCCATCGGAGTAATGTCTCTAACAGTCTACGCTTTGATCATTCCCTGGAAGACCAGTAGTAGTTCCCGATGCACATCTGGAGGCATTCTGTAATCTGTGGACCATCAGAGTGTTGATGAAACACAGAAATTGCATCGGGATTGAATACAACAGTCACCATGCGCACTTTCCTCCATGGGAGTAATGTCTGAAACAGTCTACGGTTCCATCGTTTCCTGGAAGGCCAGTAGTAGTTTCCGTTGCGCATCTGGAGGCATTCTGTAATATGTAGACAATCAGAGTGTTCATGAAACACAGAAATGGCATCGGGATTGAATACAACAGACACCATGCGCACATTCCTCCATAAAAGTAATGTCTCAAACAGTCTACGCTTTGATCGTTCCCTGGAAGACCAGCAGTAGTTTCCGATGCACATCTGGAGGCATTCTGTAATCTGTGGACTATCAGAAGGTTGATGAAAGACAGAAAATGCATCGGGATTGAATACAACAGTCACGATGCGCACTTTCCACCATGGGAGTAATGTCACAAAGAGTTTACGTTTTGATCGTTCCCATGAAGACCAGTAGTAGTTACCGATCCACATCTGGAGGGATACTGTAATCTGTGGACTATGAGAGGTTTGATGAAACACAGAAATTGCATCGGGATTGAATACAACAGTCACCACGCGCACATTCCTCCATAAAAGTAATGTCTCAAACAGTCTACTCTTTGATCGTTCCCTGGAAGACCAGTAGTAGACTCCGACGCATATCTGGAGGCATTCTGTAATCTGTGGACTATCAGAGTGCTGATGAAACACAGAAATTGCTTCGGGATTGAATACAACAGTCATCATGCGCACATTCCTCAAGAAAAGTAGTGTCTCAAACAGTCTGCGCTTTAATCGTTCCCTGGAAGACCAGTAGTAGTTTCCGATGCACATCTGGTGGCATTCTGTAATCTGTGGACTATCAGTGTTTTGATGAAACACAGAAATTGCATTGGGATTGAATACAACAGTCACCATCCGCACTTTCCTCCATGGGAGTAATGTCTGAAACAGTCTACGATTCCATCGTTCCCTGGAAGACCAGTAGTAGTTTCCGATCCACATCTCTTGGCATTCTGTAATCTGTGGACTATCAGAGTGCTGATGAAACACAGAAATTGCTTCGGGATTGAATACAACAGTCATCATCAGCACATTCCTCAAGAAAAGTAGTGTCTCAAACAGTCTGCGCTTTGATCGTTCCCTGGAAGACCAGTAGTAGTTTCCGATGCACATCTGGTGGCATTCTGTAATCTGTGGACTATCAGTGTTTTGATGAAACACAGAAATTGCATTGGGATTGAATACAACAGTCACCATCCGCACTTTCCTCCATGGGAGTAATGTCTCAAACAGTCTACGCTCTGATCGTTCCCTGGAAGACCAGCAGTAGTTTCCGATGCACATCTGGAGGCATTCTGTAATCTGTGGACTATCAGAGTGTTGATGAAACACAGAAAATGCATCGGGATTGAATACAACAGTCACCATCCGCACTTTCCTCCATGGGAGTAATGTCTCAAACAGTCTACGCTCTGATCGTTCCCTGGAAGACCAGCAGTAGTTTCCGATGCACATCTGGAGGCATTCTGTAATCTGTGGACTATCAGAATGTTGATGAAACACAGAAATTGCATCGGGATTGAATACAACAGTCACCATGCGCACTTTCCTCCATGGCAGTAATGTCACAAAGAGTTTACGCTTTGATCGTTCCCTGGAAGACCAGTAGTAGTTTTCGATGCACATCTGGAGGCATTCTGTTATCTATGGACTATCAGAGTGTTGATGAAACACAGAAATTGCATCGGGATTGAATACAACAGTCACCATACGCACTTTCCTGTACGGGAGTAATGTCTCAAACAATCTACGCTTTTATCGTTCCCTGGAAGACCAGTAGTAGTTTCCGATGCACATCTGGTCGCATCCTGTAATGTGTAGACTATCAGAGTGTTGATGAAACACAGTAATTGCATCGGGATTGAATACAACCGTCACCATGCGCACTTTCCTCCATGGGAGTAATGTCTCTAACAGTCTACGCTTTGATCGTTCCCTGGAAGACCAGTAGTAGTTTCCGATGCACATCTGGTGGCATTCTGTAATCTGTGGACTATCAGAGTGTTGATGAAACACAGAAATTGCATCGGGATTGAATACAACAGTCTCCATGCGCACTTTCCTTTACGGGAGTTATGTCTCTAACAGTCTACGCTTTGATCGTTCCCAGGAAGACCAGTATTAGTTTCCGATGCACATCTGGAGGCATTCTGCAATCTGTGGACCATCAGAGTGTTGATGAAACACAGAAAATGCATCGGGATTGAATACAACAGTCGCCATGCGCACTTTCCTCCATGGGAGTAATGTCTGAAACAGTCTACGGTTCCATCGTTTCCTGGAAGGCCAGTAGTAGTTTCCGTTGCACATCTGGAGGCATTCTGTAATATGTAGACTATCAGAGTGTTGATGAAACACTGAAATGGCATCGGGATTGAATACAACAGACACCATGCGCACATTCCTCCATAAAAGTAATGTCTCAAACAGTCTACGCTTTGATCGTTCCCTGGAAGACCAGCAGTAGTTTCCGATGCACATCTGGAGGCATTCTGTATTCTGTGGACTATCAGAAGGTTGATGAAAGACAGAAAATGCATCGGGATTGAATACAACAGTCACGATGCCCACTTTCCTCCATGGGAGTAATGTCACTAAGAGTTTACGTTTTGATCGTTCCCATGAAGACCAGTAGTAGTTACCGATGCACATCTGGAGGCATACTGTAATCTGTGGACTATGAGAGGTTTGATGAAACACAGAAATTGCATCGGGATTGAATACAACAGTCTCCATGCGCACTTTCCTCCACGGGAGTTATGTCTCTAACAGTCTACGCTTTGATCGTTCCCTGGAAGACCAGTAGTAGTTTTCGATGCACATCTGGTGGCATTATGTAATCTGTGGACTATCAGCGTGTTGATGAAACACAGAAAATGCATCGGGATTGAATACAACAGTCACCATGCGCACTTCCCTCCATGGGAGTAATGTCTCAAAGAGTTTACGCTTTGATCGTTCCCTGGAAGACCTGTACCAGTTTCCGATGCACATCTGGAGGCATTCTGTAATATGTAGACTATCAGAGTGTTGATGAAACACAGAAATTGCATCGGGATTGAATACAACAGTGACCATGAGCACATTCCACCATAAAAGTAATGTCTCAAACAGTCTACGCTTTGATCGTTCCCTGGAAGACCAGCAGTAGTTTCCGATGCACATCTGGTTCAATTCTGTAAACTGTGGACTATCAGAGTGTTGATGAAACACAGAAATTGCATTGGGATTGAATACAACAGTCACCACCCGCACTTTCCTCCATGGCAGTAATGTCACAAAGAGTTTACGCTTTCATCCTTCCCTGGAAGACCAGTAGTAGTTTCCGATCCACACCTCGTGTCATTCTGTAATCTGTGGACTGTCAGAGTGTTGATGAAACACAGAAAATGCATCGGGATAGAATACAACACTCTCCATGCTCACTTTCCTCCATGGGAGTAATGTCTCAAACAGTCTACGCTTTGATCGATCCCTGGAAGACCAGTAGTAGTTTCCAATCCACATCTGGAGGCATCTGATATCTGCGGACTAACTGAGTGTTGATGAAACACAGAAATTGCATCGGGATTGAATACAACAGTCACCATGCGCACTTTCCTCCATCGGAGTAATGTCTCTAACAGTCTACGCTTTGATCATTCCCTGGAAGACCAGTAGTAGTTCCCGATGCACATCTGGAGGCATTCTGTAATCTGTGGACCATCAGAGTGTTGATGAAACACAGAAATTGCATCGGGATTGAATACAACAGTCACCATGCCCACTTTCCTCCATGGGAGTAATGTCTGAAACAGTCTACGGTTCCATCGTTTCCTGGAAGGCCAGTAGTAGTTTCCGTTGCACATCTGAAGGCATTCTGTAATATGTAGACTATCAGAGTGTTGATGAAACACAGAAATGGCATCGGGATTGAATACAACAGACACCATGCGCACATTCCTCCATAAAAGTAATGTCTCAAACAGTCTACGCTTTGATCGTTCCCTGGAAGACCAGCAGTAGTTTCCGATGCACATCTGGAGGGATTCTGTAATCTGTGGACTATCAGAAGGTTGATGAAAGACAGAAAATGCATCGGGATTGAATACAACAGTCACGATGCGCACTTTCCACCATGGGAGTAATGTCACAAAGAGTTTACGTTTTGATCGTTCCCATGAAGAACAGTAGTAGTTACCGATGCGCATCTGGTGGCATACTGTAATCTGTGGACTATGAGAGGTTTGATGAAACACAGAAATTGCATCGGGATTGAATACAACAGTCACCACACGCACATTCCTCCATAAAAGTAATGTCTCAAACAGTCTACGCTTTGATCGTTCCCTGGAAGACTAGTAGTAGTTTCCGATGAACATCTGGAGGCATTCTGTTATCTGTGGACTATCAGAGTGTTGATGAAACACAGAAATTGCATCGGGATTGAATACAACAGTCACCATCCGCACTTTCCTCCATGGGAGTAATGTCTGAAACAGTCTACGCTTCTATCGTTCCCTGGAAGACCAGTAGTAGTTTCCGACCCACATCTCTTGGCATTCTGTAATCTGTGGACTATCAGAGTGTTGATGAAACACAGGAAATGCATCGGGATTGAATACAACGGTCACCATGCGCACTTCCCTCCATGGGAGTAATGTCTCAAAGAGTTTACGCTTTGATCGTTCCCTGGATGACCGGTAGTAGTTTCCGATGCACATCTGGTGGCATTCTGTAATCTGTGGACTATCAGTGTTTTGATGAAACACAGAAATTGCATTGGGATTGAATACAACAGTCACCATGCGCAGTTTCCTCCACGGGAGGTATGTCTCAAACAGTCTACGCTTTGATCGTATAGTAGACTCCGACGCATATCTGGGGGCATTCTGTAATCTGTGGACTATCAGAGTGCTGATGAAACACAGAAATTGCTTCGGGATTGAATACAACAGTCATCATGCGCACATTCCTCAAGAAAAGTAGTGTCTCAAACAGTCTGCGCTTTGATCGTTCCCTGGAAGACCAGTAGTAGTTACCGATGCACATCTGGTGGCATTCTGTAATCTGTGGACTATCAGTGTTTTGATGAAACACAGAAATTGCATTGGGATTGAATACAACAGTCACCATCCGCACTTTCCTCCATGGGAGTAATGTCTCAAACAGTCTACGCTTTCATCGTACCCTGGAAGACCAGCAGTAGTTTCCGATGCACATCTGGAGGCATTCTGTAATCTGTGGACTATCAGAGTGTTGATGAAACACAGAAATTGCATCGATATTGAATACAACAGTCACCATGCGCACATTCATCCATAAAAGTAATGTCTCAAGCAGTCTACGCTTTGATCGTTCCCTGGAAGACCAGTATTAGTTCCCGATGCACATCAGGAGGCATTCTGTAATCTGTGGACCATCAGAGTGTTGATGAAACACAGAAAATGCATCGGGATTGAATACAACAGTCACCATGCGCACTTCCCTCCATGGGAGTAATGTCTCAAAGAGTTTACGCTTGGATCGTTCCCTGGAAGACCAGTACCAGTTTCCGATGCATATCTGGAGGCATTCTGTAATATGTAGAATATCAGAGTGTTGATGAAACACAGAAATTGCATCGGGATTGAATACAACAGTCACCATGCGCACATTCCTCCATAAAAGTAATGTCTCAAACAGTCTACGCTTTGATCGTTCCCTGGAAGACCAGCAGTAGTTTCCAATGCACATCTGGTGGCATTCTGTAATCTGTGGACTATGAGAGTGTTGATGAAACACAGAAATTGCATTGGGATAGAATACAACAGTCACCATCCACACTTTCCTCCATGGGAGTAATGTCTGAAACAGTCTACGCTTTCATCGTTCCCTGGAAGACCAGTAGTAGTTTCCGATCCACACCACGTGGCATTCTGTAATCTGTGGACTGTCAGAGTGTTGATGAAACACAGAAAATGCATCGGGATTGATTACAACAGTCACCATGCTCAATTTCCCCCATGGGAGTAATGTCTTAAACAGTCTACGCTTTGATCGTTCCCTGGAAGACCAGTAGTAGTTTCCGATGCACATCTGGAGGCATTCTGTAATCTGTGGACTATCAGAATGTTGATGAAACACAGAAATTGCATCGGGATTGAATACAACAGTCACCATGCGCACTTTCCTCCATGGCAGTAATGTCACAAAGAGTTTACGCTTTGATCGTTCCCTGGAAGACCAGTAGTAGTTTTCGATGCACATCTGGAGGCATTCTGTTATCTATGGACTATCAGAGTGTTGATGAAACACAGAAATTGCATCGGGATTGAATACAACAGTCACCATACGCACTTTCCTGTACGGGAGTAATGTCTCAAACAATCTACGCTTTGATCGTTCCCTGGAAGACCAGTAGTAGTTTCCGATGCACATCTGGTCGCATCCTGTAATGTGTAGACTATCAGAGTGTTGATGAAACACAGTAATTGCATCGGGATTGAATACAACCGTCACCATGCGCACTTTCCTCCATGGGAGTAATGTCTCTAACAGTCTACGCTTTGATCGTTCCCTGGAAGACCAGTAGTAGTTTCCGATGCACATCTGGTGGCATTCTGTAATCTGTGGACTATCAGAGTGTTGATGAAACACAGAAATTGCATCGGGATTGAATACAACAGTCTCCATGCGCACTTTCCTTTACGGGAGTTATGTCTCTAACAGTCTACGCTTTGATCGTTCCCTGCAAGACCAGTAGTAGTTTCCGATGCACATCTGGTGGCATTATGTAATCTGTGGACTATCAGAGTGTTGATGAAACACAGAAATTGCATCGGGATTGAATACGACAGTCACCATGCGCACTTTCCTCCACGGGAGGTATGTCTCAAACAGTCTACGCTTTGATCGTTCCCTGGAAGACCAGTAGTAGTCTCCGATGCATATCTGGAGGCATTCTGTAATCTGTGGACTATCAGAGTGCTGATGAAACACAGTAATTGCTTCGGGATTGAGTACAACAGTCATCATGCGCACATTCCTCCATAAAAGTTGTGTCTCAAACAGTCTACGCTTTGATCTTTCCCTGGAAGACCAGTAGTAGTTTCCGATGCACATCTGGTGGCATTCTGTAATCTGTGGACTATCAGACTTTTGATGAAACACAGTAATTGCATTGGTATTGAATACAACCGTCACCATGCGCACTTTCCTCCATGGGAGTAATGTCTGAAACAGTCTACGCTTCCATCGTTCCCTGGAAGACCAGTAGTAGTATCCGATCCACATCTCTTGGCATTCTGTAATCTGTGGACTATCAGAGTGTTGATGAAACACAGAAATTGCATCGGGATTGAATACAACAGTGACCATGAGCACATTCCTCCATAAAAGTAATGTCTCAAACAGTCTACGCTTTGATCGTTCCCTGGAAGACCAGCAGTAGTTTCCGATGCACATCTGGTTCAATTCTGTAATCTGTGGACTATCATAGTGTTGATGAAACACAGAAATTGCATTGGGATTGAATACAACAGTCACCACCCGCACTTACCTCCATGGCAGTAATGTCACAAAGAGTTTACGCTTTCATCGTTCCCTGGAAGACCAGTAGTAGTTTCCGATCCACACCTCGTGGCATTCTGTAATCTTTGGACGGTCAGAGTGTTGATGATACTCAGAAAATGCATCGGGATTGAATACAACAGTCACCATGCGCACTTTCCTCCATGGGAGTAATGTCTCAACGAGTTTACGCTTTGATCGTTCCCTGGAAGACCAGTAGCAGTTTCCGATGCACATCTGGAGGCATTCTGTTATCTATGGACTATCAGAGTGTTGATGAAACACAGAAATTGCATCGGGATTGAATACAACAGTCACCATGCGCAGTTTCCTCCACGGGAGGTATGTCTCAAACAGTCTACGCCTTGATCGTTCCCTGGAAGACCAGTAGTAGTTTCCGATGCACATCTGGTGGCATTCTGTAATCTGTGGACTATCAGTGTTTTGATGAAACACAGAAATTGCATTGGGGTTGAATACAACAGGCACCATCCGCACTTTCCTCCATGGGAGTAATGTCTGAAACAGTCTACGCTTCCATCGTTCCCTGGAAGACCAGTAGTAGTTTCCGATCCACATCTCTTGGCATTCTGTAATCTGTGGACTATCAGAGTGCTGATGAAACACAGAAATTTCTTCGGGATTGAATACAACAGTCATCATGCGCACATTCCTCAAGAAAAGTAGTGTCTCAAACAGTCTGCGCTGTGATCGTTCCCTGGAAGACCAGTAGTAGTTTCCGATGCACATCTGGTGGCATTCTGTAATCTGTGGACTATCAGTGTTTTGATGAAACACAGAAATTGCATTGGGATTGAATACAACAGTCACCATCCGCACTTTCCTCCATGGGAGTAATGTCTCAAACAGTCTACGCTTTGATCGTTCCCTGGAAGACCAGCAGTAGATTCCGATGCACATCTGGAGGCATTCTGTAATCTGTGGACTATCAGAGTGTTGATGAAACACAGAAAATGCATCGGGATTGAATACAACAGTCACCATGCGCACTTTCCTCCATAAAAGTAATGTCTCAAACAGTCTACGCTTTGATCGTTCCCTGGAAGACCAGCAGTAGTTTCCAATGCACATCTGGTGGCATTCTGTAATCTGTGGACTATCCGAGTGTTGATGAAACACAGAAATTGCATTGGGATAGAATACAACAGTCACCATCCGCACTCTCCTCCATGGGAGTAATGTCTGAAACAGTTTACTCTTTCATCGTTCCCTGGAAGAGCAGTAGTAGTTTACGATCCACACCACGTGGCATTCTGTAATCTGTGGACTGTCAGAGTGTTGATGAAACACAGAAAAAGCATCGGGATTGATTACAACAGTCACCATGCGCACTTTCCTCCATGGGAGTAATGTCTCAACGAGTTTACGCTTTGATCGTTACCTGGAAGACCAGTAGCAGTTTCCGATGCACATCCGGAGGCATTCTGAAATCTGTGGACTATCAGAGTGTTGATGAAACACAGAAATTGCATCGATATTGAATACAACAGTCACCAAGCGCACATTCCTCCATAAAAGTATTGTCTCAAGCAGTCTACGATTTGATCGTTCCCTGGAAGACCAGTATTAGTTCCCGATGCACATCTGGAGGCATTCTGTAATCTGTGAACCATCAGAGTGTTGATGAAACACAGAAATTGCATCGGGATTGAATACAACAGTCACCATGCGCACTTTCCTCCATGGGAGTAATGTCTGAAACAGTCTACGGTACCATCGTTTCCTGGAAGGCCAGTAGTAGTTTCCGTTGCACATCTGGAGGCATTCTGTAATATGAAGACTATCAGAGTGTTGATGAAACACAGATATGGCATCGGGATTGAATACAACAGACACCATGCGCACATTCCTCCATAAAAGTAATGTCTCAAACAATCTACGCTTTGATCGTTCCCTGGAAGACCAGCAGTAGTTTCCGATGCACATCTGGAGGCATTCTGTAATCTGTGGACTATCAGAAGGTTGATGAAAGACAGAAAATGCATCGGGATTGAATACAACAGTCACGATGCGCACTTTCCTCCATGGGAGTAATGTCACAAAGAGTGTACGTTTTGATCGTTCCCATGAAGACCAGTAGTAGTTACCGATGCACATCTGGAGGCATGCTGTAATCTGTGGACTATGAGAGGTTTGATGAAACACAGAAATTGCATCGGGATTGAATAGAACAGTCACCACGCGCACATTCCTCCATAAAAGTAATGTCTCAAACAGTCTACGCTTTGATCGTTCCCTGGAAGACTAGTAGTAGTTTCCGATGAACATCTGGAGGCATTCTGTTATCTGTAGACTATCAGAGTGTTGATGAAACACAGAAATTGCATCGGGATTGAATACAACAGTCACCATCCGCACTTTCCTCCATGGGAGTAATGTCTGAAACAGTCTACGCTTCCATCGTTCCCTGGAAGACCAGTAGTAGTTTCCGATCCACATCTCTTGGCATTCTGTAATCTGTGGACTATCATAGTGTTGATGAAACACAGAAAATGCATCGGGATTGAATACAACAGTCACCATGCGCACTTACCTTCATGGGAGTAATGTCTCAAAGAGTTTACGCTTTGATCGTTCCCTGGATGACCAGTACCAGTTTCCGATGCACATCTGGAGGCATTCTGTAATATGTAGACTATCAGAGTGTTGATGAAACACAGAAATTGCATCGGGATTGAATACAACAGTCACCATGCTCAGTTTCCTCCACGGGAGGTATGTCTCAAACAGTCTACTCTTTGATCGTTCCCTGGAAGACCAGTAGTAGACTCCGACGCATATCTGGAGGCATTCTGTAATCTGTGGACTATCAGAGTGCTGATGAAACACAGAAATTCCTTCGGGATTGAATACAACAGTCATCATGCGCACATTCCTCAAGAAAAGTAGTGTCTCAAACAGTCTGCGCTTTGATCGTTCCCTGGAAGACCAGTAGTAGTTTCCGATGCACATCTGGTGGCATTCTGTAATCTGTGGACTATCAGTGTTTTGATGAAACACAGAATTTGCATTGGGATTGATTACAACAGTCACCATCCGCACTTTCCTCCATGGGAGTAATGTCTGAAACAGTCTACGTTTCCATCGATCCCTGGAAGACCAGTAGTAGTTTCCGATCCACATCTCTTGGCATTCTGTAATCTGTGGACTATCAGAGTGTTGATGAAACACAGAAAATGCATCGGGACTGAATACAACAGTCACCATGCACACTTCCCTCCATGGGAGTAATGTCTCAAAGAGTTTACGCTTGGATCGTTCCCTGGAAGACCAGTACCAGTTTCCGATGCATATCTGGAGGCATTCTGTAATATGTAGAATATCAGAGTGTTGATGAAACACAGAAATTGCATCGGGATTGAATACAACAGTCACCATGCGCACATTCCTCCACAAAAGTAATGTCTCAAACAGTCTACGCTTTGATCGTTCCCTGGAAGACCAGCAGTAGTTTCCAATGCACATCTGGTGGCATTCTGTAGTCTGTGGACTATCAGAGTGTTGATGAAACACAGAAATTGCATTGGGATAGAATACAACAGTCACCATCCGCACTTTCCTTCATGGGAGTAATGTCTGAAACAGTCTACGCTTTCATCGTTCACTGGAAGACCAGTAGTAGTTTCCGATCCACACCACGTGGCATTCTGTAATCTGTGGACTGTCAGAGTGTTGATGAAACACAGAAAATGCATCGGGATAGAAACAACAGTCACCATGCGAACTTTCCTCCATGGGAGTAATGTCTCAACGAGTTTACGCTTTGATCGTTCCCTGGAAGACCAGTAGCAGTTCCCGATGCACATCCGGAGGCATTCTGAAATCTGTGGACTATCAGAGTGTTGATGAAACACAGAAATTGCATCGATATTGAATACAACAGTCACCATGCGCACATTCCTCCATAAAAGTAATGTCTCAAGCAGTCTACGATTTGATCGTTCCCTGGAAGACCAGTATTAGTGCCCGATGCACATCTGGAGGCATTCTGTAATCTGTGGACCATCAGAGTGTTGATGAAACACAGAAATTGCATCGGGATTGAATACAACAGTCATCATGCGCACTTTCCTCCATGGGAGCAATGTCTTAAACAGTCTACGCTTTGATCGTTCCCTGGAAGACCAGTAGTAGTTTCCGATGCACATCTGGAGGCATTCTGTAATCTGTGGACTATCAGAAAGTTGATGAAACACAGAAATTGCATCGGGATTGAATACAACAGTCACCATGCGCACTTTCCTCCATGGCAGTAATGTCACAAAGAGTTTACGCTTTGATCGTTCCCTGGAAGACCAGTAGTAGTTTCCGATGCACATCTGGAGGCATTCTGTTATCTATGGACTATCAGAGTGTTGATGAAACACAGAAATTGCATCGGGATTGAATACAACAGTCACCATGCGCACATTCCTGTACGGGAGTAATGTCTCAAACAATCTACGCTTTGATCGTTCCCTGGAAGACCAGTAGTAGTTTCCGATGCACATCTGGTCGCATCCTGTAATGTGTAGACTATCAGAGTGTTGATGAAACACAGTAATTGCATCGGGATTGAATACAACCGTCACCATGCGCACTTTCCTCCATGGGAGTAATGTCTCTAACAGTCTACGATTTGATCGTTCCCTGGAAGACCAGTATTAGTTCCCGATGCACATCTGGAGGCATTCTGTAATCTGTGGACCATCAGAGTGTTGATGAAACACAGAAATTGCATCGGGATTGAATACAACAGTCACCATGCGCACTTTCCGCCATGGGAGCAATGTCTTAAACAGTCTACGCTTTGATCGTTCCCTGGAAGACCAGTAGTAGTGTCCGATGCACATCTGGAGGCATTCTGTAATCTGTGGACTATCAGAAAGTTGATGAAACACAGAAATTGCATCGGGATTGAATACAACAGTCACCATGCGCACTTTCCTCCATGGCAGTAATGTCACAAAGAGTTTACGCTTTGATCGTTCCCTGGAAGACCAGTAGTAGTTTCCGATGCACATCTGGAGGCATTCTGTTATCTATGGACTATCAGAGTGTTGATGAAACACAGAAATTGCATTGGGATAGAATACAACAGTCACCATCCGCACTTTCCTTCATGGGAGTAATGTCTGAAACAGTCTACGCTTTCATCGTTCCCTGGAAGACCAGTAGTAGTTTCCGATACACACCACGTTTCATTCTGTAATCTGTGGACTGTCAGAGTGTTGATGAAACACAGAAAATGCATCGGGATAGATTACAACAGTCACCATGCGCACTTTCCTCATTGGGAGTAATGTCTCAACGAGTTTACGCTTTGATCGTTCCCTGGAAGACCAGTAGCAGTTCCCGATGCACATCCGGAGGCATTCTGAAATCTGTGGACTATCAGAGTGTTGATGAAACACAGAAATTGCATCGATATTGAATACAACAGTCACCATGCGCACATTCCTCCATGGCAGTAATGTCACAAAGAGTTTACGCTTTGATCGTTCCCTGGAAGACCAGTAATAGTTTCCGATGCACATCTGGAGGCATTCTGTTATCTATGGACTATCAGAGTGTTGATGAAACACAGAAATTGCATCGGGATTGAATACAACAGTCACCATGCGCACTTTCCTGCACGGGAGTAATGTCTCAAACAATCTACGCTTTGATCGTTCCCTGGAAGACCAGTAGTAGTTTCCGATGCACATCTGGTCGCATCCTGTAATGTGTAGACTATCAGAGTGTTGATGAAACACAGTAATTGCATCGGGATTGAATACAACCGTCACCATGCGCACTTTCCTCCATGGGAGTAATGTCTCTAACAGTCTTCGATTTGATCGTTCCCTGGAAGACCAGTATTAGTTCCCGATGCACATCTGGAGGCATTCTGTAATCTGTGGACCATCAGAGTGTTGATGAAACACAGAAATTGCATCGGGATTGAATACAACAGTCACCATGCGCACTTTCCTCCATGGGAGCAATGTCTTAAACAGTCTACGCTTTGATCGTTCCCTGGAAGACCAGTAGTAGTTTCCGATGCACATCTGGAGGCATTCTGTAATCTGTGGACTATCAGAAAGTTGATGAAACACAGAAATTGCATCGGGATTGAATACAACAGTCACCATGCGCACTTTCCTCCATGGCAGTAATGTCACAAAGAGTTTACGCTTTGATCGTTCCCTGGAAGACCAGTAGTAGTTTCCGATGCACATCTGGAGGCATTCTGTTATCTATGGACTATCAGAGTGTTGATGAAACACAGAAATTGCATCGGGATTGAATACAACAGTCACCATGCGCACTTTCCTGTACGGGAGTAATGTCTCAAACAATCTACGCTTTGATCGTTCCCTGGAAGACCAGTAGTAGTTTCCGATGCACATCTGGTCGCATCCTGTAATGTGTAGACTATCAGAGTGTTGATGAAACACAGTAATTGCATCGGGATTGAATACAACCGTCACCATGCGCACTTTCCTCCATGGGAGTAATGTCTCTAACAGTCTACGATTTGATCGTTCCCTGGAAGACCAGTATTAGTTCCCGATGCACATCTGGAGGCATTCTGTAATCTGTGGACCATCAGAGTGTTGATGAAACACAGAAATTGCATCGGGATTGAATACAACAGTCACCATGCGCACTTTCCTCCATGGGAGCAATGTCTTAAACAGTCTACGCTTTGATCGTTCCCTGGAAGACCAGTAGTAGTGTCCGATGCACATCTGGAGGCATTCTGTAATCTGTGGACTATCAGAAAGTTGATGAAACACAGAAATTGCATCGGGATTGAATACAACAGTCACCATGCGCACTTTCCTCCATGGCAGTAATGTCACAAAGAGTTTACGCTTTGATCGTTCCCTGGAAGACCAGTAGTAGTTTCCGATGCACATCTGGAGGCATTCTGTTATCTATGGACTATCAGAGTGTTGATGAAACACAGAAATTGCATTGGGATAGAATACAACAGTCACCATCCGCACTTTCCTTCATGGGAGTAATGTCTGAAACAGTCTACGCTTTCATCGTTCCCTGGAAGACCAGTAGTAGTTTCCGATCCACACCACGTGGCATTCTGTAATCTGTGGACTGTCAGAGTGTTGATGAAACACAGAAAATGCATCGGGATAGATTACAACAGTCACCATCCGCACTTTCCTTCATGGGAGTAATGTCTGAAACAGTCTACGCTTTCATCGTTCCCTGGAAGACCAGTAGAAGTGTCCGATGTACATCTGGTGGCATTATGTAATCTGTGGACTATCAGAGTGTTGATGAAACACAGAAATTGAATCGGGATTGAATACAACAGTCACCATGCGCACTTTCCTCCACGGGAGGTATGTCTCAAACAGTCTACGCTTTGATCGTTCCCTGGAAGACCAGTAGTAGTCTCCGATGCATATCTGGAGGCATTCTGTAATCTGTGGACTATCAGAGTGCTGATGAAACACAGTAATTGCTTCGGGATTGAATACAACAGTCATCATCCGCACATTCCTCCATAAAAGTTGTGTCTCAAACAGTCTACGCTTTGATCTTTCCGTGGAAGACCAGTAGTAGTTTCCGATGCACATCTGGTGGCATTCTGTAATCTGTGGACTATCAGACTTTTGATGAAACACAGTAATTGCATTGGTATTGAATACAACCGTCACCATGCGCACTTTCCGCCATGGGAGTAATGTCTTAAACAGTCTACGCATCCATCGTTCCCTGGAAGACCAGTAGTAGTATCCGATCCACATCTCTTGGCATTCTGTAATCTGTGGACTATCAGAGTGTTGATGAAACACAGAAATTGCATCGGGATTGAATACAACAGTGACCATGAGCACATTCCTCCATAAAATTAATGTCTCAAACAGTCTACGCTTTGATCGTTCCCTGGAAGACCAGCAGTAGTTTCCGATGCACATCTGGTTCAATTCTGTAATCTGTGGACTATCATAGTGTTGATGAAACACAGAAATTGCATTGGGATTGAATACAACAGTCACCACCCGCACTTACCTACATGGCAGTAATGTCACAAAGAGTTTACGCTTTCATCGTTCCCTGGAAGACCAGTAGTAGTTTCCGATCCACACCTCGTGGCATTCTGTAATCTTTGGACTGTCAGAGTGTTGATGATACACAGAAAATGCATCGGGATTGAATACAACAGTCACCATGCGCACTTTCCTCCATGGGAGTAATGTCTCAACGAGTTTACGCTTTGATCGTTCCCTGGAAGACCAGTAGCAGTTTCCGATGCACATCTGGAGGCATTCTGTTATCTATGGACTATCAGAGTGTTGATGAAACACAGAAATTGCATCGGGATTGAATACAACAGTCACCATGCGCAGTTTCCTCCACGGGAGGTATGTCTCAAACAGTCTACGCTTTGATCGTTCCCTGGAAGACCAGTAGTAGTCTCCGATGCATATCTGGAGGCATTCTGTAATCTGTGGACTATCAGAGTGCTGATGAAACACAGAAATTGCTTCGGGATTGAATACAACAGTCATCATGCGCACATTCCTCAAGAAAAGTAGTGTCTCAAACACTCTGCGCTTTGATCGTTCCCTGGAAGACCAGTAGTAGTTTCCGACGCACATCTGGTGGCATTCTGTAATCTGTGGACTATCAGTGTTTTGATGAAACACAGAAATTGCATTGGGATTGAATACAACAGTCACCATCCGCACTTTCCTCCATGGGAGTAATGTCTGAAACAGTCTACGCTTCCATCGTTCCCTGGAAGACCAGTAGTAGTTTCCGATCCACATCTCTTGGCATTCTGTAATCTGTGGACTATCAGAGTGCTGATGAAACACAGAAATTGCTTCGGGATTGAATACAACAGTCATCTTGCGCACATTCCTCAAGAAAAGTAGTGTCTCAAACAGTCTGCGCTGTGATCGTTCCCTGGAAGACCAGTAGTAGTTTCCGATGCACATCTGGTGGCATTCTGTAATCTGTGGACTATCAGTGTTTTGATGAAACACAGAAATTGCATTGGGATTGAATACAACAGTCACCATCCGCACTTTAATCCATGGGAGTAATGTCTCAAACAGTCAACGCTTTGATCGTTCCCTGGGAGACCAGCAGTAGATTCCGATGCACACCTGGAGGCATTCTGTAATCTGTGGACTATCAGAGTGTTGATGAAACACAGAAAATGCATCGGGATTGAATACAACAGTCACCATGCGCACTTCCCTCCATGGGAGTAATGTCTCAAAGAGCTTACGCTTTGATCGTTCCCTGGAAGACCAGTACCAGTTTCCGATGCACATCTGGAGGCATTCTGTAATATGTAGACTATCAGAGTGTTGATGAAACACAGAAATTGCATCGGGATTGAATACAACAGTCACCATGCGCACATTCCTCCATAAAAGTAATGTCTCAAACAGTCTACGCTTTGATCGTTCCCTGGAAGACCAGCAGTAGTTTCCGATGCTCATCTGGTGGCATTCTGAAATCTGTGGACTATCAGAGTGTTGATGAAACACAGAAATTGCATCGATATTGAATACAACAGTCACCATGCGCACATTCCTCCATAAAAGTATTGTCTCAAGCAGTCTACGCTTTGATCGTTCCCTGGAAGACCAGTATTAGTTCCCGATGCACATCTGGAGGCATTCTGTAATCTGTGAACCATCAGAGTGTTGATGAAACACAGAAATTGCATCGGGATTGAATACAACAGTCACCATGCGCACTTTCCTCCATGGGAGTAATGTCTGAAACAGTCTACGGTACCATCGTTTCCTGGAAGGCCAGTAGTAGTTTCCGTTGCACATCTGGAGGCATTCTGTAATATGAAGACTATCAGAGAGTTGATGAAACACAGATATGGCATCGGGATTGAATACAACAGACACCATGCGCACATTCCTCCATAAAAGTAATGTCTCAAACAATCTACGCTTTGATCGTTCCCTGGAAGACCAGCAGTAGTTTCCGATGCACATCTGGAGGCATTCTGTAATCTGTGGACTATCAGAAGGTTGATGAAAGACAGAAAATGCATCGGGATTGAATACAACAGTCACGATGCGCACTTTCCTCCATGGGAGTAATGTCACAAAGAGTGTACGTTTTGATCGTTCCCATGAAGACCAGTAGTAGTTACCGATGCACATCTGGAGGCATACTGTAATCTGTGGACTATGAGAGGTTTGATGAAACACAGAAATTGCATCGGGATTGAATACAACAGTCACCATCCGCACTTTCCTCCATCGGAGTAATGTCTCTAACAGTCTACGCTTTGATCATTCCCTGGAAGACCAGTAGTAGTTTCCGATCCACATCTCTTGGCATTCTGTAATCTGTGGACTATCAGAGTGTTGATGAAACACAGAAAATGCATCGGGATTGAATACAACAGTCACCATACGCACTTCCCTCCATGGGAGTAATGTCTCAAAGAGTTTACGCTTTGATCGTTCCCTGGATGACCAGTACCAGTTTCCGATGCACATCTGGAGGCATTCTGTAATATGTAGACTATCAGAGTGTTGATGAAACACAGAAATTGCATCGGGATTGAATACAACAGTCACCATGCTCAGTTTCCTCCACGGGAGGTATGTCTCAAACAGTCTACGCTTTGATCGTTCCCTGGAAGACCAGAGGTAGACTCCGACGCATATCTGGAGGCATTCTGTAATCTGTGGACTATCAGAGTGCTGATGAAACACAGAAATTGCTTCGGGATTGAATACAACAGTCATCATGCGCACATTCCTCAAGAAAAGTAGTGTCTCAAACAGTCTGCGCTTTGATCGTTCCCTGGAAGACCAGTAGTAGTTTCCGATGCACATCTGGTGGCATTCTGTAATCTGTGGACTATCAGTGTTTTGATGAAACACAGAATTTGCATTGGGATTGATTACAACAGTCACCATCCGCACTTTCCTCCATGGGAGTAATGTCTCAAACAGTCTACGTTTCCATCGATCCCTGGAAGACCAGTAGTAGTTTCCGATCCACATCTCTTGGCATTCTGTAATCTGTGGACTATCAGAGTGTTGATGAAACACAGAAAATGCATCGGGACTGAATACAACAGTCACCATGCACACTTCCCTCCATGGGAGTAATGTCTCAAAGAGTTTACGCTTGGATCGTTCCCTGGAAGACCAGTACCAGTTTCCGATGCATATCTGGAGGCATTCTGTAATATGTAGAATATCAGAGTGTTGATGAAACACAGAAATTGCATCGGGATTGAATACAACAGTCACCATGCGCACATTCCTCCATGGGAGTAATGTCTTAAACAGTCTACGCTTTGATCGTTCCCTGGAAGACCAGTAGTAGTTTCCGATGCACATCTGGAGACATTCTGTAATCTGTGGACTATCAGAATGTTGATGAAACACTGAAATTGCATCGGGATTGAATACAACAGTCACCATGCGCACTTTCCTCCATGGCAGTAATGTCTCAAAGAGTTTACGCTTTGATCGTTCCCTGGAAGACCAGTAGTAGTTTCCGATGCACATCTGGAGGCATTCTGTTATCTATGGACTATCAGAGTGTTGATGAAACACAGAAATTGCATCGGGATTGAATACAACAGTCACCATGCGCACTTTCCTGTACGGGAGTAATGTCTCAAACAATCTACGCTTTGATCGTTCCCTGGAAGACCAGTAGTAGTTTCCGATGCACATCTCGTCGCATTCTGTAATGTGTAGACTATCAGAGTGTTGATGAAACACAGTAATTGCATCGGGATTGAATACAACAGTGACCATGCGCACTTTCCTCCATTAGAGTAATGTCTCTAACAGTCTACACTTTGATCGTTCCCTTGAAGACCAGTAGTAGTTTCCGATACACATCTGGTGGCATTATGTAATGTGTGGACTATCAGAGTGTTGATGAAACACAGAAATTGCATCGGGATAGAATACAACAGTCACCATGCGCACTTTCCTACACGGGACGTATGTCTCAAACAGTCTACGCTTTGATCGTTCCCTGGAAGACCAGTAGTAGTCTCTGATGCATATCTGGAGGCATTCTGTAATCTGTGGATTATCAGAGTGCTGATGAAACACAGTAATTGCTTCGGGATTGAATACAACAGTCACCATGCGCACATTCCTCCATCAAAGTAATGTCTCAAACAGTCTACGCTTTGATCGTTCCCTGGAAGACCAGCAGTAGTTTCCGATGCACATCTGGTGGCACTCTGTAATGTGTGGACTACCAGAGTGTTGATGAAACACAGAAATTGCATCGGGATTGAATACAACAGTCACCATGAGCACTTTCCTCCATGGGAGTAATGTATCAACGAGTTTACGCTTTGATCGTTTCCTGGAAGACCAGTAGCAGTTTCCGATGCACATCTGGAGCCATTCTGAAATCTGTGGAATATCAGAGTGTTGATGAAACACAGAAATTACATCGATATTGAATACAACATTCACCATGCGCACTTTCCTGTACGGGAGTAATGTCTCAAACAATCTACGCTTTGATCGTTCCCTGGAAGACCAGTAGTAGTTTCCGATGCACATCTGGTCGCATCCTGTAATGTGTAGACTATCAGAGTGTTGATGAAACACAGTAATTGCATTGGGATTGAATACAACAGTCACCATGCGCACTTTCCTCCATGGGAGTAATGTCTCTAACAGTCTACGCTTTGATCGTTCCCTGGAAGACCAGTAGTAGTTTCCGATGCACATCTGTAAGCATTCTGTAATCTGTGGTCTATCAGAGTGTTGATGAAACACAGAAATTGCATCGGGATTGAATACAACAGTCTCCATGCGCACTTTCCTCCACGGGAGTTATGTCTCTAACAGTCTACGCTTTGATCGTTCCCTGGAAGACCAGTAGTAGTTTCCGATGCACATCTGGTGGCATTATGTAACCTGTGGACTATCAGAGTGTTGATGAAACACAGAAATTGCATCGGGATTGAATACAACAGTCACCATGCGCACTTTCCTCCACAGGAGGTATGTCTCAAACAGTCTACGCTTTGATCGTTCCCTGGAAGACCAGTAGTAGTCTCCGAAGCATATCTGGAGGCATTCTGTAATCTGTGGAATATCAGAGTGCTGATGAAACACAGTAATTGCTTCGGGATTGAATACAACAGTCATCATGCGTACATTCCTCCATAAAAGTAGTGTCTCAAACAGTCTACGCTTTGATCGTTCCCTGGAAGACCAGTAGTAGTTTCCGATGCACATCTGGTGGCATTCTGTAATCTGTGGACTGTCAGAGTGTTGATGAAACACAGAAAATGCATCGGGATTGAATACAACAGTCACCATGCGCACTTTCCTCCATGGGAGTAATGTCTCAACGAGTTTACGCTTTGATCGTTCCCTGGAAGACAAGTAGCAGTTTCCGTTGCACATCTGGAGGCCTTCTGAAATCTGTGGAATATCAGAGTGTTGATGAAACACAGAAATTGCATCCATATTGAATACAACAGTCACCATGCGCACATTACTCCATAAAAGTAATGTCTCAAGCAGTCTACGCTTTGATCGTTCCCTGGAAGACCAGTAGTAGTTTCCGATGCACATCTGGAGGCATTCTGTAATATGTGGCCTATCAGAATGTTGATGAAACACAGAAATTGCATCGGGATTGAATACAACAGTGACCTTGAGCACTTTCCTGTACGGGAGTAATGTCTCAAACAATCTACGCTTAGATCGTTCCCTGGAAGACCAGTAGTAGTTTCCGATGCACATCTGGTCGCATTCTGTAATGTGTAGACTATCAGAGTGTTGATGAAACACAGTAATTGCATCGGGATTGAATACAACAGTCACCATGCGCACTTTCCTCCTTGGGAGTAATGTCTCTTACAGTCTACGCTTTGATCGTTCCCTGGAAGACCAGTAGTAGTTTCCGATGCACATCTGATGGCATTCTGTAATATGTGGACTATCAGAGTGTTGATGAAACACAGAAATTGCATCGGGTTTGAATACAACATTCACCATGCGCAGTTTCCTCCACGGGAGGTATGTCTCAAACAGTCTACGCTTTGATCGTTCCCTGGAAGACCAGTAGTAGTCACCGATGCATATCTGGAGGCATTCTGTAATCTGTGGACTATCTGAGTGCTGATGAAACACAGAAATTGCTTCGGGATTGAATACAACAGTCATCATGCGCACATTCCTCCATAAAAGTAGTGTCTCAAAAAGTCTGCGCATTGATCGTTCCCTGGAAGACCAGTAGTAGTTTCCGATGCACATCTGGTGGCATTCTGTAATCTGTGGACTATCAGAGTTTTGATGAAACACAGAAATTGCATTGGGATTGAATACAACAGTCACCATGCGCACTTCCCTCCATGGGAGTAATGTCTCAAAGAGTTTACGCTTTGATCGTTCCCGGGAAGACCAGTAGCAGTTTCCGATGTACATCTGGAGGCATTCTGTAATATGTAGACTATCCGAGTGTTGATGAAACACAGAAATTGCATCGGGATTGAATACAACAGTCACCATGAGCACTTTCCTCCATGGGAGTAATGTCTCAACGAGTTTACGCTTTGATCGTTCCCTGGAAGACAAGTAGCAGTTTCCGTTGCACATCTGGAGGCATTCTGAAATCTGTGGAATATCAGAGTGTTGATGAAACACAGAAATTGCATCCATATTGAATACAACAGTCACCATGCGCACATTACTCCATAAAAGTAATGTCTCAAGCAGTCTACGCTTTGATCGTTCCCTGGAAGACCAGTAGTAGTTCCCGATGCACATCTGGAGGCATTCTGTAATCTGTGGCCCATCAGAGTGTTGATGAAACACAGAAATTGCATCGGGATTGAATACAACAGTCACCATGGCACTTTCCTCCATTGGAGTAATGTCTTAAACAGTCTACGCTTTGATCGTTCCCTGGAAGACCAGTAGTAGTTTCCGATGCACATCTGGAGGCATTCTGTAATATGTGGCCTATCAGAATGTTGATGAAACACAGAAATTGCATCGGGATTGAATACAACAGTGACCTTGAGCACTTTCCTGTACGGGAGTAATGTCTCAAACAATCTACGCTTAGATCGTTCCCTGGAAGACCAGTAGTAGTTTCCGATGCACATCTGGTCGCATTCTGTAATGTGTAGACTATCAGAGTGTTGATGAAACACAGTAATTGCATCGGGATTGAATACAACAGTCACCATGCGCACTTTCCTCCTTGGGAGTAATGTCTCTTACAGTCTACGCTTTGATCGTTCCCTGGAAGACCAGTAGTAGTTTCCGATGCACATCTGATGGCATTCTGTAATCTGTGGACTATCAGAGTGTTGATGAAACACAGAAATTGCATCGGGTTTGAATACAACAGTCACCATGCGCAGTTTCCTCCACGGGAGGTATGTCTCAAACAGTCTACGCTTTGATCGTTCCCTGGAAGACCAGTAGTAGTCACCGATGCATATCTGGAGGCATTCTGTAATCTGTGGACTATCTGAGTGCTGATGAAACACAGAAATTGCTTCGGGATTGAATACAACAGTCATCATGCGCACATTCCTCCATAAAAGTAGTGTCTCAAACAGTCTGCGCTTTGATCGTTCCCTGGAAGACCAGTAGTAGTTTCCGATGCACATCTGGTGGCATTCTGTAATCTGTGGACTATCAGAGTTTTGATGAAACACAGAAATTGCATTGGGATTGAATACAACAGTCACCACGCGCACTTCCCTCCATGGGAGTAATGTCTCAAAGAGTTTACGCTTTGATCGTTCCCGGGAAGACCAGTAGCAGTTTCCGATGCACATCTGGAGGCATTCTGTAATATGTAGACTATCCGAGTGTTGATGAAACACAGAAATTGCATCGGGATTGAATACAACAGTCACCATGAGCACTTTCCTGTACGGGAGTAATGTCTCAAACAGTCTACGCTTTGATCGTTCCCTGGAAGACCAGTAGTAGTTTCCGATGCACATCTGGTCGCATTCTGTAATGTGTAGACTATCAGAGTGTTGATGAAACACAGTAATTGCATCGGGATTGAATACAACAGTCACCATCCGCACTTTCCTCCATGGGAGTAATGTCTGAAACAGTCTACGCTTTCATCGTTCCCTGGAAGACCAGTAGTAGTTTCCGATCCACACCTCGTGGCATTCTGTAATCTGTGGACTGTCAGAGTGTTGATGAAACACAGAAAATGCATTGGGATTGAATACAACAGTCACCATGCGCACTTTCCTCCATGGGAGTAATGTCTCAACGAGTTTACGCTGTGATCGTTCCCTGGAAGACCAGTAACAGTTTCCGATGCACATCTGGAGGCATTCTGAAATCTGTGGAATATCAGAGTGTTGATGAAACACAGAAATTGCATCGATATTGAATACAACAGTCACCATGCGCACATACTCCATAAAAGTAATGTCTCAAGCAGTCTTCGCTTTGATCGTTCCCTGGAAGACCAGTAGTAGTTCCCGATGCACATCTGGAGGCATTCTGTAATCTGTGGCCCATCAGAATGTTGATGAAACACAGAAATTGCATCGGGATTGAATACAACAGTCACCATGCGCACTTTCCTCCATGGGAGTAATGTCTTAAACAGTCTACGAATTGATCGTTCCCTGGAAGACTAGTAGTAGTTTCCGATGCACATCTGGAGGCACTCTGTAATATGTGGCCTATCAGAAAGTTGATGAAACACAGAAATTCATCGGGATTGAATACAACAGTCACCATGAGCACTTTCCTGTACGGGAGTAATGTCTCAAACAGTCTACGCTTTGATCGTTCCCTGGAAGACCAGTAGTAGTTTCCGATGCACATCTGGTCGCATTCCGTAATGTGTAGACTATCAGAGTGTTGATGAAACACAGTAATTGCATCGGGATTGAATACAACAGTCACCATGCGCACTTTCCTCCATGGGAGTAATGTCTCTTACAGTCTACGCTTTGATCGTTCCCTGGAAGACCAGTAGTAGTTTCCGATGCACATCTGATGGCATTCTGTAATCTGTGGACTATCAGAGTGTTGATGAAACACAGAAAATGCATCAGGATTGAATACAACAGTCACCATGCGCACTTCCCTCCATGGGAGTAATGTCTCAAAGAGTTTACGCTTTGATCGTTCCCTGGAAGACCAGTAGCAGTTTCCGATGCACATCTGGAGGCATTCTGTAATATGTAGACTATCCGAGTGTTGATGAAACACAGAAATTGCATCGGGATTGAATACAACAGTCACCATGCGCACATTCCTCCATAAAAGTAATGTCTCAAACAGTCTACGCTTTGATCGTTCCCTGGAAGACCAGCAGTGGTTTCCGATGCACATCTGGTGGCATTCTGTAATCTGTGGACTATCAGAGTGTTGATGAAACATAGAAATTGCATTGGGATTGAATACAACAGTCACCATCCGCACTTTCCTCCATGGGAGTAATGTCTGAAACAGTCTACGCTTTCATCGTTCCCTGGAAGACCAGTAGTAGTTTCCGATCCACACCTCGTGGCATTCTGTAATCTGTGGACTGTCAGAGTGTTGATGAAACACAGAAAATGCATTGGGGTTGAATACAACAGTCACCATGCGCACTTTCCTCCATGGGAGTAATGTCTCAACGAGTTTACGCTTTGATCGTTCCGTGGAAGACCAGTAACAGTTTCCGATGCACATCTGGAGGCATTCTGAAATCTGTGGAATATCAGAGTGTTGATGAAACACAGAAATTGCATCGATATTGAATACAACAGTCACCATGCGCACATACTCCATAAAAGTAATGTCTCAAGCAGTCTACGCTTTGATCGTTCCCTGGAAGACCAGTAGTAGTACCCGATGCACATCTGGAGGCATTCTGTAATGTGTAGACTATCAGAGTGTTGATGAAACACAGTAATTGCATCGGGATTGAATACAACAGTCACCATGCGCACTTTCTCCATGGGAGTAATGTCTCAACGAGTTTACGCTTTGATCGTTCCCTGGAAGACCAGTAGCAGTTTCCGTTGCACATCTGGAGGCATTCTGAAATCTGTGGAATATCAGAGTGTTGATGAAACACAGAAATTGCATCCATATTGAATACAACAGTCACCTTGCGCACATTACTCCATAAAAGTAATGTCTCAAGCAGTCTACGCTTTGATCGTTCCCTGGAAGACCAGTAGTAGTTCCCGATGCACATCTGGAGGCATTCTGTAATCTGTGGCCCATCAGAGTGTTGATGAAACACAGAAATTGCATCGGGATTGAATACAACAGTCACCATGCGCACTTTCCTCCATGGGAGTAATGTCTTAAACAGTCTACGCTTTGATCGTTCCCTGGAAGACCAGTAGTAGTTTCCGATGCACATCTGGAAGCATCCTGTAATATGTGGCCTATCAGAATGTTGATGAAACACAGAAATTGCATCGGGATTTAATACAACAGTCACCATGAGCACTTTCCTGTACGGGAGTAATGTCTCAAACAATCTACGCTTTGATCGTTCCCTGGAAGACCTGTGGTAGTTTCCGATGCACATCTGGTCGCATTCTGTAATGTGTAGACTATCAGAGAGTTGATGAAACACAGTAATTGCATCGGGATTGAATACAACAGTCATCATGCGCACATTCCTCCATAAAAGTAGTGTCTCAAACAGTCCGCGCTTTGATCGTTCCCTGGAAGACCAGTAGTAGTTTCCGAGGCACATCTGGTGGCATTCTGTAATCTATGGACTATCAGAGTTTTGATGAAACACAGAAATTGCATTGGGATTGAATACAACAGTCACCATCCGCACTTTCCTCCATGGGAGTAATGTCTCTAACAGTCTACGGTTCCATCGTTCCCTGGAAGACCAGTAAAAGTTTCCGATCCTTATCTCTTGGCATTCTGTAATCTGTGGACTATCAGAGTGTTGATGAAACACAGAAAATGCATCGGGATTGAATACAACAGTCACCATGCGCACTTCCCTCCATGGGAGTAATGTCTCAAAAAGTTTACGCTTTGATCGTTCCCTGGAAGACCAGTAGCAGTTTCCGATGCACATCTGGAGGCATTCTGTAATATGTAGACTATCCGAGTGTTGATGAAACACAGAAATTGCATCGGGATTGATTACAACAGTCACCATGCGCACATTCCTCCATAAAAAAAATGTCTCAAACAGTCTACGCTTTGATCGTTCCCTTTAAGACCAGCAGTAGTTTCCGATGCACATCTGGTGGCATTCTGTAATCTGTGGACTATCAGAGTGTTGACGAAACATAGAAATTGCATTGGGATTGAGTACAACAGTCACCATCCGCACTTTCCTCCATGGGAGTAATGTCTGAAACAGTCTGCGCTTTCATCGTTCCCTGGAAGACCAGTAGTAGTTTCCGATCCACACCTCGTGGCATTCTGTAATCTGTGGACTGTCGGAGTGTTGATGAAACACAGAAAATGCATCGGGATTGAATACAACAGTCACCATGCGCACATTCCTCCATAAAAGTAATGTCTCAACGAGTTTACGCTTTGATCGTTCCCTGGAAGACCAGTAACAGTTTCCGATGCACATCTGGAGGCATTCTGAAATCTGTGGAATATCAGAGTGTTGATGAAACACAGAAATTGCATCGATATTGAATTCAACAGTCACCATGCGCACATACTCCATAAAAGTAATGTCTCAAGCAGTCTACGCTTTGATCGTTCCCTGGAAGACCAGTAGTAGTTCCCGATGCACATCTGGAGGCATTCTGTAATATGTGGTCTATCAGAATGTTGATGAAACACAGAAATTGCATCGGGATTGAATACAACAGTCACCATGAGCACTTTCCTGTACGGGAGTAATGTCTCAAACAGTCTACGCTTTGATCGTTAACTGGAAGACCAGTAGTAGTTTCCGATGCACATCTGGTCGCATTCTGTAATGTGTAGACTATCAGAGTGTTGATGAAACACAGTAATTGCATCGGGATTGAATACAACAGTCACCATGCGCACTTCCCTCCATGGGAGTAATGTCTCTTACAGTCTACGCTTTGATCGTTCCCTGGAAGACCAGTAGTAGTTCCCGATGCACATCTGATGGCATTCTGTAATCTGTGGACTATCAGAGTGTTGATGATACACAGAAATTGCATCGGGTTTGAATACAACAGTCACCGTGCGCAGTTTCCTCCACGGGAGGTATGTCTCAAACAGTCTACGCTTTGATCGTTCCCTGGAAGACCAGTAGTAGTCACCGATGCATATCTGGAGGCATTCTGTAATTTGTGGACTGTCAGAGTGCTGATGAAACACAGAAATTGCTTCGGGATTGAATACAACAGTCATCATGCGCACAATCCTCCATAAAAGTAGTGTCTCAAAGAGTCTGCGCTTTGATCGTTCCCTGGAAGACCAGTAGTAGTTTCCGATGCACATCTGGTGGCATTCTGTAATCTGTGGACTATCAGAGTTTTGATGAAACACAGAAATTGCATTGGGATTGAATACAACAGTAACCATCCGCACTTTCCTCCATGGGAGTAATGTCTGAAACAGTCTGCGGTTCCATCGTTCCCTGGAAGATCAGTAAAAGTTTCCGATCCACATCTCTTGGCATTCTGTAATCTGTGGACTATCAGAGTGTTGATGAAACACAGAAAATGCATCGGGATTGAATACAACAGTCACCATGCGAACTTCCCTCCATGGGAGTAATGTCTCAAAGAGTTTACGCTTTGATCGTTGAATGGAAGACCAGTAGCAGTTTCCGATGCACATCTGGAGGCATTCTGTAATATGTAGACTATCCGAGTGTTGATGAAACACAGAAATTGCATCGGGATTGAATACAACAGTCACCATGCGCACTTTCCTCCATGGGAGTAATGTCTTAAACAGTCTACGCTTTGATCGTTCCCTGGAAGACCAGTAGTAGTTTCCGATGCACATCTGGTCGCATTCTGTAATGTGTAGACTATCAGAGTGTTGATGAAACACAGTAATTGCATCGGGATTGAATACAACAGTCACCATGCGCACTTTCCTCCATGGGAGTAATGTCTCTTACAGTCTACGCTTTGATCGTTCCCTGGAAGACCAGTAGTAGTTTCCGATGCACATCTGGAGGCATTCTGTAATATGTGGCCTATCAGAATGTTGATGAAACACAGAAATTCATCGGGATTGAATACAACAGTCACCATGAGCACTTTCCTGTACGGGAGTAATGTCTCAAACAGTCTACGCTTTGATCGTTCCCTGGAAGACCAGTAGTAGTTTCCGATGCACATCTGGTCGCATTCTGTAATGTGTAGACTATCAGAGTGTTGATGAAACACAGTAAGTGCATCGGGATTGAATGCAACAGTCACCATGCGCACTTTCCTCCATGGGAGTAATGTCTCTTACAGTCTACGCTTTGATCGTTCCCTGGAAGACCAGTAGTAGTTTCCGATGCACATCTGATGGCATTCTGTAATCTGTGGACTATCAGAGTGTTGATGAAACACAGAAATTGCATCGGGTTTGAATACAACAGTCACCATGCGCAGTTTCCTCCACGGGAGGTATGTCTCAAACAGTCTACGCTTTGATCGTTCCCTGGAAGACCAGTAGTAGTCACCGATGCATATCTGGAGGCATTCTGTAATCTGTGGACTATCAGAGTGCTGATGAAACACAGAAATTGCTTCGGGATTGAATACAACAGTCATCATGCGCACATTCCTCCATAAAAGTAGTGTCTCAAACAGTCTGCGCTTTGATCGTTCCCTGGAAGACCAGTAGTAGTTTCCGAAGCACATCTGGAGGCATTCTGTAATATGTGGCCTATCAGAATGTTGATGAAACACAGAAATTGCCTCGGGATTGAATACAAGAGTCACTATGCGCACTTTCCTCCATGGGAGTAATGTCTGAAACAGTCACGCTTTCATCGTTCCCTGGAAGACCAGTAGTAGTTTCCGATGCACATCTGGTGGCATTCTGTAATCTGTGGACTATCAGAGTGTTGATGAAACACAGAAATTGCATTGGGGTTGAATACAACAGTCACCATGCGCACTTTCCTGTACGGGAGTAATGTCTCAAACAATCTACGCTTTGATCGTTCCCTGGAAGACCAGTAGTAGTTTCCGATGCACATCTGGTCGCATTCTGTAATGTGTAGCCTATCAGAGTGTTGATGAAACACAGTAATTGCATCGGGATTGAATACAACAGTCACCATGCGCACTTTCCTCCATGGGAGTAATGTCTCAACGAGTTTACGCTTTGATCGTTCCCTGGAAGAAAAGTAACAGTTTCCGATGCACATCTGGAGGCATTCTGAAATCTGTGGAATATCAGAATGTTGATGAAACACAGAAATTGCATCGATATTGAATACAACAGTCACCATGCGCACATACTCCATAAAAGTAATGTCTCAAGCAGTCTACGCTTTGACCGTTCCCTGGAAGACCAGTAGTATTTTCCGATGCACATCTGGAGGCATTCTGTAATCTGTGGCCCATCAGAGTGTTGATGAAACACAGAAATTGCATCGGGATTGAATACAACAGTCACCATGCGCACTTTCCTGTACGGGAGTAATGTCTCAAACAATCTACGCTTTGATCGTTCCATGGAAGACCAGTAGTAGTTTCCGATGCACATCTGGAGGCATTCTGTAATATGTGGACTATCAGAATGTTGATGAAACACAGAAATTGCATCGGGATTGAATACAACAGTCACCATGCGCACTTTCCTGTACGGGAGTAATGTCTCAAACAATCTACGCTTTGATCGTTCCCTGGAAGACCAGTAGTAGTTTCCGATGCACATCTGGTCGCATTCTGTAATGTGTAGCCTATCAGAGTGTTGATGAAACACAGTAATTGCGTCGGGATTGAATACAACAGTCACCATGCGCACTTTCTCCATGGGAGTTATGTCTCTTACAGTCTACGCTTTGATCGTTCCCTGGAAGACCAGTAGTAGTTTCCGATGCACATCTGGTGGCATTCTGTAATCTGTGGACTATCAGAGTGTTGATGAAACACAGAAATTGCATCGGGATTGAATACAACAGTCTCCAGGCGCACTTTCCTCCACGGGAGTTATGTCTCAAACAGTCTACGCTTTGATCGTCCCTTGGAAAACCAGTAGTAGTTTCCGATGCACATCTGGTGGCATTCTGTAATCTGTGGACTATCAGAGTGTTGATGAAACATAGAAATTGCATTGGGATTGAATACAACAGTCACCATGCGCACTTTCCTCCATGGGAGTAATGTCTCAACGAGTTTACGCTTTGATCGTTCCCTGGAAGACCAGTAGCAATTTCCGATGCACATCTGGAGGCATTCTGAAATCTGTGGACTATCAGAGTGTTGATGAAACACAGAAATTGCATCGGTATTGAATACAACAGTCACCATGCGCACATTCCTCCATAAAAGTAATGTCTCAAACAGTCTACGCTTTGATCGTCCCTTGGAAGACCAGTAGTAGTTTCCGATGCACATCTGGAGGCATTCTGTAATCTGTGTACTATCAGAGTGTTGATGAAAGACAGAAATTGCATCGGGATTGAATACAAAAGTCACCATGCGCACTTTCCTCCATGGGAGTAATGTCTTAAACAGTCTACGCTTTGATCGTTCCCTGGAAGACCAGTAGTAGTTTCCGATGCACATCTGGAGGCATTCTGTAATATGTGGCCTATCTGAATGTTGATGAAACACAGAAATTGCATCGGGATTGAATACAACAGTCACCATGAGCACTTTCCTGTACGGGAGTATTGTCTCAAACAGTCTACGCTTTGATCGTTCCCCGGAAGACCAGTAGTAGTTCCCGATGCACATCTGGTCGCATTCTGTAATGTGTAGACTATCAGAGTGTTGATGAAACACAGTAAGTGCATCGGGATTGAATGCAACAGTCACCATGCGCACTTTCCTCCATGGGAGTAATGTCTCTTACAGTCTACGCTTTGATCGTTCCCTGGAAGACCAGTAGTAGTTTCCGATGCACATCTGATGGCATTCTGTAATCTGTGGACTATCAGAGTGTTGATGAAACACAGAAATTGCATCGGGTTTGAATACAACAGTCACCATGCGCAGTTTCCTCCACGGGAGGTATGTCTCAAACAGTCTACGCTTTGATCGTTCCCTGGAAGACCAGTAGTAGTCACCGATGCATATCTGGAGGCATTCTGTAATCTGTGGACTATCAGAGTGCTGATGAAACACAGAAATTGCTTCGGGATTGAATACAACAGTCATCATGCGCACATTCCTCCATAAAAGTAGTGTCTCAAACAGTCTGCGCTTTGATCGTTCCCTGGAAGACCAGTAGTAGTTTCCGATGCACATCTGGTGGCATTCTGTAATCTGTGGACTATCAGAGTGTTGATGAAACACAGAAATTGCATTGGGGTTGAATACAACAGGCACCATGCGCACTTTCCTCCATGGGAGTAATGTCTCAACGAGTTTACGCTTTGATCGTTCCCTGGAAGAAAAGTAACAGTTTCCGATGCACATCTGGAGGCATTCTGAAATCTGTGGAATATCAGAATGTTGATGAAACACAGAAATTGCATCGATATTGAATACAACAGTCACCATGCGCACATACTCCATAAAAGTAATGTCTCAAGCAGTCTACGCTTTGACCGTTCCCTGGAAGACCAGTAGTATTTTCCGATGCACATCTGGAGGCATTCTGTAATCTGTGGCCCATCAGAGTGTTGATGAAACACAGAAATTGCATCGGGATTGAATACAACAGTCACCATGCGCACTTTCCTGTACGGGAGTAATGTCTCAAACAATCTACGCTTTGATCGTTCCCTGGAAGACCAGTAGTAGTTTCCGATGCACATCTGGAGGCATTCTGTAATATGTGGACTATCAGAATGTTGATGAAACACAGAAATTGCATCGGGATTGAATACAACAGTCACCATGCGCACTTTCCTGTACGGGAGTAATGTCTCAAACAATCTACGCTTTGATCGTTCCCTGGAAGACCAGTAGTAGTTTCCGATGCACATCTGGTCGCATTCTGTAATGTGTAGCCTATCAGAGTGTTGATGAAACACAGTAATTGCGTCGGGATTGAATACAACAGTCACCATGCGCACTTTCTCCATGGGAGTTATGTCTCTTACAGTCTACGCTTTGATCGTTCCCTGGAAGACCAGTAGTAGTTTCCGATGCACATCTGGTGGCATTCTGTAATCTGTGGACTATCAGAGTGTTGATGAAACACAGAAATTGCATCGGGATTGAATACAACAGTCTCCAGGCGCACTTTCCTCCACGGGAGTTATGTCTCAAACAGTCTACGCTTTGATCGTCCCTTGGAAAACCAGTAGTAGTTTCCGATGCACATCTGGTGACATTCTGTAATCTGTGGACTATCAGAGTGTTGATGAAACACAGAAATTGCATTGGGATTGAATACAACAGTCACCATGGGCACTTTCCTCCATGGGAGTAATGTCTCAACGAGTTTACGCTTTGATCGTTCCCTGGAAGACCAGTAGCAATTTCCGATGCACATCTGGAGGCATTCTGAAATCTGTGGACTATCAGAGTGTTGATGAAACACAGAAATTGCATCGATATTGAATACAACAGTCACCATGCGCACATTCCTCCATAAAAGTAATGTCTCAAACAGTCTACGCTTTGATCGTCCCTTGGAAGACCAGTAGTAGTTTCCGATGCACATCTGGTGGCATTCTGTAATCTGTGTACTATCAGAGTGTTGATGAAAGACAGAAATTGCATCGGGATTGAATACAAAAGTCACCATGCGCACTTTCGCCCATGGGAGTAATGTCTTAAACAGTCTACGCTTTGATCGTTCCCTGGAAGACCAGTAGTAGTTTCCGATGCACATCTGGAGGCATTCTGTAATATGTGGCCTATCTGAATGTTGATGAAACACAGAAATTGCATCGGCATTGAATACAACAGTCACCATGAGCACTTTCCTGTACGGGAGTATTGTCTCAAACAGTCTACGCTTTGATCGTTCCCTGGAAGACCAGTAGTAGTTTCCGATGCACATCTGGTCGCATTCTGTAATGTGTAGACTATCAGAGTGTTGATGAAACACAGTAATTGCATCGGGATTGAATACAACAGTCACCATGCGCACTTTCCTCCATGGGAGTAATGTCTTAAACAGTCTACGCTTTGATCGTTCCCTGGAAGACCAGTAGTAGTTTCCGATAAACATCTCGTGGCATTCTGTAATCTGTGGACTGTCAGAGTGTTGATGAAACACAGAAAACGCATCGGGATTGAATACAACAGTCACCATGCACACTTTCCTCCATGGGAGTAATGTCTCAAAGAGTTTACAGTTTGATCGTCCCTTGGAAGACCTGTACTAGTTTCCGATGCACATCTGGAGGCATTCTGTCATCTGTGGACCATCAGAGTGTTGATGAAACACAGATAATGCATCGGGATTGAATACAACAGTCACCATGCGCACCTTCCTGTACGGGAGTAATGTCTCAAACAATCTACGCTTTGATCGTTCCCTGGAAGACCAGTAGTAGTTTCCGATGCACATCTCGTCGCATTCTGTAATGTGTAGACTATCAGAGTGTTGATGAAACACAGTAATTGCATCGGGATTGAATACAACAGTGACCATGCGCTCTTTCCTCCATGGGAGTAATGTCTCTAACAGTCTACGCTTTGATCGTTCCCTGGAAGACCAGTAGTAGTTTCCGATGCACATCTGTTGGCATTATGTAATGTGTGGACTATCGGAGTGTTGGTGAAACACAGAAATTGCATCGGGATAGAATTCAACAGTCACCATGCGCACTTTCCTACACGGGAGGTATGTCTCAAACAGTCTATGCTTTGATCGTTCCCTGGAAGACCAGTAGTAGTCTCCGATGCATATCTGGAGGCATTCTGTAATCTGTGGACTATCAGAGTGCTGATGAAAGTCAGTAATTGCTTCGGGATTGAATACAACAGTCACCATGCGCACATTCCTCCATAAAAGTAATGTCTCAAACAGTCTACGCTTTGATCGTTCCCTGGAAGACCAGCGGTAGTTTCCGATGCACATCTGGTGGCATTCTGTAATCTGTGGACTATCAGAGTGATGATGAAACACAGAAATTGGATTGGGAGTGAATACAACAATCACCACCCGCACTTTCCTCCATGGGAGTAATGTCTGTAACAGTCTACGCTTTCATCGTTCCCTGGAAGACCAATAGTAGTTTCCGATCCACACCTCGTGGCATTCTATAATCTGTGGACTGTCAGAGTGTTGATGAAACACAGAAAATGCATCAGGACTGAATACAACAGTCACCATGAGCACTTTCCTCCATGGGAGTAATGTATCAACGAGTTTACGCTTTGATCGTTCCCTGGAAGACCAGTAGCAGCTTCCGATGCACATCTGGAGGCATTCTGAATTCTGTGGAATATCAGATTGTTGATGAAACACAGAAATTGCATCGATATAGAATACAATAGTCACCATGCGCACATTACTCCATAAAAGTAATGTCTCAAGCAGTCTACGCTTTGATCGTTCCCTGGAAGACCTGTAGTAGTTCCCGATGCACATCTGGAGGCATTCTGTAATCTGTGGACCATCAGAGTGTTGATGAAACACAGAAATTGCAACGGGATTGAATACAACAGTCACCATGCGCACTTTCCTCCATGGGAGTAATGTCTTAAACAGTCTACGCTTTGATCGTTCCCTGGAAGACCAGTAGTAGTTTCCGATGCTCATCTGGAGGCATTCTGTAATCTGTGGACTATCAGAATGTTGATGAAACACAGAAATTGCACCGGGATTGAATACAACAGTCACCATGCGCACTTTCCTCCATGGCAGTAATGTCTCAAAGAGTTTACGCTTTGATCGTTCCCTGGAAGACCAGTAGTAGTTTCCGATGCACATCTGGAGGCATTCTGTTATCTATGGACTATCAGAGTGTTGATGAAACACAGAAATTGCATCGGGATTGAATACAACAGTCACCATGAGCACTTTCCTGTACGGGAGTAATGTCTCAAACAATCTACGCTTTGATCGTTCCCTGGAAGACCAGTAGTAGTTTCCGATGCACATCTGGTCGCATTCTGTAATGTGTAGACTATCAGTGTGTTGATGAAACACAGTAATTGCATCGGGATTGAATACAACCGTCACCATGCGCACTTTCCTCCATGGGAGTAATGTCTCTAACAGTCTACGTTTTGATCGTTCCCTGGAAGACCAGTAGTAGTTTCCGATGCACATCTGGAGGCATTCTGTCATCTGTGGACCATCAGAGTGTTGATGAAACACAGAAATTGCATCGGGATTGAATACAACAGTTTCCATGCGCACTTTCCTCCACGGGAGTTATGTCTCAAACAGTCTACGCTTTGATCGTCCCTTGGAAAACCAGTAGTAGTTTCCGATGCACATCTGGTGGCATTCTGTAATCTGTGGACTATCAGAGTGTTGATGAAACACAGAAATTGCATTGGGATTGAATACAACAGTCACTATCCGTACTATCATCCATGGGAGTAATGTCTGAAACAGTCTACGCTTTCATCGTTCCCTGGAAGACCAGTAGTAGTTTCCGATAAACACCTCGTGGCATTCTGTAATCTGTGGACTGTCAGAGTGTTGATGAAACACAGAAAACGCATCGGGATTAAATACAACAGTCACCATGCGCACTTCCCTCCATGGGAGTAATGTCTCAAAGAGTTTACACTTTGATCGTCCCTTGGAAGACCAGTACTAGTTTCCGATGCACTTCTGGAGGCATTCTGTAATCTGTGGACCATCAGAGTGTTGATGAAACACAGAAATTGCATCGGGATTGAATACAACAGTCACCATGCGCACCTTCCTCCATGGGAGTAATGTCTCAAACAGTCTACGCTTTATCCGTTCCCTGGAAGACCAGTACTAGTTTCCGATGCACATCTGGAGGCATTATGTAATCTGTGGAATATCAGAATGTTGATGAAACACAGAAATTGCATCGGGATAGAATACAACAGTCACCATGCGCACTTTCCTCCATGGGAGTAATGTCTTAAACAGTCTACGCTTTGATCGTTCCCTGGAAGACCAGTAGTAGTTTCCGATGCACATCTGGAGGCATTCTGTTATCTGTGGACTATCAGAGTGTTGATGAAACACAGAAATTGCATCGGGATTGAATACAACAGTCACCATGCTCACTTTCCTTCATGAAAGTAATGTCTCAAACACTATACGCTTTGATCGTTCCCTGGACGACCAGTAGCAGTTTCCGATGCACATCTGGAGGCATTCTGTTATCTGTGGACTATCAGAGTGTTGATGAAACACGGAAATTGCATCCGGATTGAATACAACAGTCACCATGCGCACTTTCTTCCATGGGAGTAATGTCTCAAACAGTCTACGATTTGATCGTTCCCAGGAAGACCAGTAGTAGTTTTCGATGCACATTTGGAGGCATTCTGCAATCTGTGGAGTATCAGAGTGTTGATGAAACACAGAAATTGCATCGGGATTGATTACAACAGTCACCATGCGCACTTTCCTCCATTGGAGTAATGTCTCAAACAGTCTATGCTTTGATCGTTCCCTGGAAGACCAGTAGTAGTTACCGATGCACATCTGGCGGCATTCTGTAATCTGTGGACTATCAGAGTGTTGATGAAACACAGAAATTGCATCGGGATTGAATACAACAGTCTCCATGCGCACTTTCCTCCACGGGAGTTATGTCTCAAACAGTCTACGCTTTGATCGTCCCTTGGAAGACCAGTAGTAGTTTCCGATGCACATCTGGTGGCATTCTGCAATCTGTGGACTATCAGAGTGCTGATGAAACACAGAAATTGCATTGGGATTGAATACAACATTCACCATCCGCACTATCCTCCATGGGAGTAATGTCTGAAACAGTCTACGCTTTCATCGTTCCCTGGAAGACCAGTTGTACTTTCCGATAAACACCTCGTGGCATTCTGTAATCTGTGGACTATCAGAGTGTTGATGAAACACAGAAATTGCATCGGAATTGAATACAACAGTCACCATGCGCACTTTCCTCCATGGGAGTAATGTCTTAAACAGTCTACGCTTTGATCGTCCCTTGGAAGAGCAGTAGTAGTTTCCGATGCATATCTGGTGGCATTCGGTAATCTGTGGACTATCAGATTGTTGATGAAACACAGAAATTGCATTGGGATTGAATACAACATTCACCATCCGCACTATCCTCCATGGGAGTAATGTCTGAAACAGTCTACGATTTCATCGTTCCCTGGAAGACCAGTAGTAGTTTCCGATAAACACCTCGTGGCATTCTGTAATCTGTGGACTGTCAGAGTGTTGATGAAACACAGAAAACGCATCGGGATTGAATACAACAGTCACCATGCGCACTTTCCTCCATGGGAGTAATGTCCCAAAGAGTTTACACTTTGATCGTCCCTTGGAAGACCAGTACTAGTTTCCGATGCACATCTGGAGGCATTATGTAATCTGTGGACCATGAGAGTGTTGATGAAACACAGAAAATGCATCGGGATTGAATACAACAGTCACCATGCGCACCTTCCTCCATGGGAGTAATGTCTCAAACAGTCTACGCTTTATCCGTTCCCTGGAAGACCAGTACTAGTTTCCGATGCACATCTGGAGGCATTCTGTAATCTGTGGACTATCAGAATGTTGATGAAACACAGAAATTGCATCGGGATAGAATACAACAGTCACCATGCGCACTTTCCTCCATGGGAGTAATGTCTCAAAGAGTTTACGCTTTGATCGTTCCCTGGAAGACCAGTAGTAGTTTCCGATGCACATCTGGAGGTATTCTGTTATCTGTGGACTATCAGAGTGTTGATGAAACACAGAAATTGCATCGGGATTGAATACAACAATCACCATGCTCACTTTCCTTCATGAAAGTAATGTCTCAAACACTATACGCTTTGATCGTTCCCTGGAAGACCGTAGTAGTTTCCGATGCACATCTGGAGGCATTCTGTAATCTGTGGACTATCAGAGTGTTGATGAAACACGGAAATTGCATCCGGATTGAATACAACAGACACCATGCGCACTTTCTTCCATGGGAGTAATGTCTCAAACAGTCTACGATTTGATCGTTCCCAGGAACACCAGTAGTAGTTTCCGATGCACATTTGGAGGCATTCTGTAATCTGTGGAGTATCAGAGTGTTGATGAAACACAGAAATTGCATCGGGATTGATTACAACAGTCACCATGCGCACTTTCCTCCATGGGAGTAATGTCTCAAACAGTCTAAGCTTTGATCGTTCCCTGGAAGACCAGTAGTAGTTACCGATGCACATCTGGTGGAATTCTGTAATCTGTGGACTATCAGAGTGTTGATGAAACACAGAAATTTCATCGGGATTGAATACGACAGTCTCCATGCGCACTTTCCTCCACGGGAGTTATGTCTCAAACAGTCTACGCTTTGATCGTCCCTTGGAAGACCAGTAGTAGTTTCCGATGCACATCTGGTGGCATTCTGTAATCTGTGGACTATCAGAGTGTTGATGAAACACAGAAATTGCATTGGGATTGAATACAACAGTCACCATCCGCACTATCCTCCATGGGAGTAATGTCTGAAACAGTCTACGCTTTCATCGTTCCCTGGAAGACCAGTTGTAGTTTCCGATAAACACCTCGTGGCATTCTGTAATCTGTGGATTATCAGAGTGTTGATGAAACACAGAAATTGCATCGGAATTGAATACAACAGTCACCATGCGCACTTTCCTCCATGGGAGTAATGTCTTAAACAGTCTACGCTTTGATCGTCCCTTGGAAGACCAGTAGTAGTTTCCGATGCACATCTGGTGGCATTCTGCAATCTGTGGACTATCAGAGTGCTGATGAAACACAGAAATTGCATTGGGATTGAATACAACAGTCACCATGCGCACTTTCCTCCATGGGAGTAATGTCTTCAACAGTCTACGCTTTGATCGTCCCTTGGAAGAGCAGTAGTAGTTTCCGATGCATATCTGGTGGCATTCGGTAATCTGTGGACTATCAGAGTGTTGATGAAACACAGAAATTGCATTGGGATTGAATACAACAGTCAACATCCGCACTATCCTCCATGGGAGTAATGTCTGAAACAGTCTACGCTTTCATCGTTCCCTGGAAGACCAGTTGTAGTTTCCGATAAACACCTCGTGGCATTCTGTAATCTGTGGATTATCAGAGTGTTGATGAAACACAGAAATTGCATCGGAATTGAATACAACAGTCACCATGCGCACTTTCGTCCATGGGAGTAATGTCTTAAACAGTCTACGCTTTGATCGTCCCTTGGAAGACCAGTAGTAGTTTCCGATGCACATCTGGTGGCATTCTGTAATCTGTGGACTGTCAGAGTGTTGATGAAACACGGAAATTGCATCCGGATTGAATACAACAGTCACCATGCGCACTTTCTTCCATGGGAGTAATGTCTCAAACAGTCTACGATTTGATCGTTCCCAGGAACACCAGTAGTAGTTTCCGATGCACATTTGGAGGCATTCTGTAATCTGTGGAGTATCAGAGTGTTGATGAAACACAGAAATTGCATCGGGATTGATTACAACAGTCACCATGCGCACTTTCCTCCATGGGAGTAATGTCTCAAACAGTCTAAGCTTTGATCGTTCCCTGGAAGACCAGTAGTAGTTACCGATGCACATCTGGTTTTAATTCTGTAATCTGTGGACTATCAGAGTGTTGATGAAACACAGAAATTTCATCGGGATTGAATACGACAGTCTCCATGCGCACTTTCCTCCACGGGAGTTATGTCTCAAACAGTCTACGCTTTGATCGTCCCTTGGAAGACCAGTAGTAGTTTCCGATGCACATCTGGTGGCATTCTGTAATCTGTGGACTATCAGAGTGTTGATGAAACACAGAAATTGCATTGGGATTGAATACAACAGTCACAATCCGCACTATCCTCCATGGGAGTAATGTCTGAAACAGTCTACGCTTTCATCGTTCCCTGGAAGACCAGTTGTAGTTTCCGATAAACACCTCGTGGCATTCTGTAATCTGTGGACTATCAGAGTGTTGATGAAACACAGAAATTGCATCGGAATTGAATACAACAGTCACCATGCGCACTTTCCTCCATGGGAGTAATGTCTTAAACAGTCTACGCTTTGATCGTCCCTTGGAAGACCAGTAGTAGTTTCCGATGCACATCTGGTGGCATTCTGTAATCTGTGGACTATCAGAGTGTTGATGAAACACAGAAATTGCATTGGGATTGAATACAACAGTCACCATCCGCACTGTCCTCCATGGGAGTAATGTCTGAAACAGTCTACGCTTTCATCGTTAACTGGAAGACCAGTAGTTGTTTCCGATAAACACCTCGTGGCATTCTGTAATCTGTGGACTGTCAGAGTGTTGATGAAACACAGAAAACGCATCGGGATTGAATACAACAGTCACCATGCGCACTTTCCTCCATGGGAGTAATGTCTCAAATAGTTTACACTTTGATCGTCCCTTGGAAGACCAGTACTAGTTTCCGATGCACATCTGGAGGCATTATGTAATCTGTAGACCATCAGAGTGTTGATGAAACACAGAAAATTCTTCGGGATTGAATACAACAGTCACCATGCGCACCTTCCTCCATGGGAGTAATGTCTCAAACATTCTTCGCTTTATCCGTTCCCTGGAAGACCAGTACTAGTTTCCGATGCACATCTGGAGGCATTCTGTAATCTGTGGACTATCAGAATGTTGATGAAACACAGAAATTGCATCGGGATAGAATACAACAGTCACCATGCGCACTTTCCTCCATGGGAGTAAAGTCCCAAAGAGTTTACGCTTTGATCGTTCCCTGGAAGACCAGTAGTAGTTTCCGATGCACATCTGGAGGCATTCTGTTATCTGTGGACTATCAGAGTGTTGATGAAACACAGAAATTGCATCGGGATTGAATACAACAGTCACCATGCTCATTTACCTTCATGAAAATAATGTCTCAAACACTATACGCTTTGATCGTTCCCTGGAAGACCAGTAGTAGTTTCCGATGCACATCTGGAGGCATTCTGTAATCTGTGGACTATCAGAGTGTTGATGAAACACGGAAATTGCATCCGGATTGAATACAACAGTCACCATGCGCACTTTCTTCCATGGGAGTAATGTCTCAAACAGTCTACGATTTGATCGTTCCCAGGAACACCAGTAGTAGTTTCCGATGCACATTTGGAGGCATTCTGTAATCTGTGGAGTATCAGAGTGTTTATGAAACACAGAAATTGCATCGGGATTGATTACAACAGTCACCATGCGCACTTTCCTCCATGGGAGTAATGTCTCAAAACAGTCTATGCTTTGATCGTTTCCTGGAAGACCAGTAGTAGTTACCGATGCACATCTGGTGGCATTCTGTAATCTGTGGACTATCAGTGTTTTGATGAAACACAGAAATTGCATTGGGATTGAATACAACAGTCACCATCCGCACTACCCTCCATGGGAGTAATGTCTGAAACAGTCTACTCTTTCATCGTTCCCTGGAAGACCAGTAGTAGTTTCCGATGCTCATCTGGAGGCATTCTGTAATCTGTGGACTATCAGAATGTTGATGAAACACAGAAATTGCACCGGGATTGAATACAACAGTCACCATGCGCACTTTCCTCCATGGCAGTAATGTCTCAAAGAGTTTACGCTTTGATCGTTCCCTGGAAGACCAGTAGTAGTTTCCGATGCACATCTGGAGGCATTCTGTTATCTATGGACTATCAGAGTGTTGATGAAACACAGAAATTGCATCGGGATTGAATACAACAGTCACCATGCGCACTTTCCTGTACGGGAGTAATGTCTCAAACAATCTACGCTTTGATCGTTCCCTGGAAGACCAGTAGTAGTTTCCGATGCACATCTGGTCGCATTCTGTAATGTGTAGACTATCAGAGTGTTGATGAAACACAGTAATTGCATCGGGATTGAATACAACCGTCACCATGCGCACTTTCCTCCATGGGAGTAATGTCTCTAACAGTCTACGTTTTGATCGTTCCCTGGAAGACCAGTAGTAGTTTCCGATGCACATCTGGTGGCATTCTGTAATCTGTGGACTATCAGAGTGTTGATGAAACACAGAAATTGCATCGGGATTGAATACAACAGATTCCATGCGCACTTTCCTCCACGGGAGTTATGTCTCAAACAGTCTACGCTTTGATCGTCCCTTTGAAGACCAGTAGTAGTTTCCGATGCACATCTGGTGGCATTCTGTAATCTGTGGACTATCAGTATGTTGATGAAACACAGAAATTGCATTGGGATTGAATACAACAGTCACTATCCGCACTATCATCCATGGGAGTAATGTCTGAAACAGTCTACGCTTTCATCGTTCCCTGGAAGACCAGTAGTAGTTTCCGATAAACACCTCGTGGTATTCTGTAATCTGTGGACTGTCAGAGTGTTGATGAAACACAGAAAACGCATCGGGATTGAATACAACAGTCACCATGCGCACTTCCCTCCATGGGAGTAATGTCTCAAAGAGTTTACACTTTGATCGTCCCTTGGAAGACCAGTACTAGTTTCCGATGCACTTCTGGAGGCATTCTGTAATCTGTGGACCATCAGAGTGTTGATGAAACACAGAAATTGCATCGGGATTGAATACAACAGTCACCATGCGCACCTTCCTCCATGGGAGTAATGTCTCAAACAGTCTACGCTTTATCCGTTCCCTGGAAGACCAGTACTAGTTTCCGATGCACACCTGGAGGCATTATGTAATCTGTGGAATATCAGAATGTTGATGAAACACAGAAATTGCATCGGGATAGAATACAACAGTCACCATGCGCACTTTCCTCCATGGGAGTAATGTCTTAAACAGTCTACGCTTTGATCGTTCCCTGGAAGACCAGTAGTAGTTTCCGATGCACATCTGGAGGCATTCTGTTATCTGTGGACTATCAGAGTGTTGATGAAACACAGAAATTGCATCGGGATTGAATACAACAGTCACCATGCTCACTTTCCTTCATGAAAGTAATGTCTCAAACACTATACGCTTTGATCGTTCCCTGGACGACCAGTAGCAGTTTCCGATGCACATCTGGAGGCATTCTGTTATCTGTGGACTATCAGAGTGTTGATGAAACACGGAAATTGCATCCGGATTGAATACAACAGTCACCATGCGCACTTTCTTCCATGGGAGTAATGTCTCAAACAGTCTACGATTTGATCGTTCCCAGGAAGACCAGTAGTAGTTTCCGATGCACATTTGGAGGCATTCTGCAATCTGTAGAGTATCAGAGTGTTGATGAAACACAGAATTTGCATCGGGATTGATTACAACAGTCACCATGCGCACTATCCTCCATGGGAGTAATGTCTTAAACAGTCTAAGCTTTGATCGTCCCTTGGAAGAGCAGTAGCAGTTTCCGATGCATATCTGGTGGCATTCGGTAATCTGTGGACTATCAGAGTGTTGATGAAACACAGAAATTGCATTGGGATTGAATACAACAGTCACCATCCGCACTATCCTCCATGGGAGTAATGTCTGAAACAGTCTACGCTTTCATCGTTCCCTGGAAGACCAGTAGTAGTTTCCGATAAACACCTCGTGGCATTCTGTAATCTGTGGACTGTCAGAGTGTTGATGAAACACAGAAAACGCATCGGGATTGAATACAACAGTCACCATGCGCACTTTCCTCCATGGGAGTAATGTCTCAAAGAGTTTACACTTTGATCGTCCCTTGGAAGACCAGTACTAGTTTCCGATGCACATCTGGAGGCATTATGTAATCTGTGGAGCATCAGAGTGTTGATGAAACACAGAAAATGCATCGGGATTGAATACAACAGTCACCATGCGCACCTTCCTCCATGGGAGTAATGTCTCAAACATTCTACGCTTTATCCGTTCCCTGGAAGACCAGTACTAGTTTCCGATGCACATCTGGAGGCATTCTGTAATCTGTGGACTATCAGAATGTTGATGAAACACAGAAATTGCATCGGGATAGAATACAACAGTCACCATGCGCACTTTCCTCCATGGGAGTAATGTCTCAAAGAGTTTACGCTTTGATCGTTGCCTGGAAGACCAGTAGTAGTTTCCGATGCACATCTGGAGGTATTCTGTTATCTGTGGACTATCAGAGTGTTGATGAAACACAGAAATTGCATCGGGATTGAATACAACAGTCACCATGCTCACTTTCCTTCATGAAAGTAATGTCTCAAACACTATACGCTTTGATCGTTCCCTGGAAGACCGTAGTAGTTTCCGATGCACATCTGGAGGCATTCTGTAATCTGTGGACTATCAGAGTGTTGATGAAACACGGAAATTGCATCCGGATTGAATACAACAGTCACCATGCGCACTTTCTTCCATGGGAGTAATGTCTCAAACAGTCTACGATTTGATCGTTCCCAGGAACACCAGTAGTAGTTTCCGATGCACATTTGGAGGCATTCTGTAATCTGTGGAGTATCAGAGTGTTGATGAAACACAGAAATTGCATCGGGATTGATTACAACAGTCACCATGCGCACTTACCTCCATGGGAGTAATGTCTCAAACAGTCTATGCTTTGATCGTTCCCTGGAAGACCAGTAGTAGTTACCGATGCACATCTGGTGGAATTCTGTAATCTGTGGACTATCAGAGTGTTGATGAAACACAGAAATTGCATCGGGATTGAATACAACAGTCTCCATGCGCACTTTCCTCCACGGGAGTTATGTCTCAAACAGTCTACGCTTTGATCGTCCCTTGGAAGACCAGTAGTAGTTTCCGATGCACATCTGGTGGCATTCTGTAATCTGTGGACTGTCAGAGTGTTGATGAAACACAGAAATTGCATTGGGATTGAATACAACAGTCACCATCCGCACTATCCTCCATGGGAGTAATGTCTGAAATTGTCTACGCTTTGATCGTTCCCTGGAAGACCAGTTGTAGTTTCCGATAAACACCTCGTGGCATTCTGTAATCTGTGGACTATCAGAGTGTTGATGAAACACAGAAATTGCATCGGAATTGAATACAACAGTCACCATGCGCACTTTAGTCCATGGGAGTAATGTCTTAAACAGTGTACGCTTTGATCGTCCCTTGGAAGACCAGTAGTAGTTTCCGATGCACATCTGGTGGCATTCTGTAATCTGTGGACTATCAGAGTGTTGATGAAACACAGAAATTGCATTGGGATTGAATACAACAGTCACCATCCGCACTATCCTCCATGGTAGTAATGTCTGAAACAGTCTACGCTTTCATCGTTCCCTGGAAGACCAGTAGTAGTTTCCGATAAACACCTCGTGGCATTCTGTAATCTGTGGACTGTCAGAGTGTTGATGAAACACAGAAAACGCATCGGGATTGAATACAACAGTCACCATGCGCACTTTCCTCCATGGGAGTAATGTCTCAAAGAGTTTACACTTTGATCGTCCCTTGGAAGACCAGTACTAGTTTCCGATGCACATCTGGAGGCATTATGTAATCTGTGGACCATCAGAGTGTTGATGAAACACAGAAAATGCATCGGGATTGAATACAACAGTCACCATGCGCACCTTCCTCCATGGGAGTAATGTCTCAAACAGTCTACGCTTTATCCGTTCCCTGGAAGACCAGTACTAGTTTCCGATGCAGATCTGGAGGAATTCTGTAATCTGTGGACTATCAGAATGTTGATGAAACACAGAAATTGCATCGGGATAGAATACAACAGTCACCATGCGCACTTTCCTCCATGGGAGTAATGTCTCAAAGAGTTTACGCTTTGATCGTTCCCTGGAAGACCAGTAGTAGTTTCCGATGCACGTCCGGTGTTATTCTGTAATCTGTGGACTATCAGAGTGTTGATGAAACACAGAAATTGCATCGGGATTGAATACAACAGTCACCATGCTCACTTTCCTTCATGAAAGTAATGTCTCAAACACTATACGCTTTGATCGTTCCCTGGAAGACCGTAGTAGTTTCCGATGCACATCTGGAGGCATTCTGTAATCTGTGGACTATCAGAGTGTTGATGAAACACGGAAATTGCATCCGGATTGAATACAACAGTCACCATGCGCACATTCTTCCATGGGATTAATGTCTCAAACAGTCTACGATTTGATCGTTCCCAGGAACACCAGTAGTAGTTTCCGATGCACATTTGGAGGCATTCTGTAATCTGTGGAGTATCAGAGTGTTGAGGAAACACAGAAATTGCATCGGGATTGATTACAACAGTCACCATGCGTACTTTCCTCCATGGGAGTAATGTCTCAAACAGTCTATGCTTTGATCGTTCCATGGAAGACCAGTAGTAGTTACCGATGCACATCTGGTGGAATTCTGTAATCTGTGGACTATCAGAGTGTTGATGAAACACAGAAATTGCATCGGGATTGAATACAACAGTCTCCATGCGCACTTTCCTCCACGGGAGTTATGTCTCAAACAGTCTACGCTTAGATCGTCCCTTGGAAGACCAGTAGTAGTTTCCGATGCACATCTGGTGGCATTCTGTAATCTGTGGACTATCAGAGTGTTGATGAAACACAGAAATTGCATTGGGATTGAATACAACAGTCACCATCCGCACTATCCTCCATGGGAGAAATGTCTGAAACAGTCTACGCTTTGATCGTTCCCTGGAAGACCAGTTGTAGTTTCCGATAAACACCTCGTGGCATTCTGTAATCTGTGGAATATCAGAGTGTTGATGAAACACAGAAATTGCATCGGAATTGAATACAACAGTCACCATGCGCACTTTAGTCCATGGGAGTAATGTCTTAAACAGTGTACGCTTTGATCGTCCCTTGGAAGACCAGTAGTAGTTTCCGATGCACATCTGGTGGCATTCTGTAATCTGTGGACTATCAGAGTGTTGATGAAACACAGAAATTGCATTGGGATTGAATACAACAGTCACCATCCGCACTATCCTCCATGGGAGTAATGTCTGAAACAGTCTACGCTTTCATCGTTCCCTGGAAGACCAGTAGTAGTTTCCGATAAACACCTCGTGGCATTCTGTAATCTGTGGACTGTCAGAGTGTTGATGAAACACAGAAAACGCATCGGGATTGAATACAACAGTCACCATGCGCACTTTCCTCCATGGGAGTAACGTCTCAAAGAGTTTACACTTTGATCGTCCCTTGGAAGACCAGTACTAGTTTCCGATGCACATCTGGAGGCATTATGTAATCTGTGGACCATCAGAGTGTTGATGAAACACAGAAAATTCTTCGGGATTGAATACAAGAGTCACCATGCGCACCTTCCTCCATGGGAGTAATGTCTCAAACAGTCTTCGCTTTATCCGTTCCCTGGAAGACCAGTACTAGTTTCCGATGCACATCTGGAGGCATTCTGTAATCTGTGGACTATCAGAATGTTGATGAAACACAGAAATTGCATCGGGATAGAATACAACAGTCACCATGCGCACTTTCCTCCATGGGAGTAAAGTCCCAAAGAGTTTACGCTTTGATCGTTCCCTGGAAGACCAGTAGTAGTTTCCGATGCACATCTGGAGGCATTCTGTTATCTGTGGACTATCAGAGTGTTGATGAAACACAGAAATTGCATCGGGATTGAATACAACAGTCACCATGCTCACTTACCTTCATGAAAGTAATGTCTCAAACACTATACGCTTTGATCGTTCCCTGGAAGACCAGTAGTAGTTTCCGATGCACATCTGGAGGCATTCTGTAATCTGTGGACTATCAGAGTGTTGATGAAACACGGAAATTGCATCCGGATTGAATACAACAGTCACCATGCGCACTTTCTTCCATGGGAGTAATGTCTCAAACAGTCTACGATTTGATCGTTCCCAGGAAGACCAGTAGTAGTTTCCGATGCACATTTGGAGGCATTCTGTAATCTGTGGAGTATCAGAGTGTTTATGAAACACAGAAATTGCATCGGGATTGATTACAACAGTCACCATGCGTACTTTCCTCCATGGGAGTAATGTCTCAAACAGTCTATGCTTTGATCGTTCCATGGAAGACCAGTAGTAGTTACCGATGCACATCTGGTGGAATTCTGTAATCTGTGGACTATCAGAGTGTTGATGAAACACAGAAATTGCATCGGGATTGAATACAACAGTCTCCATGCGCACTTTCCTCCACGGGAGTTATGTCTCAAACAGTCTACGCTTAGATCGTCCCTTGGAAGACCAGTAGTAGTTTCCGATGCACATCTGGTGGCATTCTGTAATCTGTGGACTATCAGAGTGTTGATGAAACACAGAAATTGCATTGGGATTGAATACAACAGTCACCATCCGCACTATCCTCCATGGGAGTAATGTCTGAAACAGTCTACGCTTTGATCGTTCCCTGGAAGACCAGTTGTAGTTTCCGATAAACACCTCGTGGCATTCTGTAATCTGTGGAATATCAGAGTGTTGATGAAACACAGAAATTGCATCGGAATTGAATACAACAGTCACCATGCGCACTTTAGTCCATGGGAGTAATGTCTTAAACAGTGTACGCTTTGATCGTCCCTTGGAAGACCAGTAGTAGTTTCCGATGCACATCTGGTGGCATTCTGTAATCTGTGGACTATCAGAGTGTTGATGAAACACAGAAATTGCATTGGGATTGAATACAACAGTCACCATCCGCACTATCCTCCATGGGAGTAATGTCTGAAACAGTCTACGCTTTCATCGTTCCCTGGAAGACCAGTAGTAGTTTCCGATAAACACCTCGTGGCATTCTGTAATCTGTGGACTGTCAGAGTGTTGATGAAACACAGAAAACGCATCGGGATTGAATACAACAGTCACCATGCGCACTTTCCTCCATGGGAGTAACGTCTCAAAGAGTTTACACTTTGATCGTCCCTTGGAAGACCAGTACTAGTTTCCGATGCACATCTGGAGGCATTATGTAATCTGTGGACCATCAGAGTGTTGATGAAACACAGAAAATTCTTCGGGATTGAATACAAGAGTCACCATGCGCACCTTCCTCCATGGGAGTAATGTCTCAAACAGTCTTCGCTTTATCCGTTCCCTGGAAGACCAGTACTAGTTTCCGATGCACATCTGGAGGCATTCTGTAATCTGTGGACTATCAGAATGTTGATGAAACACAGAAATTGCATCGGGATAGAATACAACAGTCACCATGCGCACTTTCCTCCATGGGAGTAAAGTCCCAAAGAGTTTACGCTTTGATCGTTCCCTGGAAGACCAGTAGTAGTTTCCGATGCACATCTGGAGGCATTCTGTTATCTGTGGACTATCAGAGTGTTGATGAAACACAGAAATTGCATCGGGATTGAATACAACAGTCACCATGCTCACTTACCTTCATGAAAGTAATGTCTCAAACACTATACGCTTTGATCGTTCCCTGGAAGACCAGTAGTAGTTTCCGATGCACATCTGGAGGCATTCTGTAATCTGTGGACTATCAGAGTGTTGATGAAACACGGAAATTGCATCCGGATTGAATACAACAGTCACCATGCGCACTTTCTTCCATGGGAGTAATGTCTCAAACAGTCTACGATTTGATCGTTCCCAGGAAGACCAGTAGTAGTTTCCGATGCACATTTGGAGGCATTCTGTAATCTGTGGAGTATCAGAGTGTTTATGAAACACAGAAATTGCATCGGGATTGATTACAACAGTCACCATGCGCACTTTCCTCCATGGGAGTAATGTCTCAAAACAGTCTATGCTTTGATCGTTTCCTGGAAGACCAGTAGTAGTTACCGATGCACATCTGGTGGCATTCTGTAATCTGTGGACTATCAGTGTTTTGATGAAACACAGAAATTGCATTGGGATTGAATACAACAGTCACCATCCGCACTACCCTCCATGGGAGTAATGTCTCAAACAGTCTATGCTTTGATCGTTCCATGGAAGACCAGTAGTAGTTACCGATGCACATCTGGTGGAATTCTGTAATCTGTGGACTATCAGAGTGTTGATGAAACACAGAAATTGCATCGGGATTGAATACAACAGTCTCCATGCGCACTTTCCTCCACGGGAGTTATGTCTCAAACAGTCTACGCTTAGATCGTCCCTTGGAAGACCAGTAGTAGTTTCCGATGCACATCTGGTGGCATTCTGTAATCTGTGGACTATCAGAGTGTTGATGAAACACAGAAATTGCATTGGGATTGAATACAACAGTCACCATCCGCACTATCCTCCATGGGAGTATTGTCTGAAACAGTCTACGCTTTGATCGTTCCCTGGAAGACCAGTTGTAGTTTCCGATAAACACCTCGTGGCATTCTGTAATCTGTGGAATATCAGAGTGTTGATGAAACACAGAAATTGCATCGGAATTAAATACAACAGTCACCATGCGCAGTTTCCTCCATGGGAGTAATGTCTTAAACAGTGTACGCTTTGATCGTCCCTTGGAAGACCAGTAGTAGTTTCCGATGCACATCTGGTGGCATTCTGTAATCTGTGGACTATCAGAGTGTTGATGAAACACAGAAATTGCATTGGGATTGAATACAACAGTCACCATCCGCACTATCCTCCATGGGAGTAATGTCTGAAACAGTCTACGCTTTCATCGTTCCCTGGAAGACCAGTAGTAGTTTCCGATAAACACCTCGTGGCATTCTGTAATCTGTGGACTGTCAGAGTGTTGATGAAACACAGAAAACGCATCGGAATTGAATACAACAGTCACCATGCGCACTTTCCTCCATGGGAGTAACGTCTCAAAGAGTTTACACTTTGATCGTCCCTTGGAAGACCAGTACTAGTTTCCGATGCACATCTGGAGGCATTATGTAATCTATGGACCATCAGAGTGTTGATGAAACACAGAAAATTCTTCGGGATTGAATACAACAGTCACCATGCGCACCTTCCTCCATGAGAGTAATGTCTCAAACAGTCTTCGCTTTATCCGTTCCCTGGAAGACCAGTACTAGTTTCCGATGCACATCTGGAGGCATTCTGTAATCTGTGGACTATCAGAATGTTGATGAAACACAGAAATTGCATCGGGATAGAATACAACAGTCACCATGCGCACTTTCCTCCATGGGAGTAAAGTCCCAAAGAGTTTACGCTTTGATCGTTCCCTGGAAGACCAGTAGTAGTTTCCGATGCACATCTGGAGGCATTCTGTTATCTGTGGACTATCAGAGTGTTGATGAAACACAGAAATTGCATCGGGATTGAATACAACAGTCACCATGCTCACTTACCTTCATGAAAGTAATGTCTCAAACACTATACGCTTTGATCGTTCCCTGGAAGACCAGTAGTAGTTTCCGATGCACATCTGGAGGCATTCTGTAATCTGTGGACTATCAGAGTGTTGATGAAACACGGAAATTGCATCCGGATTGAATACAACAGTCACCATGCGCACTTTCTTCCATGGGAGTAATGTCTCAAACAGTCTACGATTTGATCGTTCCCAGGAAGACCAGTAGTAGTTTCCGATGCACATTTGGAGGCATTCTGTAATCTGTGGAGTATCAGAGTGTTTATGAAACACAGAAATTGCATCGGGATTGATTACAACAGTCACCATGCGCACTTTCCTCCATGGGAGTAATGTCTCAAAACAGTCTATGCTTTGATCGTTTCCTGGAAGACCAGTAGTAGTTACCGATGCACATCTGGTGGCATTCTGTAATCTGTGGACTATCAGTGTTTTGATGAAACACAGAAATTGCATTGGGATTGAATACAACAGTCACCATCCGCACTACCCTCCATGGGAGTAATGTCTGAAACAGTCTACGCTTTCATCGTTCCCTGGAAGACCAGTTGTAGTTTCCGATAAACACCTCGTGGCATTCTGTAATCTGTGGACTATCAGGGTGTTGATGAAACACAGAAAATGCATCGGGATTGAATACAACAGTGACCATGCGCACTTTCCTCCATGGGCGTAATGTCTCAACGAGTTTACGCTTTGATCGTTCCCTGGAAGACCAGTAGGAGTTTCCGATGCACATCTGGAGGCATTCTGAAATCTGTGGAATATCAGGGTGTTGATGAAACACAGAAATTGCACCGATATTGAATACAACAGTCACCATGCGCACATTACTCCATAAAAGTAATGTCTCAAGCAGTCTACGCTTTGATGGTTCCCTGGAAGACCTGTAGTAGTTCCCGATGCACATCTGGATGCATTCTGTAATCTGTGGACCATCAGAGTGTTGATGAAACACAGAAATTGCATCGGGATTGAATACAACAGTCACCATGCGCACTTTCCTCCATGGGAGTAATGTCTTAAACAGTCTACGCTTTGATCGTTCCCTGGAAGACCAGTAGTAGTTTCCGATGCACATCTGGAGGCATTCTGTAATCTGGGGACTATCAGAATGTTGATGACACACAGTAATTGCATCGGGATTAAATACAACAGTCACCATGCGCAGTTTCCTCCATGCGAGTAATGTCTCTTACAGTCTACGCTTTGATCGTTCCCTGGAAGACCAGTAGTAGTTTCCGATGCACATCTGGAGGCATTCTGTTATCTATGGACTATCAGAGTGTTGATGAAACACAGAAATTGCATCGTGATTGAATAAAACAGTCACCATGCGCACATTCCTCCATAAAAGTAATGTCTAAAATTGTCTACGCTTTGATCGTTTCCTGGAAGACCGGTAGTAGTTTCCGATGAACATCTGGAGGCATTCTGTAATTTGTGGACTATCAGAGTGCTGATGAAACACAGAAAATGCATCGGGATTGAATACAACAGTCACCATGCGCAGTTTCCTCCATGGGAGTTATGTCTCAAACAATCTAAGATTTGATCGATCCCTGGAAGACCAGTAGTAGTTTCCGATGCACATCTGTTGGCATTCTGTAATGTGTAGACCATCAAAGTGTTGATGAAACACAGTAATTGCATCGGGATTGAATACAACAGTCACCATGCGCACTTTCCTCCATGGGAGTAATGTCTCTAACAGTCTACGCTTTGATCGTTCCCTGGAAGACCAGTAGTAGCTTCCGATGCACATCTTTAGGCATTCTGTAATCTGTGGACTATCAGAATGTTGATGAAAGACAGAAATTGCATCGGGATTGAATACAACAGTCACCATGCGCACTTTCCTCCATGGGAGTAATGTTTTAAAGAGTTTACGTTTTGATCTTTCCCTGGGTGACAAGTAGTAGTTTCCGATGCACATCTGGAGGCATTCTGTTATCTGTGGACTATCAGAGTGTTGATGAAACACAAAAATTGCATCGGGATTGAATACAACAATCACCATGCGCACATTCCTGAATAAAAGTAATGTCTCAAACAGTCTACGCTTTGATCTTTCCCTGGAAGACCAGTAGTAGGTTCCGATGCACATCTGGTCGCATTCTGTAATGTGTAGACTATCAGAGTGTTGATGAAACACAGTAATTGCATCGGGATTGAATACAACAGTCACCATGCGCACTTTCCTCCATGGGAGTAATGTCTCAACGAGTTTACGCTTTGATCGTTCCCTGGAAGACCAGTAGCAGTTTCCGATGCACATCTGGAGGCATTCTGAAATCTGTGGAATATCAGGGTGTTGATGAAACACAGAAATTGCACCGATATTGAATACAACAGTCACCATGCGCACATTACTCCATAAAAGTAATGTCTCAAGCAGTCTACGCTTTGATCGTTCCCTGGAAGACCTGTAGTAGTTCCCGATGCACATCTGGATGCATTCTGTAATAAGTGGACCATCAGAGTGTTGATGAAACACAGAAATTGCATCGGGATTGAATACAACAGTCACCATGCGCACTTTCCTCCATGGGAGTAATGTCTTAAACAGTCTACGCTTTGATCGTTCCCTGGAAGACCAGTAGTAGTTTCCGATGCACATCTGGAGGCATTCTGTAATCTGTGGACTATCAGAATGTTGATGAAACACAGTAATTGCATCGGGATTGAATACAACAGTCACCATGCGCAGTTTCCTCCATGGGAGTAATGTCTCTTACAGTCTACGCTTTGATCGTTCCCTGGAAGACCAGTAGTAGTTTCCGATGCATATCTGGAGGCATTCTGTTATCTATGGACTATCAGAGTGTTGATGAAACACAGAAATTGCATCGGGATTGAATAAAACAGTCACCATGCGCACATTCCTCCATAAAAGTAATGTCTAAAACTGTCTACGCTTTGATCGTTTCCCGGAAGACCGGTAGTAGTTTCCGATGAACATCTGGAGGCATTCTGTAATTTGTGGACTATCAGAGTGCTGATGAAACACAGAAAATGCATCGGGATTGAATACAACAGTCACCATGCGCACTTTCCTCCATGGGAGTTATGTCTCAAACAATCTAAGATTTGATCGTTCCCTGGAAGACCAGTAGTAGTTTCCGATGCACATCTGGTGGCATTCTGTAATGTGTAGACCATGAAAGTGTTGATGAAACACAGTAATTGCATCGGGATTGAATACAACAGTCACCATTCGCACTTTCCTCCATGGGTGTAATGTCTCTAACAGTCTACGCTTTCATCGTTCCCTGGAAGACCAGTAGTAGCTTCCGATGCACATCTTTAGGCATTCTGTAATCTGTGGACTATCAGAATGTTGATGAAAGACAGAAATTGCATCGGGATTGAATACAACAGTCACCATGCGCACTTTCCTCCATGGGAGTAATGTCTCAAAGAGATTACGTTTTGATCTTTCCCTGGGTGACAAGTAGTAGTTTCCGATGCACATCTGGAGGCATTCTGTTATCTGTGGACTATCAGAGTGTTGATGAAACACAGAAATTGCATCGGGATTGAATACAACAATCACTAAGCGCACATTCCTGAATAAAAGTAATGTCTCAAACAGTCTACGATTTGATCGTTCCCTGGAAAACCAGTAGTCGGTTCCGATGCACATCTGGTCGCATTCTGTAATGTGTAGACTATCAGAGTGTTGATGAAACACAGTAATTGCATCGGGATTGAATACAACAGTCACCATGCGCACTTTCCTCCATGGGAGTAATGTCTCTAACAGTCTACGCTTTGATCGTTCCCTGGAAGACCAGTAGTAGTTTCCGATGCACATCTGGTGGCATTCTGTAATTTGTGGACTATCAGAGTGATTATGAAACACAGAAATTGCATCGGGATTGAAAATAACAGTCTCCATGCGCACTTTCCTCCACAGGAGTTATGTCTCAAACAGTCTACGCTTTGATCGTCCCTTGGAAGACCAGTAGTAGTTTCCGATGCACATCTGGTGGCATTCTGTAATCTGTGGACTATCAGAGTGTTGATGAAACACAGAAAATGCATCGGGATTGAATACAACAGTCACCATGCGCACTTTCCTCCATGGGAGTAATGTCTCAACGAGTTTACGCTTTGATCATTCCCTGGAAGACCAGTAGCAGTTTCCGATGCACATCTGGAGGCATTCTGAAATCTGTGGAATATCAGGGTGTTGATGAAACACAGAAATTGCACCGATATTGAATACAACTGTCACCATGCGCACATTACTCCATAAAAGTAATGTCTCAAGCAGTCTACGCTTTGATCGTTCCCTGGAAGACCTGTAGTAGTTCCCGATGCACATCTGGATGCATTCTGTAATCTGTGGACCATCAAAGTGTTGATGAAACACAGAAATTGCATCGGGATTGAATACAACAGTCACCATGCGCACTTTCCTCCATGGGAGTAATGTCTTAAACAGTCTACGCTTTGATCGTTCCGTGGAAGACCAGTAGTAGTTTCCGATGCACATCTGGAGGCATTCTGTAATCTGTGGACTATCAGAATGTTGATGAAACACAGTAATTGCATCGGGATTGAATACAACAGTCACCATGCGCAGATTCCTCCATGGGAGTAATGTCTCTTACAGTCTACGCTTTGATCGTTCCCTGGAAGACCAGTCGTAGTTTCCGATGCACATCTGGAGGCATTCTGTTATCTATGGACTATCAGAGTGTTGATGAAACACAGAAATTGCATCGGGATTGAATAAAACAGTCACCATGCGCACATTCCTCCATCAAAGTAATGTCTAAAACTGTCTACGCTTTGATCGTTTCCTGGAAGACCGGTAGTAGTTTCCGATGAACATCTGGAGGCATTCTGTAATTTGTGGACTATCAGAGTGCTGATGAAACACAGAAATTGCATCGGGATTGAATACAACAGTCACCATGCGCACTTTCCTCCATGGGAGTTATGTCTCAAACAATCTAAGATTTGATCGTTCCCTGGAAGACCAGTAGTAGTTTCCGATGCACATCTGGTGGCATTCTGTAATGTGTAGACCATCAAAGTGTTAATGAAACACAGTAATTGCATCGGGATTGAATACAACAGTCACCATTCGCACTTTCCTCCATGGGTGTAATGTCTCTAACAGTCTACGCTTTGATCGTTCCCTGGAAGACCAGTAGTAGCTTCCGATGCACATCTTTAGGCATTCTATAATCTGTGGACTATCAGAATGTTGATGAAAGACAGAAATTGCATCGGGATTGAATACAACAGTCACCATGCGCATTTTCCTCCATGGGAGTAATGTCTCAAAGAGTTTACGTTTTCATCTTTCCCTGGGTGACAAGTAGTAGTTTCCGATGCACATCTGGAGGCATTCTGTTATCTGTGGACTATCAGAGTGTTGATGAAACACAGAAATTGCATCGGGATTGAATACAACAATCACCATGCGCTAATTACTGAATAAAAGTAATGTCTCAAACAGTCTACGCTTTGATAGTTCCCTGGAAGACCAGTAGTAGTTTCCGATGCACATCTAGTGGCATTCTGTAATCTGTGGACTATCAGAGTGTTATGAAACACAGAAATTGCATAGGGATTGAATACAACAGTTTCCATGCGCACATTCCTCCATAACAGTAATGTCTCAAACAGTCTACGCTTTGATCGTCCCTTGGAAGACCAGTAGTAGTTTCCGATGCACATCTGGTGGCATTCTGTAATCTGTGGACTATCAGAGTGTTGATGAAACACAGAAAATGCATCGGGATTGAATACAACAGTCACCATGCGCACTTTCCTCCATGGGAGTAATGTCTCAACGAGTTTACGCTTTGATCATTCCCTGGAAGACCAGTAGCAGTTTCCGATGCACATCTGGAGGCATTCTGAAATCTGTGGAATATCAGGGTGTTGATGAAACACAGAAATTGCACCGATATTGAATACAACTGTCACCATGCGCACATTACTCCATAAAAGTAATGTCTCAAGCAGTCTACGCTTTGATCGTTCCCTGGAAGACCTGTAGTAGTTCCCGATGCACATCTGGATGCATTCTGTAATCTGTGGACCATCAGAGTGTTGATGAAACACAGAAATTGCATCGGGATTGAATACAACAGTCACCATGCGCACTTTCCTCCATGGGAGTAATGTCTTAAACAGTCTACGCTTTGATCGTTCCGTGGAAGACCAGTAGTAGTTTCCGATGCACATCTGGAGGCATTCTGTAATCTGTGGACTATCAGAATGTTGATGAAACACAGTAATTGCATCGGGATTGAATACAACAGTCACCATGCGCAGATTCCTCCATGGGAGTAATGTCTCTTACAGTCTACGCTTTGATCGTTCCCTGGAAGACCAGTCGTAGTTTCCGATGCACATCTGGAGGCATTCTGTTATCTATGGACTATCAGAGTGTTGATGAAACACAGAAATTGCATCGGGATTGAATAAAACAGTCACCATGCGCACATTCCTCCATAAAAGTAATGTCTAAAACTGTCTACGCTTTGATCGTTTCCTGGAAGACCGGTAGTAGTTTCCGATGAACATCTGGAGGCATTCTGTAATTTGTGGACTATCAGAGTGCTGATGAAACACAGAAATTGCATCGGGATTGAATACAACAGTCACCATGCGCACTTTCCTCCATGGGAGTTATGTCTCAAACAATCTAAGATTTGATCGTTCCCTGGAAGACCAGTAGTAGTTTCCGATGCACATCTGGTGGCATTCTGTAATGTGTAGACCATCAAAGTGTTAATGAAACACAGTAATTGCATCGGGATTGAATACAACAGTCACCATTCGCACTTTCCTCCATGGGTGTAATGTCTCTAACAGTCTACGCTTTGATCGTTCCCTGGAAGACCAGTAGTAGCTTCCGATGCACATCTTTAGGCATTCTATAATCTGTGGACTATCAGAATGTTGATGAAAGACAGAAATTGCATCGGGATTGAATACAACAGTCACCATGCGCATTTTCCTCCATGGGAGTAATGTCTCAAAGAGTTTACGTTTTCATCTTTCCCTGGGTGACAAGTAGTAGTTTCCGATGCACATCTGGAGGCATTCTGTTATCTGTGGACTATCAGAGTGTTGATGAAACACAGAAATTGCATCGGGATTGAATACAACAATCACCATGCGCTAATTACTGAATAAAAGTAATGTCTCAAACAGTCTACGCTTTGATAGTTCCCTGGAAGACCAGTAGTAGTTTCCGATGCACATCTAGTGGCATTCTGTAATCTGTGGACTATCAGAGTGTTGATGAAACACAGAAATTGCATTGGGATTGAATACAACAGTCACCATGCGCACTTTCCTCCATGGGAGTAATGTCTCTAACAGTCTACGCTTTGATCGTTCCCTGGAAGACCAGTTGTAGTTTCCGATGCACATCTGGTGGCATTCTGTAATCTGTGGACTATCAGAGTGTTGATGAAACACAGAAATTGCATTGGGATTGAATACAACAGTCACCATGCGCACTTTCCTCCATGGGAGTAATGTCTCTAACAGTCTACGCTTTGATCGTTCCCTGGAAGACCAGTTGTAGTTTCCGATGCACATCTGGTGGCATTCTGTAATCTGTGGACTATCAGAGAGTTTATGAAACACAGAAATTGCATCGGGATTGAATACAACAGTTTCCATGCGCACTTTCCTCCACGGTTGTTATGTCTCAAACAGTCTACGCTTTGATCGTCCCTTGGAAGACCAGTAGTAGTTTCCGATGCACATCTGGTGGCAATCTGTAATCTGTGGACTATCAGAGTGTTGATGAAACACAGAAATTGCATTGGGATTGAATACAACAGTCACCATGCGCACTTTCCTCCATGGGAGTAATGTCTCTAACAGTCTACGCTTTGATCGTTCCCTGGAAGACCAGTTGTAGTTTCCGATGCACATCTGGTGGCATTCTGTAATCTGTGGACTATCAGAGAGTTTATGAAACACAGAAATTGCATCGGGATTGAATACAACAGTTTCCATGCGCACTTTCCTCCACGGTTGTTATGTCTCAAACAGTCTACGCTTTGATCGTCCCTTGGAAGACCAGTAGTAGTTTCCGATGCACATCTGGTGGCATTCTGTAATCTGTGGACTATCAGAGTGTTGATGAAACACAGAAATTGCATTGGGATTGAATACAACAGTCACCATTCGCACTTTCCTCCATGGGTGTAATGTCTCTAACAGTCTACGCTTTGATCGTTCCCTGGAAGACCAGTAGTAGTTACCGTTGCACATCTGGAGGCATTCTGTAATATGTGGACTATCAGAGTGTTGATGAAACACAGAAAGTGAATCGGGATTGAATACAACAGTCACCATGCGCACATTCCTCCATAAAAGTAATGTCTCAAACTGTCTACGCTTTGATCATTTCCTGGAAGACCGGTAGTAGTTTCCGATGAACATCTGGAGGCATTCTGTAATTTGTGGACTATCAGAGTGCTGATGAAACACAGAAAATGCATCGGGATTGAATACAACAGTCACCATGCGCACTTTCCTCCACAGGAGTTATGTCTCAAACAATCTAAGATTTGATCGTTCCCTGGAAGACCAGTAGTAGTTTCCGATGCACATCTGGTGGCATTCTGTAATGTGTAGACCATCAAAGTGTTGATGAAACACAGTAATTGCATCGGGATTGAATACAACATTCACCATTCGCACTTTCGTCCATGGGTGTAATGTCTCTAACAGTCTACGCTTTGATCGTTCCCTGGAAGACCAGTTGTAGTTTCCGATGCACATCTGGAGGCATTCTGTAATCTGTGGACTATCAGAGTGTTGATGAAACACAGAAATTGCATCGGGATTGAATACAACAGTCACCATGCGCACTTTCCTCCATGGCAGTAATGTCTCAAACAGTCTACGCTTTGATCGTTCCCTGGAAGACCAGTAGTAGGTTGCGATGCACATCTGGAGGCATTCTGTAATCTGTGGAGTATCAGAGTGTTGGTGAAACATAGAAATTGCATCGGGATTGAATACAACAGTCACCATGAGCACTTTCCTCCATGGGAGTAATGTCTCAAACAGTCTAAACTTTGATCGTTCTTTGGAAGACCAGTAGTAGTTTCCGATGCACGTCCGGTGTTATTCTGTAATCTGTGGACTATCAAAGTGTTGATGAAACACAGAAATTGCCTCGGGATTGAATACAACAGTCACCATGCGCACTTTCCTCCATGGGAGTAATGTCTCAAACAGTCTACGATTTATCCGTTCCCTGGAAGACCAGTAGTAGTTTCCGATGCACATCTGGAGGCATTCTGTAATCTGTGGACTATTAGAATGTTGATGAAACACAGAAGTTGCATCGGGATTGAATACAACAGTCACCATGCGCACTTTCCTCAATGGGAGTAATGTCTCAAAGAGTTTACGCTTTGATCGTTCGCTGGAAGACCAGTAGTAGTTTCCGATGCACATCTGGAGGCATTCCGTTATCTGTGGACTATCAGAGTGTTGATGAAACACAGAAATTGCATCGGGATTGAATACAACAGTCACCATGCGCACTTTCCTCCACGGAGTAATGTCTCAAACCATCTACGCTTTGATCGTTCCCTGGAAGACCAGTAGTAGTTTCCCATAAACACCTCGTGGCATTCTGTAATCTGTGGACTGTCAGAGTGTTGATGAAACACAGAAAATGCATCGGGATTGAATACAACAGTCACCATGCGCACTTTCCTCCATGGGAGTAATGTATCAAAGAGTTTACGCTTTGATCGTCCCGTGGATGACCAGTAGTAGTTTACGATGCACATTTGGAGGCATTCTGTAATCTGTGGACCATCAGAGTGTTGTTGAAACACAGAAAATGCATCGGGATTGAATACAACAGTCACCATGCGCACTTTCCTCCATGGGAGTAATGTCTCAAACAGTCTACGCTTTATCCGTTCCCTGGAAGACCAGTAGTAGTTTCCGATGCACATCTGGAGGCATTCTGTAATCTGTGGACTATCAGAATGTTGATGAAACACAGAAATTGCATCGGGATTGAATACAACATTCACCATGCGCACTTTCCTCCATGGGAGTATTGTCTCAAAGAGTTTACGCTTTGATCGTTCCCTGGAAGACCAGTAGTAGTTTCCGATGCACATCTGGAGTCATTCTGTTATCTGTGGACTATCAGAGGGTTGATGAGACACAGAATTTGCATCGGGATAGAATACAACAGTCACCATGCGCACTTTCTTCCATGGGAGTAATGTCTCAAACAGTCTACGATTTGATCGTTCAGAGGAAGACCAGTAGTAGTTTCCGATGCACATTTGGAGGCATTCTGTAATCTGTGGAGTATCAGAGTGTTGATGAAACACAGAAATTGCATCGGGATTGAATACAACAGTCACCATGCGCACTTTCCTCCATGGCAGTAATGTCTCAAACAGTCTAAACTTTGATCGTTCTTTGGAAGACCAGTAGTAGTTTCAGACGCACATCTGGTCGCATTCTGTAATGTGTAGACTATCAGAGTGTTGATGAAACACAGAAATTGCATCGGGATTGAATACAACAGTCACCATGCGCACTTTCCTCCATGGGAGTAATGTCTCTAACAGTCTACGCTTTGATCGTTCCCTGGAAGACCAGTAGTAGTTTCCGATGCACATCTGGTGGCATTCTGTAATCTGTGGACTATCAGAGTGATTATGAAACACAGAAATTGCATAGGGATTGAATACAACAGTTTCCATGCGCACATTCCTCCATAAAAGTAATGTCTCAAACAGTCTACGCTTTGATCGTCCCTTGGAAGACCAGTAGTAGTTCGCGATGCACATCTGGTGGCATTCTGTAACCTGTGGACTATCAGAGTGTTGATGAAACACAGAAATTGCATTGGGATTGAATACAACAGTCACCATTCGCACTTTCCTCCATGGGTGTAATGTCTCTAACAGTCTACGTTTTGATCGTTCCCTGGAAGACCAGTAGTAGTTACCGTTGCACATCTGGAGGCATTCTGTAATCTGTGGACTATCAGAGTGTTGATGAAACACAGAAATTGAATCGGGATTGAATACAACAGTCACCATGCGCACATTCCTCCATAAAACTAATGTCTCAAACTGTCTACGCTTTGATCGTTTCCTGGAAGACCGGTAGTAGTTTCCGATGAACATCAGGAGGCATTCTGTAATTTGTGGACTATCAGAGTGCTGATGAAACACAGAAAATGCATCGGGATTGAATACAACAGTCACCATGCGCACTTTCCTATACGGGAGTTATATCTCAAACAATCTAAGATTTGATCGTTCCCTGGAAGACCAGTAGTAGTTTCCGATGCACAGCTGGTGGCATTCTGTAATGTGTAGACCATCAAAGTGTTGATGAAACACAGTAATTGCATCGGGATTGAATACAACAGTCACCATTCGCACTTTCCTCCATGGGTGTAATGTCTCTAACAGTCTACGCTTTGATCGTTCCCTGGAAGACCAGTAGTACCTTCCGATGCACATCTGGAGGCATTCTGTAATCTGTGGACTATCAGAGTGTTGATGAAACACAGAAATTGCATCGGGATTGAATACAACAGTCACCATGCGCACTTTCCTCCATGGCAGTAATGTCTCAAAGAGTCTACGCTTTGATCGTTCCCTGGAAGACCAGTAGTAGGTTGCGATGCACATCTGGAGGCATTCTGTAATCTGTGGAGTATCAGAGTGTTGGTGAAACATAGAAATTGCATCGGGATTGAATAAAACAGTCACCATGAGCACTTTCCTCCATGGGAGTAATGTCTCAAACAGTCTAAACTTTGATCGTTCTTTGGAAGACCAGTAGTAGTTTCCGATGCACGTCCGGTGTTATTCTGTAATCTGTGGACTATCAAAGTGTTGATGAAACACAGAAATTGCCTCGGTATTGAACACAACAGTCACCATGCGCACTTTCCTCCATGGGAGTAATGTCTCAAACAGTCTACGATTTATCCGTTCCCTGGAAGACCAGTAGTAGTTTCCGATGCACATCTGGAGGCATTCTGTAATCTGTGGACTATTAGAATGTTGATGAAACACAGAAATTGCATCGGGATTGAATACAACAGTCACCATGCGCACTTTCCTCAATGGGAGTAATGTCTCAAAGAGTTTACGCTTTGATCGTTCGCTGGAAGACCAGTAGTAGTTTCCCATACACATCTGGAGGCATTCCGTTATCTGTGGACTATCAGAGTGTTGATGAAACACAGAAATTGCATCGGGATTGAATACAACAGTCACCATGCGCACTTTCCTCCACGGAGTAATGTCTCAAACCATCTACGCTTTGATCGTTCCCTGGAAGACCAGTAGTAGTTTCCGATGCACATCTGGAAGCATTCTGTAATCTGTGGGCTATCAGAGTGTTGATGAAACACAGAAAATGCATCGGGATTGAATACAACAGTCACCATGCGCACTTTCCTCCATGGGAGTAATGTATCAAAGAGTTTACGCTTTGATCGTCCCTTGGAAGACCAGTAGTAGTTTACGATGCACATTTGGAGGCATTCTGTAATCTGTGGACTATTAGAATGTTGATGAAACACAGAAATTGCATCGGGATTGAATACAACAGTCACCATGCGCACTTTCCTCAATGGGAGTAATGTCTCAAAGAGTTTACGCTTTGATCGTTCCCTGGAAGACCAGTAGTAGTTTCCGATGCACATCTGGAGACATTCTGTTATCTGTGGACTATCAGAGTGTTGATGAGACACAGAAATTGCATCGGGATTGAATACAACAGTCACCATGCGCACTTTCTTCCATGGGAGTAATGTCTCAAACAGTCTACGATTTGATCGTTCAGAGGAAGACCAGTAGTAGTATCCGATGCACATCTGGAGGCATTCTGTAATCTGTGGGGTATCAGAGTGTTGATGAAACACAGAAATTGCATCGGGATTGAATACAACAGTCACCATGCGCACTTTCCTCCATGGCAGTAATGTCTCAAACAGTCTAAACTTTGATTGTTCTTTGGAAGACCAGTAGTAGTTTCAGATGCACATCTGGTCGCATTCTGTAATGTGTAGAGTATCAGAGTGTTGATGAAACACAGAAATTGCATCGGGATTGAATACAACAGTCACCATGCGCACTTTCCTTCACGGGAGTTATGTCTCAAACCGTCTACGATTTGATCGTTCCCTGGAAGACCAGTAGTAGTTTCCGATGCACATCTGGTGGCATTCTGTAATGTGTAGACTATCAAAGTGTTGATGAAACACAGTAATTGCATCGGGATTGAATACAACAGACACCATGCGCACTTTCCTCCATGTTTTTAATGTCTCTAACAGTCTACGCTTTGATCGTACCCTGGAAGGCCAGTAGTAGTTTCCGATGCACATCTGGAGGCATTCTGTAATCTGTGGAGTATCAGAGTGTTTATGAAACACAAAAATTGCATCGGGATTGAATCCAACAATCACCATGCGCACATTCCTCCATAAAAGTAATGTCTCAAACAGTCTACGCTTTGATCGCTCCCTGGAAAACCAGTAGTAGTTTCCGATGCACATCTGGAGGTATTCTGTAATCTGTGGACTATCAGAGTGTTGATGAAACACAGAAATTGCATCGGGATTGCATACAACAGTCACCATGCGCACTTTCCTCCATGGCAGTAATGTCTCAAACAGTCTACGCTTTGATCGTTCCCTGGAAGACCAGTAGTAGTTTCCGATGCACATCTGGAGGCATTCTGTAATCTGTGGACTTTCAGGGTGTTGATGAAACACTGAAATTACATCGGGATTGAATACAACAGTCACCATGCGCACTTTCCTCCATGGGAGTAATTCTCAAACAGTCTACGCTTTGATCGTTCCCTGGAAGACCAGTAGTAGTTTCCGATGCACATCTGTAGTCATTCTGTAACCTGTGGACTATCAGAGTGTTGATGAAAGACAGAAAATGCATCGGGAGTGAATACAACATTCACGATGCGCAATTTCCTCCATGGGAGTAATGTCTCAAAGAGTATACGTTTTGATCGTTCCCTGGAGACCAGTAGTAGTTTCCGATGCACATCTGGAGGCATTCTGTAATCTGTGGACAATCAGAGTGCTGATAAAACACAGTAATTGCTTCGGGATTGAATACAACAGTCATCGTACACACATTCCTCCATAAAAGTAGTGTCTGAAACAGTCTACGCTTTGATCGTTCCCTGGAAGACCAGTAGTAGTTTCCGATGCACATCTGGTGGCATTCTGTAATCTGTGGACTATCAGAGTTTTGACGAAACACAGTAATTGCATTGGTATTGAATACAACAGTCACCATCCGCACTTTCCTCCATGGGAGTAATGTCTGAAACAGTCTACGCCTCCATCGTTCCCCGGAAGACCAGTAGTATTTTCCGATCCACATCTCTTGGCATTCTGTAATCGGTGGACTATCAGAGTGTTGATGAAACACAGAAAATGCATCGGGATTGAATACAACAGTCACCATGCGCACTTCCCTCCATGGGAGTAATGTCTCAAAGAGCTTACGCTTTGATCGTTCCCTGGAAGACCAGTACCAGTTTCCGATGCACATCTGGAGGCATTCTGTAATATGTAGACTATCAGAGTGTTGATGAAACACAGAAATTGCATCGGGATTGAATACAACAGTCACCATGCGCACATTCCTCCATAAAAGTAATGTCTCAAACAGTCTACGCTTTGATCGTTCCCTGGAAGACCAGCAGTAGTTTCCGATGCTCATCTGGTGGCATTCTGTAATCTGTGGACTATCAGAGTGTTGATGAAACACAGAAATTGCATTGGGATTGAATACAACAGTCACCATCCGCACTTTCCTCCATGGGAGTAATGTCTGAAACAGTCTACGCTTTCATCGTTCCCTGGAAGACCAGTAGTAGTTTCCGATCCACACCTCGTGGCATTCTGTAATCTGTGGACTGTCAGAGTGTTGATGAAACACAGAAAATGCATCGGGATTGAATACAACAGTCACCATGCGCACTTTCCTCCATGGGAGTAATGTCTCAACGAGTTTACGCTTCGATCGTTCCCCGGAAGACCAGTAGCAGTTTCCGATGCACATCTGGTCTCATTCTGAAATCTGTGGACTATCAGAGTGTTGATGAAACACAGAAATTGCATCGATATTGAATACAACAGTCACCATGCGCACATTACTCCATAAAAGTAATGTCTCAAGCAGTCTACGCTTTGATGGTTCCCCGGAAGACCAGTAGTAGTTCCCGATGTACATCTGGAGGCATTCTGTAATCTGTGGACCATCAGAGTGTTGATGAATCACAGAAATTGCATCGGGATTGAATACAACAGTCACCATGCGCACTTTCCTCCGTGGGAGTAATGTCTTAAACAGTCTACGCTTTGATCGTTCCCTGGAAGTCCAGTAGTTGTTTCCTATGCACATCTGGAGGCATTCTGTAATCTGTGGACGATCAGAGTGTTGATGAAACACGGAAAATGCATCGGGATTGAATACAACAGTCACCATGCGCACTTTCCTCCATGGGAATAATGTCTCAAACAGTCTACGCTTTGATCGTTCCCACGAAGACCAGTAGTAGGTTCCGATGCACATCTGGAGTCATTCTGTAACCTGTGGACTATCAGAGTGTTGATGAAAGACAGAAAATGCATCGGGATTGAATACAACAGTCACGATGCGCAATTTCCTCCATGGGAGTAATGTCTCAAAGAGTATACGTTTTGATCGTTCCCTGGAAGACCAGTAGTAGTTTGCGAAGCACATCTGGAGGTAGTCTGTAATCTGTGGACTATCAGAGTGCTGATGAAACACAGTAGTTGCTTCGTTATTGAATACAACAGTCATCGTACGCACATTCCTCCATAAAAGTACTGTCTCAAACAGTCTACGCTTTGATCGTTCCCTGGAAGACCAGCAGTAGTTTCCGATGCACATCTGGTGACATTCTGTAATCTGTGGACTATCAGGGTGTTGATGAAACACAGAAATTGCATTGGGATTGAATACAACAGTCACCATCCCCACTTTCCTCCATGGGAGTAATGTCTGAAACAGTCAACGCTTTCATCGTTCCCTGGAAGACCAGTAGTAGTTTCCGATCCACACCTCGTGGCATTCTGTAATCTGTGGACTGTCAGAGTGTTGATGAAACACAGAAAATGCATTGGGATTGAATACAACAGTCACCATGCGCACTTTATCCATGGGAGTAATGTCTCAACGAGTTTACGCTTTGATCGTTCCCTGGAAGACCAGTAGCAGTTTCCGATGCACATCTGGAGGCATTCTGAAATCTGTGTAATATGAGAGTGTTGATGAAACACAGAAATTACATCGATATTGAATACAACAGTCACCATGCGCACATACTCCATAAAAGTAATGTCTCAAGCAGTCTACGCTTTGATCGTTCCCTGGAAGACCAGGCGTAGTACCCGATGCACATCTGGAGGCATTCTGTAATCAGTGGCCCATCAGAGTGTTGATGAAACACAGATATTGCATCGGGATTGAATACAACAGTCACCATGCGCACTTTCCTGTACGGGAGTAATGTCTCAAACAATCTACGCTTTGATCGTTCCCTGGAAGACCAGTAGTAGTTTCCGATGCACATCTGGAGGCATTCTGTAATCTGTGGACTATCAGAATGTTGATGAAACACAGAAATTGCATCGGGATTGAATACAACAGTCACCATGCGCACTTTCCTCTATAGCAGTAATGTCTCAAAGAGTTTACGCTTTGATCGTTCCCTGGACGACCAGTAGTAGTTTCGATGCACATCTGGAGGCATTCTGTTATCTATGGACTCTCAGAGTGTTGATGAAACACAGAAATTGCATCGGGATTGAATACAACAGTCACCATGCGCACTTTCCTGTACGGGAGTAATATCTCAAACAATCTACGCTTTGATCGTTCCCTGGAAGACCAGTGGTAGTTTCCGATGCACATCTGGTCGCATTCTGTAATGTGTAGACTATCAGAGTGTTGATGAAACACAGAAATTGCATCGGGATTGATTACAACAGTCACCATGCGCACTTTCCTCCATGGGAGTAATGTCTCAAACAGTCTATGCTTTGATCGTTCCCTGGAAGACCAGTAGTAGTTACCGATGCACATCTGGAGGCATTCTGTAATCTGTGGACTATCAGAATGTTGATGAAAGACAGAAATTGCATCGTCATTGAATACAACAGTCACCATGCGCAATTTCCTCCATGGGAGTAATGTCTCAACGAGTTTACGTTTTGATCGTTCCCTGGAAGACCAGTAGCAGTTTCCGATGCACATCTGGAGGCATTCTGAAATCTGTGGACTATCAGAGTGTTGATGAAACACAGAAATTGCATCGATATTGAATACAACAGTCACGATGCGCACATTACTCCATAAAAGTAATGTCTCAAGCTGTCTACGCTTTGATCGTTCCCTGGAAGACCAGTAGTAGTTCCCGATGCACATCTGGTGGCATTCTGTAATCTGTGGACCATCAGAGTGTTGATAAAACACAGAAATTGCATCGGGATTGAATACAACAGTCACCATGCACACTTTCCTCCATGGGAGTAATGGTTTAAACAGTCTACGCTTTGATCGTTCCCTGGAAGACCAGTAGTAGCTTCCGATGCACATCTGGAGGCATTCTGTAATCTGTGGACTATCAGAATGTTGATGAAACACAGAAATTGCATCGGGATTGTATACAACAGTCACCATGCGCACTTTCCTCCATGGCAGTAATGTCTCAAAGAGTTTACGCTTTGATCGTTCCCTGGAAGACCAGTAGTAGTTTCCGATGCACATCCGGAGTCATTCTGTTATCTATGGACTATCAGAGTGTTGATGAAACACAGAAATTGCAATCGGGATGGAATACAAGAGTCACCATGCGCACTTTCCTGTACGGGAGTAATATCTCAAACAATCTACGCTTTGATCGTTCCCTGGAAGACCAGTAGGAGTTTCCGATGCACATCTGGTCGCATTCTGTAATGTGTAGACTATCAGAGTGTTGATGAAACACAGTAATTCCATCGGGATTGAATACAACTGTCACCATGCGCACTTTCCTCCATGGGAGTAATGTCTCAAACAGTCTACGCTTTGATCGTTCCCTGGAAGACCAGTAGTAGTTTCCGATGCACATCTGGTGGCATTCTGTAATCTGTGGACTATCAGAGTGTTGATGAAACACAGAAATTGCATCGAAATTGAATACAACAGCCTCCAGGTGCACTTTCCTCCACGGGAGTTATGTCTCAAACAGTCTACGCTTTGATCGTCCCTTGGAAGACCAGTAGTAGTTTCCGATACACATCTGGTGGCATTCTGTAATCTGTGGACTGACAGAGTGTTGATGAAATACAGAAAATGCATCGGGATTGAATACAACAGTCATCATGCGCACTTTCCTCCATGGGAGTAATGTCTCAAAGAGTTTACGCTTTGATCGTCCCTTGGAAGAGCAGAAGTAGTTTCCGATGCACATCTGGAGGCATTCTGTTATCTGTGGACCATCAGAGTGTTGATGAAACACAGAAATTGCATCGGGATTGAATACAACAGTCACCATGCTCACTTTCGTTCATGAAAGTAATGTCTCAAACAATCTACGCTTTGATCGTTCCCTGGAAGACCAATAGTAGTTTCCGATGCACAACTGGAGGCATTCTGTAATCTGTGGACTATCAGAGTGTTGATGAAACACAGAAATTGCATCGGGATTGATTACAACAGTCACCATGCGCACTTTCCTCCATGGGAGTAATGTCTCAAACAGTCTACGATTTGATCGTTCCCAGGAATACCAGTAGTAGTTTCCGATACACATTTGGAGGCATTCTGTAATCTGTGGGGTATCAGAGTGTTGATGAAACACAGAAATTGCATCGGGATTGAATACAACAGTCACCATGCGCACCTTCCTCCATGGGAGTAATGTCTCTAACCATCTACGCTTTGATCATAACCTGGAAGACCAGTAGTAGTTACCGATGCACATCTGGAGGCATTCCGTAATCTGTGGACTATCAGAGTGTTGATGAAACACAGAAATTGCATCGGGATTGAATACAACAGTCACCATGCGCACATTCCTCCATAAAAGTAATGTCTCAAACTGTCTACGGTTTGATCGTTTCCTGGAAGAGCGGTAGTAGTTTCCGATGAACATCTGGAGGCATTCTGTAATTTGTGGACTATCAGAGTGCTGATGAAACACAGAAAATGCATCGGGATTGAATACAACAGTCACTATGCGCACTTTCCTCCACGGGAGTTATGTCTCAAACAATCTACGATTTGATCGTTCCCTGGAAGACCAGTAGTAGTTTCCGATGCACATCTGGTGGCATTCTGTATTGTGTAGACCATCAAAGTGTTGATGAAACACAGTAATTGCATCGGGATTGAATACAACAGTCACCATTCGCACTTTCCTCCATGGGTGTAATTTCTCTAACAGTCTACGCTTTGATCGTTCCCTGGAAGACCAGTAGTAGTTTCCGATGCACATCTGGAGGCATTCTGTAATCTGTGGACTATCAGAATGTTGATGAAAGACAGATATTGCATCGTCATTGAATACAACAGTCACCATGCGCAATTTCCTCCATGGTAGTAATGTCTCAAAGAGTTTACGTTTTGATCTTTCCCTGGATGACAAGTAGTAGTTTCCGATGCACATCTGGAGGCATTCTGTTATCTGTGGACTATCAGAGTGTTGATGAAACACAGAAATTGCATCGGGATAGTATACAACAATCACCACGCGCACATTCCTCCATAAAAGTAATGTCTCATACAGTCTACGCTTTGATCGTTCCCTGGAAGACCAGTAGTAGTTTCCGATGCACTTCTGGAGGCATTCTGTAATCTGTTTACTATCAGAATGTTGATGAAACACAGAAATTGCATCGGGATTGAATACAACAGTCACCATGCGCACTTTCCTCCATGGCAGTAATGTCTCAAAGAGTTTACGCTTTGATCGTTCCCTGGAAGACCAGTAGTAGTTTCCGATGCACATCTGGAGGCATTCTGTTATCTGTGGACTATCAGAGTGTTGATGAAACACAGATATAGCATCGGGATTGAATACAACAGTCACCATGCTCACTTTCCTTCATTAAAGTAATGTCTCAAACACTCTACGCTTTGATCGTTCCCTGGAAGACCAGTAGTAGTTTCCGATGCACTTCTGGAGGAATTCTGTAATCTGTGGACTATCAGAGTGTTGATGAAACACTGAAATTGCATCCGGATTGAATACAACAGTCACCATGCGCACTTTCTTCCATGGGAGTAATGTCTCAAACAGTCTACGATTTGATCGTTCCCAGGAAGACCAGTAGTAGTTTCCGATGCACATCTGGAGGCTTTCTGTTATCTGTGGACTATCAGAGTGTTGATGAAACACAGAAAATGCATCGGGATTGAATACAACAGTCACCATGCTCATTTTCCTTCATTAAAGTAAAGTCTCAAACACTCTACGCTTTGATCGTTCCCTGGAAGACCAGTAGTAGTTTCCGATGCACATCTGGAGGAATTCTGTAATCTGTGGACTATCAGAGTGTTGATGAAACAAGGAAATTGCATCCGGATTGAATACAACAGTCACCATGCGCACTTTCTTCCATGAGAGTAATGTCTAAACAGTCTACGATTTGATCGTTCCCAGGAAGACCAGTAGTAGTTTCCGATGCACATCTGGAGGCATTCTGTTATCTGTGGACTATCAGAGTGTTGATGAAACACAGAAATTGCATCGGGATTGAATACAACAATCACCATGCGCACTTCCCTCCATGGGAGTAATGTCTCATAGAGTTTACGCTTTGATCGTTCCCTGGAAGACCAGTAGTAGTTTCCGATGCACATCTGGAGGTATTCTGTAATCTGTGGACTATCAGAGTGTTGATGAAACACAGAAATTGCATCGGAATTGCATACAACAGTCACCATGCGCACTTTCCTCCATGGCAGTAATGTTTCAAACAGTCTACACTTTGATCGTTCCCTGGAAGACCAGTAGTAGTTTCCGATGCACATCTGGAGGCATTCTGTAATCTGTGGACTATCAGGGTGTTGATGAAACACAGAAATTGCATCGGGATTGAATACAACAATCACCATGCGCACTTTCCTCCATGGGAGTAATGTCACAAACAGTCTACGCTTTGATCGTTCCCTGGAAGACAAGCAGTAGTTTCCGATGCACATCTGGAGGCATTCTGTAATCTGCGGCGTATCAGAGTGTTGATGAAACACTGAAGTTACATCGGGATTGAATACAACAGTCACCATGAGCACTTTCCTCCATGGGAGTAATTCTCAAACACTCTACGCTTTGATCGTTCCCTGGAAGACCAGTAGTAGTTTCCGATGCACATCTGGAGTCATTCTGTAACCTGTCGACTATCAGAGTGTTGATGAAAGACAGAAAATGCATCGGGACTGAATACAACATTCACAATGCGCAATTTCCTCCATGGGAGTAATGTCTCAAAGAGTATACGTTTTGATCGTTCCCTGGAAGACCAGTAGTAGTTTCCGATGCACATCTGGAGGCATTCTGTAATCTGTGGACTATCAGAGTGCTGATGAAACACAGTAATTGCTTCGGGATTGAATACTACAGTCATCGTACGCACATTCCTCCATAAAAGTAGTGTCTCAAACAGTCTACGCTTTGATCGTTCCCTGGAAGACCAGTAGTAGTTTCCGATGCACATCTGGTGGCATTCTGTAATCTGTGGACTATCTGAGTTCTGATGAAACACAGTAATTGCATTGGTATTGAATACAACAGTCACCATCCGCACTTTCCTCCATGGGAGTAATGTCTGAAACAGTCTACGCCTCCATCGTTCCCCGGAAGAGCAGTAGTAGTTTCCGATCCACATCTCTTGGCATTCTGTAATCGGTGGACTATCAGAGTGTTGATGAAACACAGAAAATGCATCGGGATTGAATACAACAGTCACCATGCGCACTTCCCTCCATGGGAGTAATGTCTCAAAGAGTTTACGCTTTGATCGTTCCCTGGAAGACCAGTACCAGTTTCCGATGCACATCTGGAGGCATTCTGTAATATGTAGACTATCAGAGTGTTGATGAAACACAGAAATTGCATCGGGATTGAATACAACAGTCACCATGCGCACATTCCTCCATAAAAGTAATGTCTCAAACAGTGTACGCTTTGATCGTTCCCTGGAAGACCAGCAGTAGTTTCCGATGCTCATCTGGTGGCATTCTGTAATCTGTGGACTATCAGAGTGTTGATGAAACACAGAAATTGCATTGGGATTGAATACAACAGTCACCATCCGCACTTTCCTCCATGGGAGTAATGTCTGAAACAGTCTACGCTTTCATCGTTCCCTGAAAGACCAGTAGTAGTTTCCGATCCACACCTCGTGGCATTCTGTAATCTGTGGACTGTCAGAGTGTTGATGAAACACAGAAAATGCATCGGGATTGCATACAACAGTCACCATGCGCACTTTCCTCCATGGGAGTTATGTCTCAACGAGTTTACGCTTCGATCGTTCCCTGGAAGACCAGTAGCAGTTTCCGATGCACATCTGGTCTCATTCTGAAATCTGTGGACTATCAGAGTGTTGATGAAACACAGAAATTGCATCGATATTGAATACAACAGTCACCATGCGCACATTACTCCATAAAAGTAATGTCTCAAGCAGTCTACGCATTGATGGTTCCCTGGAAGACCAGTAGTAGTTCCGATGTACATCTGGAGGCTTTCTGTAAACTGTGGACCATCAGAGTGTTGATGAAACACAGAAATTGCATCGGGATTGAATACAACAGTCACCATGCGCACTTTCCTCCATGGGAGTAATGTCTTAAACAGTCTACGCTTTGATCGTTCCCTGGAAGTGCAGTAGTTGTTTCCGATGCACATCTGGAGGCATTCTGTAATCTGTGGACGATCAGAGTGTTGATGAAACACGGATAATGCATCGGGATTGAATACAACAGTCACCATGCGCACTTTCCTCCATGGGAATAATGTCTCAAACAGTCTACGCTTTGATCGTTCCCACGAAGACCAGTAGTAGATTCCGATGCACATCTGGAGTCATTCTGTAACCTGTGGACTATCAGAGTGTTGATGAAAGACAGAAAATGCATCGGGATTGAATACAACAGTCACGATGCGCAATTTCCTCCATGGGAGTAATGTCTCAACGAGTTTACGTTTTGATCGTTCCCTGGAAGACCAGTAGCAGTTTCCGATGCACATCTGGAGGCATTCTGAAATCTGTGGACTATCAGAGTGTTGATGAAACACAGAAATTGCATCGATATTGAATACAACAGTCACCATGCGCACATTACTCCATAAAAGTAATATCTCAAGCAGTCTACGCTTTGATCGTTCCCTGGAAGACCAGTAGTAGTTCCCGATGCACATATGGAGGCAGTCTGTAATCTGTGGACCATCAGAGTGTTAATGAAACACAGAAATTGCATCGGGTTTGAATACAACAGTCACCATGCACACTTTCCTCTATGGGAGTAATGGTTTAAACAGTCTACGCTTTGATCGTTCCCTGGAAGACCAGTAGTAGCTTCCGATGCACATCTGGAGGCATTCTGTAATCTGTGGACTATCAGAATGTTGATGAAACACAGAAATTGCATCGGGATTGAATACAACAGTCACCATGCGCACTTTCCTCCATGGCAGTAATGTCTCAAAGAGTTTACGCTTTGATCGTTCCCTGGAAGACCAGTAGTAGTTTCCGATGCACATCCGGAGTCATTCTGTTATCTATGGGCTATCAGAGTGTTGATGAAACACAGAAATTGCAATCGGGATTGAATACAAGAGTCACCATGCGCACTTTCCTGTACGGGAGTAATATCTCAAACAATCTACGCTTTGATCGTTCCCAGGAAGACCAGTAGTAGTTTCCGATGCACATCTGGTCGCATTCTGTAATGTGTAGACTATCAGAGTGTTGATGAAACACAGTAATTCCATCGGGATTGAATACAACAGTCACCATGCGCACTTTCCTCCATGGGAGTTATGTCTCAAACAGTCTACGCTTTGATCGTTCCCTGGAAGACCAGTAGTAGTTTCCGATGCACATCTGGTGGCATTCTGTAATCTGTGGACTATCAGAGTGTTGATGAAACACAGAAATTGCATCGGGATTGAATGCAACAGTCTCCAGGCGCACTTTCCTCCACGGGAGTTATGTCTCAAACCGTCTACGCTTTGATCGTCCCTTGGAAGACCAGTAGTAGTTTCCGATGCACATCTGGTGGCATTCTGTAATCTGTGGACTGACAGAGTGTTGATGAAACACAGAAAATGCATCGGGATTGAATACAACAGTCATCATGCGCACTTTCCTCCATGGGAGTAATGTCTCAAAGCGTTTACGCTTTGATCGTCCCTTGGAAGACCAGTAGTAGTTTCCGATGCACATCTGGAGGCATTCTGTTATCTGTGGACCATCAGAGTGTTGATGAAACACAAAAATTGCATCGGAATTGAATACAACAGTCACCATGCTCACTTTCGTTCATGAAAGTAATGTCTCAAACACTCTACGCTTTGATCGTTCCCTGGAAGACCAATAGTAGTTTCCGATGCACAACTGGAGGCATTCTGTAATCTGTGGACTATCAGAGTGTTGATGAAACACAGAAATTGCATCGGGATTGATTACAACAGTCATCATGTGCACTTTCCTCCATGGGAGTAATGTCTCAAACAGTCTACGATTTGATCGTTCCCAGGAAGACCAGTAGTAGTTTCCGATACACATTTGGAGGCATTCTGTAATCTGTGGAGTATCAGAGTGTTGATGAAACACAGAAATTGCATCGGGATTGAATACAACAGTCACCATGCGCACCTTCCTCCATGGGAGTAATGTCTCTGACCATCTACGCTTTGATCATAACCTGGAAGACCAGTAGTAGTTACCGATGCACATCTGGAGGCATTCCGTAATCTGTGGACTATCAGAGTGTTGATGAAACACAGAAATTGCATCGGGATTGAATACAACAGTCACCATGCGCACATTCCTCCATAAAAGTAATGTCTCAAACTGTCTACGCTTTGATCGTTTCCTGGAAGAGCGATAGTAGTTTCCGATGAACATCTGGAGGCATTCTGTAATTTGTGGACTATCAGAGTGCTGATGAAACACAGAAAATGCATCGGGATTGAATACAACAGTCACCATGCGCACTTTCCTGTACGGGAGTAATGTCTCAAACAATCTACGCTTTGATCGTTCCCTGGAAGACCAGTAGTAGTTTCCGATGCACATCTGGAGGCATTCTGTATCTGTGGACTATCAGAATGTTGATGAAACACAGAAATTGCATCGGGATTGAATACAACAGTGACCATGTGCACTTTCCTCCATAGCAGTAATGTCTCAAAGAGTTTACGCTTTGATCGTTCCCTGGAAGACCAGTAGTAGTTTCGATGCACATCTGGAGGCATTCTGTTATCTATGGACTATCAGAGTGTTGATGAAACACAGAAATTGCATCGGGATTGAATACAACAGTCACCATGCGCACTTTCCTGTACGGGAGTAATATCTCAAACAATCTACGCTTTGATCGTTCCCTGGAAGACCAGTGGTAGTTTCCGATGCACATCTGGTCGCATTCTGTAATGTGTAGACTATCAGAGTGTTGATGAAACACAGAAATTGCATCGGGATTGATTACAACAGTCACCATGCCCACTTTCCTCCATGGGAGTAATGTCTCAAACAGTCTATGCTTTGATCGTTCCCTGGAAGACCAGTAGTAGTTACCGATGCACATCTGGAGGCATTCTGTAATCTGTGGACTATCAGAGTGTTGATGAAACACAGAAATTGTATCGGGATTGAATACAACAGTCACCATGCACACTTTCCTCCATGGGAGTAATGTCTCTAACCGTCTACGCTTTGATCATAACCTGGAAGACCAGTAGTAGTTACCGATGCACATCTGGAGGCATTCCGTAATCTGTGGACTATCAGAGTGTTGATGAAACACAGAAATTGCATCGGGATTGAATACAACAGTCACCATGCGCACATTCCCCCATAAAAGTAATGTGGCAAACTGTCTACGCTTTGATCATTTCCTCGAAGAGCGGTAGTAGTTTCCGATGAACATATGGAGGCATTCTGTAATCTGTGGACTATCAGAGTGCTGATGAAACACAGAAAATGCATCGGGATTGAATACAACAGTCACCATGCGCACTTTCCTCCACGGGAGTTATGTCTCAAACAATCTACGATTTGATCGTTCCCTGGGAGACCAGTAGTAGTTTCCGATGCACATCTGGTGGCATTCTGTAAGGTGTAGACCATCAAAGTGTTGATGAAATACAGTAATTGCATCGGGATTGAATACAACAGTCACCATTCGCACTTTCCTCCATGGGTGTAATTTCTCTAACAGTCAACGCTTTGATCGTTCCCTGGAAGACCAGTAGTAGTTTCCGATGCACATCTGGAGGCATTCCGTAATCTGTGGACTATCAGAATGTTGGTGAAAGACAGAAATTGCATCGTCATTGAATGGAAACAGTCACCATGCGCAATTTCCTCCATGGGAGTAATGTCTCAACGAGTTTACGTTTTGATCGTTCCCTGGAAGACCAGTAGCAGTTTCCGATGCACATCTGGAGGCATTCTGAAATCTGTGGACTATCAGAGTGTTGATGAAACACAGAAATTGCATCGATATTGAATACAACAGTCACCATGCGCACATTACTCCATAAAAGTAATATCTCAAGCAGTCTACGCTTTGATCGTTCCCTGGAAGACCAGTAGTAGTTCCCGATGCACATCTGGAGGCATTCTGTAATCTGTGGACCATCAGAGTGTTGATGAAACACAGAAATTGCATCGGGTTTGAATACAACAGTCAAAATGCACACTTTCCTCTATGGGAGTAATGGTTTAAACAGTCTACGCTTTGATCGTTCCCTGGAAGACCAGTAGTAGCTTCCGATGCACATCTGGAGGCATTCTGTAATCTGTGGACTATCAGAATGTTGATGAAACACAGAAATTGCATCGGGATTGAATACAACAGTCACCATGCGCACTTTCCTCCATGGCAGTAATGTCTCAAAGAGTTTACGCTTTGATCGTTCCCTGGAAGACCAGTAGTAGTTTCCGATGCACATCCGGAGTCATTCTGTTATCTATGGACTATCAGAGTGTTCATGAAACACAGAAATTGCAATCGGGATTGAATACAAGAGTCACCATGCGCACTTTCCTGTACGGGAGTAATATCTCAAACAATCTACGCTTTGATCGTTCCCTGGAAGACCAGTAGTAGTTTCCGATGCACATCTGGTCGCATTCTGTAATGTGTAGACTATCAGAGTGTTGATGAAACACAGTAATTCCATCGGGATTGAATACAACAGTCACCATGCGCACTTTCCTCCATGGGAGTTATGTCTCAAACAGTCTACGCTTTGATCGTTCCCTGGAAGACCAGTAGTAGTTTCCGATGCACATCTGGTGGCATTCTGTAATCTGTGGACTATCAGAGTGTTGATGAAACACAGAAATTCCATCGGGATTGAATGCAACAGTCTCCAGGCGCACTTTCCTCCACGGGAGTTATGTCTCAAACAGTCTACGCTTTGATCGTCCCTTGGAAGACCAGTAGTAGTTTCCGATGCACATATGGTGGCATTCTGTAATCTGTGGACTGACAGAGTGTTGATGAAACACAGAAAATGCATCGGGATTGAATACAACAGTCATCATGGGCACTTTCCTCCATGGGAGTAATGTCTCAAAGGGTTTACGCTTCGATCGTCCCTTGGAAGACCAGTAGTAGTTTCCGATGCACATCTGGAGGCATTCTGTTATCTGTGGACCATCAGAGTGTTGATGAAACACAGAAATTGCATCGGGATTGAATACAACTGTCACAATGCTCACTTTCGTTCATGAAAGTAATGTCTCAAACACTCTACGCTTTGATCGTTCCCTGGAAGACCAATAGTAGTTTCCGATGCACAACTGGAGGCATTCTGTAATCTGTGGACTATCAGAGTGTTGATGAAACACAGAAATTGCATCGGGATTGATTACAACAGTCACCATGCGCACTTTCCTCCATGGGAGTAATGTCTCAAACAGTCTACGATTTGATCGTTCCCTGGAAGACCAGTAGTAGTTTCCGATACACATTTGGAGGCATTCTGTAATCTGTGGAGTATCAGAGTGTTGATGAAACACAGAAATTGCATCGGGATTGAATACAACAGTCACCATGCGCACCTTCCTCCATGGCAGTAATGTCTCTGACCATCTACGCTTTGATCATAACCTGGAAGACCAGTAGTAGTTACCGATGCACATCTGGAGGCATTCCGTAATCTGTGGACTATCAGAGTGTTGATGAAACACAGAAATTGCATCGGGATTGAATACAACAGTCACCATGCGCACATTCCTCCATAAAAGTAATGTCTCAAACTGTCTACGCTTTGATCGTTTCCTGGAAGAGCGGTAGTAGTTTCCGATGAACATCTGGAGGCATTCTGTAATTTGTGGACTATCAGAGTGCTGATGAAACACAGAAAATGCATCGGGATTGAATACAACAGTCACTATGCGCACTTTCCTCCACGGGAGTTATGTCTCAAACAATCTACGATTTGATCGATCCCTGGAAGACCAGTAGTAGTTTCCGATGCACATCTGGTGGCATTCTGTAATGTGTAGACCATCAAAGTGTTGATGAAACACAGTAATTGCATCGGGATTGAATACAACAGTCACCATTCGCACTTTCCTCCATGGGTGTAATTTCTCTAACAGTCTACGCTTTGATCGTTCCCTGGAAGACCAGTAGTAGTTTCCGATGCACATCTGGAGGCATTCTGTAATCTGTGGACTATCCGAATGTTGATGAAAGACAGAAATTGCATCGTCATTGAATACAACAGTCACCATGCGCAATTTAATCCATGGTAGTAATGTCTCAAAGAGTTTACGTTTTGATCTTTCCCTGGATGACAAGTACTAGTTTCCGATGCACATCTGGAGGCATTCTGTTATCTGTGGACTATCAGAGTGTTGATGAAACACAGAAATTGCATCGGGATAGTATACAACAATCACCACGCGCACATTCCTCCATAAAAGTAATGTCTCATACAGTCTACGCTTTGATCGTTTCCTGGAAGAGCGGTAGTAGTTTCCGATGAACATCTGGAGGCATTCTGTAATTTGTGGACTATCAGAGTGCTGATGAAACACAGAAAATGCATCGGGATTGAATACAACAGTCACTATGCGCACTTTCCTCCACGGGAGTTATGTCTCAAACAATCTACGATTTGATCGATCCCTGGAAGACCAGTAGTAGTTTCCGATGCACATCTGGTGGCATTCTGTAATGTGTAGACCATCAAAGTGTTGATGAAACACAGTAATTGCATCGGGATTGAATACAACAGTCACCATTCGCACTTTCCTCCATGGGTGTAATTTCTCTAACAGTCTACGCTTTGATCGTTCCCTGGAAGACCAGTAGTAGTTTCCGATGCACATCTGGAGGCATTCTGTAATCTGTGGACTATCCGAATGTTGATGAAAGACAGAAATTGCATCGTCATTGAATACAACAGTCACCATGCGCAATTTAATCCATGGTAGTAATGTCTCAAAGAGTTTACGTTTTGATCTTTCCCTGGATGACAAGTACTAGTATCCGATGCACATCTGGAGGCATTCTGTTATCTGTGGACTATCAGAGTGTTGATGAAACACAGAAATTGCATCGGGATAGTATACAACAATCACCACGCGCACATTCCTCCATAAAAGTAATGTCTCATACAGTCTACGCTTTGATCGTTCCCTGGAAGACCAGTAGTAGTTTCCGATGCACTTCTGGAGGCATTCTGTAATCTATTTACTATCTGAATGTTGATGAAACACAGAAATTGCATCGGGATTGAATACAACAGTCACCATGCGCACTTTCCTCCATGGGAGTAATGTCTCAAAGAGTTTACGCTTTGATCGGTCCCTGGAAGACCAGTAGTAGTTTCCGATGCACATCTGGAGGCGTTCTGTTATCTGTGGACCATCAGAGTGTTGATGAAACACAGAAATTGCATCGGGATTGAATACAACAGTCACCATGCGCACTTTCCTTCATTAAAGTAATGTCTCAAACACTCTACGCTTTGATCGTTCCCTGGAAGACCAGTAGTAGTTTCCGATGCACTTCTGGAGAAGTTCTGTAATCTGTGGACTATCAGAGTGTTGATGAAACACGGAAATAACATCCGGATTGAATACAACAGTCACCATGCGCACTTTCTTCCATGGGAGTAATGCCTCAAACAGTCTACGATTTGATCGTTCCCAGGAAGACCAGTAGTAGTTTCCGATGCACATCTGGAGGCATTCTGTTATCTGTGGACTATCAGAGTGTTGCTGAAACACAGAAAATGCATCGGGATTGAATACAACAGTCACCATGCTCACTTTCCTTCATTAAAGTAAAGTCTCAAACACTCTACGCTTTGATCGTTCCCTGGAAGACCAGTAGTAGTTTCCGATGCACATCTGGAGGAATTCTGTAATCTGTGGACTATCAGAGTGTTGATGAAACACGGAAATTGCATCCGGATTGAATACAACAGTCACCATGCGCACTTTCTTCCATGGGAGTAATGTCTCAAACAGTCTACTATTTGATCGTTCCCAGGAAGACCAGTAGTAGTTTCCGATGCACATCTGGAGGCATTCTGTTATCTGTGGACTATCAGAGTGTTGATGAAACACAGAAATTGAATCGGGATTGAATACAACAGTCACCATGCGCACTCTCCTCCACGGGAGTAATGTCTCAAACCATCTATGCTTTGATCGTTCCCTGGAAGAACAGTAGTAGTTTCAGATGCACATCTGGTCGCATTCTGTTATGTGTAAACTATCAGAGTGTTGATGAAACACAGAAATTGCATCGGGTTTGAATACAACAGTCACTATGCGCACTTTCCTCCATGGGTGTAATTTCTCTAACAGTCTACGCTTTGATCGTTCCCTGGAAGACCAGTATTAGTTTCCGATGCACATCTGGAGGCATTCTGTAATCTGTGGACTATCAGAGTGTTGATGAAACACGGAAATTGCATCCGGATTGAATACAACAGTCACCATGCGCACCTTCTTCCATGGGAGTAATGTCTCAAACAGTCTACGATTTGATCGTTCCCAGGAAGACCAGTAGTAGTTTCCGATGCACATCTGGAGGCATTCTGTTATCTGTGGACTATCAGAGTGTTGATGAAACACAGAAATTGCATCGGGATTGAATTCAACAGTCACCATGCTCACTTTCCTTCACGAAAGTTATGTCTCAAATACTCTACGCTTTGATCGTTCCCTGGAAGACCAGTAGTAGTTTCCGATGCACATCTGGAGGCATTCTGTAATCTGTGGACTATCAGAGTGTTGATGAAACATGGAAATTGCATCCGGATTGAATACAACAGTCACCATGTGCACTTTCTTAAATGGGAGTAATGTCTCAAACAGTCTACGATTTGATCGTTCCCAGGAAGACCAGTAGTAGTTTCCGATACACATTTGGAGGCATTCTGTAATCTGTGGAGTATCAGAGTGTTGATGAAACACAGAAATTGCATCGGGATTGAATACAACAGTCACCATGCGCACCTTCCTCCATGGCAGTAATGTCTCTGACCATCTACGCTTTGATCATAACCTGGAAGACCAGTAGTAGTTACCGATGCACATCTGGAGGCATTCCGTAATCTGTGGACTATCAGAGTGTTGATGAAACACAGAAATTGCATCGGGATTGAATACAACAGTCACCATGCGCACATTCCTCCATAAAAGTAATGTCTCAAACTGTCTACGCTTTGATCGTTTCCTGGAAGAGCGGTAGTAGTTTCCGATGAACATCTGGAGGCATTCTGTAATTTGTGGACTATCAGAGTGCTGATGAAACACAGAAAATGCATCGGGATTGAATACAACAGGCACTATGCGCACTTTCCTCCACGGGAGTTATGTCTCAAACAATCTACGATTTGATCGTTCCCTGGAAGACCAGTAGTAGTTTCCGATGCACATCTGGTGGCATTCTGTAATGTGTAGACCATCAAAGTGTTGATGAAACACAGTAATTGCATCGGGATTGAATACAACAGTCACCATTCGCACTTTCCTCCATGGGTGTAATTTCTCTAACAGTCTACGCATTGATCGTTCCCTGGAAGACCAGTAGTAGTTTCCGATGCACATCTGGAGGCATTCTGTAATCTGTGGACTATCAGAATGTTGATGAAAGACAGAAATTGCATCGTCATTGAATACAACAGTCACCATGCGCAATTTCCTCCATGGTAGTAATGTCTCAAAGAGTTTACGTTTTGATCTTTCCCTGGATGACAAGTAGTAGTTTCCGATGCACATCTGGAGGCATTCTGTTATCTGTGGACTATCAGAGTGTTGATGAAACACAGAAATTGCATCGGGATAGTATACAACAATCACCACGCGCACATTCCTCCATAAAAGTAATGTCTCATACAGTCTACGCTTTGATCGTTCCCTGGAAGACCAGTAGTAGTTCCCGATGCACATCTGATGGCATTCTGTAATCTGTGGACTATCAGAGTGTTGATGAAACACAGAAATTGCATCGGGTTTGAATACAACAGTCACCGTGCGCAGTTTCCTCCACGGGAGGTATGTCTCAAACAGTCTACGCTTTGATCGTTCCCTGGAAGACCAGTAGTAGTCACCGATGCATATCTGGAGGCATTCTGTAATTTGTGGACTGTCAGAGTGCTGATGAAACACAGAAATTGCTTCGGGATTGAATACAACAGTGACCATGCGCACTTTCCTCCACGGGAGGTATGTCTCAAACAGTCTACGCTTTGATCGTCCCCTGGAAGACCAGTACTAGTTTCCGATGCATATCTGGAGGCATTCTGTAATCTGTGGACTATCAGAGTTTTGATGAAACACAGTAATTGCATTGGTATTGAATACAACAGTCACCATCCGCACTTTCCTCCATGGGAGTAATGTCTGAAACAGTCTACGCTTCCATCGTTCCCCGGAAGACCAGTAGTAGTTTCCGATCCACATCTCTTGGCATTCTGTAATCGGTGGACTATCAGAGTGTTGATGAAACACAGAAAATGCATCGGGATTGAATACAAAAGTCACCATGCGCACTTCCCTCCATGGGAGTAATGTCTCAAAGAGCTTACGCTTTGATCGTTCCCTGGAAGACCAGTACCAGTTTCCGATGCACATCTGGAGGCACTCTGTAATATGTAGACTATCAGAGTGTTGATGAAACACAGAAATTGCATCGGGATTGAATACAACAGTCACCATGCGCACATTCCTCCATAAAAGTAATGTCTCAAACTGTCTACGCTTTGATCGTTTCCTGGAAGAGCGGTAGTAGTTTCCGATGAACATCTGGAGGCATTCTGTAATTTGTGGACTATCAGAGTGCTGATGAAACACAGAAAATGCATCGGGATTGAATACAACAGTCACTATGCGCACTTTCCTCCACGGGAGTTATGTCTCAAACAATCTACGATTTGATCGATCCCTGGAAGACCAGTAGTAGTTTCCGATGCACATCTTGTGGCATTCTGTAATGTGTAGACCATCAAAGTGTTGATGAAACACAGTAATTGCATCGGGATTGAATACAACAGTCACCATTCGCACTTTCCTCCATGGGTGTAATTTCTCTAACAGTCTACGCTTTGATCGTTCCCTGGAAGACCAGTAGTAGTTTCCGATGCACATCTGGAGGCATTCTGTAATCTGTGGACTATCCGAATGTTGATGAAAGACAGAAATTGCATCGTCATTGAATACAACAGTCACCATGCGCAATTTAATCCATGGTAGTAATGTCTGAAAGAGTTTACGTTTTGATCTTTCCCTGGATGACAAGTACTAGTTTCCGATGCACATCTGGAGGCATTCTGTTATCTGTGGACTATCAGAGTGTTGATGAAACACAGAAATTGCATCGGGATAGTATACAACAATCACCACGCGCACATTCCTCCATAAAAGTAATGTCTCATACAGTCTACGCTTTGATCGTTCCCTGGAAGACCAGTAGTAGTTTCCGATGCACTTCTGGAGGCATTCTGTAATCTGTTTACTATCTGAATGTTGATGAAACACAGAAATTGCATCGGGATTGAATACAACAGTCACCATGCGCACTTTCCTCCATATGAGTAATGTCTCAAAGAGTTTACGCTTTGATCGGTCCCTGGAAGACCAGTAGTAGTTTCCGATGCACATCTGGAGGCGTTCTGTTATCTGTGGACTATCAGAGTGTTGATGAAACACAGAAATTGCATCGGGATTGAATACAACAGTCACCATGCGCACTTTCCTTCATTAAAGTAATGTCTCAAACACTCTACGCTTTGATCGTTCCCTGGAAGACCAGTAGTAGTTTCCGATGCACTTCTGGAGGAGTTCTGTAATCTGTGGACTATCAGAGTGTTGATGAAACACGGAAATAACATCCGGATTGAATACAACAGTCACCATGCGCACTTTCTTCCATGGGAGTAATGTCTCAAACAGTCTACGATTTGATCGTTCCCAGGAAGACCAGTAGTAGTTTCCGATGCACATCTGGAGGCATTCTGTTATCTGTGGACTATCAGAGTGTTGATGAAACACAGAAAATGCATCGGGATTGAATACAACAGTCACCATGCTCACTTTCCTTCATTAAAGTAAAGTCTCAAACACTCTACGCTTTGATCGTTCCCTGGAAGACCAGTAGTAGTTTCCGATGCACATCTGGAGGAATTCTGTAATCTGTGGACTATCAGAGTGTTGATGAAACACGGAAATTGCACCCGGATTGAATACAACAGTCACCATGCGCACTTTCTTCCATGGGAGTAATGTCTCAAACAGTCTACTATTTGATCGTTCCCAGGAAGACCAGTAGTAGTTTCCGATGCACATCTGGAGGCATTCTGTTATCTGTGGACTATCAGAGTGTTGATGAAACACAGAAATTGCATCGGGTTTGAATACAAAAGTCACTATGCGCACTTTCCTCCATGGGTGTAATTTCTCTAACAGTCTACGCTTTGATCGTTCCCTGGAAGACCAGTATTAGTTTCCGATGCACATCTGGAGGCATTCTGTAATCTGTGGACTATCAGAGTGTTGATGAAACACGGAAATTGCATCCGGATTGAATACAACAGTCACCATGCGCACCTTCTTCCATGGGAGTAATGTCTCAAACAGTCTACGATTTGATCGTTCCCAGGAAGACCAGTAGTAGTTTCCGATGCACATCTGGAGGCATTCTGTTATCTGTGGACTATCAGAGTGTTGATGAAACACAGAAATTGCATCGGGATTGAATTCAACAGTCACCATGCTCACTTTCCTTCACGAAAGTTATGTCTCAAACACTCTACGCTTTGATCGTTCCCTGGAAGACCAGTAGTAGTTTCCGATACACATTTGGAGGCATTCTGAAATCTGTGGAGTATCAGAGTGTTGATGAAACACAGAAATTGCATCGGGATTGAATACAACAGTCACCATGCGCACCTTCCTCCATGGCAGTAATGTCTCTGACCATCTACGCTTTGATCATAACCTGGAAGACCAGTAGTAGTTACCGATGCACATCTGGAGGCATTCCGTAATCTGTGGACTATCAGAGTGTTGATGAAACACAGAAATTGCATCGGGATTGAATACAACAGTCACCATGCGCACATTCCTCCATAAAAGTAATGTCTCAAACTGTCTACGCTTTGATCGTTTCCTGGAAGAGCGGTAGTAGTTTCCGATGAACATCTGGAGGCATTCTGTAATTTGTGGACTATCAGAGTGCTGATGAAACACAGAAAATGCATCGGGATTGAATACAACAGTCACTATGCGCACTTTCCTCCACGGGAGTTATGTCTCAAACAATCTACGATTTGATCGTTCCCTGGAAGACCAGTAGTAGTTTCCGATGCACATCTGGTGGCATTCTGTAATGTGTAGACCATCAAAGTGTTGATGAAACACAGTAATTGCATCGGGATTGAATACAACAGTCACCATTCGCACTTTCCTCGATGGGTGTAATTTCTCTAACAGTCTACGCTTTGATCGTTCCCTGGAAGACCAGTAGTAGTTTCCGATGCACATCTGGAGGCATTCTGTAATCTGTGGACTATCAGAATGTTGATGAAAGACAGAAATTGCATCGTCATTGAATACAACAGTCACCATGCGCAATTTCCTCCATGGTAGTAATGTCTCAAAGAGTTTACGTTTTGATCTTTCCCTGGATGACAAGTAGTAGTTTCCGATGCACATCTGGAGGCATTCTGTTATCTGTGGACTATCGGAGTGTTGATGAAACACAGAAATTGCATCGGGATAGTATACAACAATCACCACGCGCACATTCCTCCATAAAAGTAATGTCTCATACAGTCTACGCTTTGATCGTTCCCTGGAAGACCAGTAGTAGTTCCCGATGCACATCTGATGGCATTCTGTAATCTGTGGACTATCAGAGTGTTGATGAAACACAGAAATTGCATCGGGTTTGAATACAACAGTCACCGTGCGCAGTTTCCTCCACGGGAGGTATGTCTCAAACAGTCTACGCTTTGATCGTTCCCTGGAAGACCAGTAGTAGTCACCGATGCATATCTGGAGGCATTCTGTAATTTGTGGACTGTCAGAGTGCTGATGAAACACAGAAATTGCCTCGGGATTGAATACAACAGTCACCATGCACACTTTCCTCCACGGGAGGTATGTCTCAAACAGTCTACGCTTTGATCGTCCCCTGGAAGACCAGTACTAGTTTCCGATGCATATCTGGAGGCATTCTGTAATCTGTGGACTATCAGAGTTTTGATGAAACACAGTAATTGCATTGGTATTGAATACAACAGTCACCATCCGCACTTTCCTCCATGGGAGTAATGTCTGAAACAGTCTACACCTCCATCGTTCCCCGGAAGACCAGTAGTAGTTTCCGATCCACATCTCTTGGCATTCTGTAATCGGTGGACTATCAGAGTGTTGATGAAACACAGAAAATGCATCGGGATTGAATACAACAGTCACCATGCGCACTTCCCTCCATGGGAGTAATGTCTCAAAGAGCTTACGCTTTGATCGTTCCCTGGAAGACCAGTACCAGTTTCCGATGCACATCTGGAGGCATTCTGTAATATGTAGACTATCAGAGTGTTGATGAAACACAGAAATTGCATCGGGATTGAATACAACAGTCACCATGCGCACATTCCTCCATAAAAGTAATGTCTCAAACTGTCTACGCTTTGATCGTTTCCTGGAAGAGCGGTAGTAGTTTCCGATGAACATCTGGAGGCATTCTGTAATTTGTGGACTATCAGAGTGCTGATGAAACACAGAAAATGCATCGGGATTGAATACAACAGTCACTATGCGCACTTTCCTCCACGGGAGTTATGTCTCAAACAATCTACGATTTGATCGATCCCTGGAAGACCAGTAGTAGTTTCCGATGCACATCTGGTGGCATTCTGTAATGTGTAGACCATCAAAGTGTTGATGAAACACAGTAATTGCATCGGGATTGAATACAACAGTCACCATTCGCACTTTCCTCCATGGGTGTAATTTCTCTAACAGTCTACGCTTTGATCGTTCCCTGGAAGACCAGTAGTAGATTCCGATGCACATCTGGAGGCATTCTGTAATCTGTGGACTATCCGAATGTTGATGAAAGACAGAAATTGCATCGTCATTGAATGCAACAGTCACCATGCGCAATTTAATCCATGGTAGTAATGTCTCAAAGAGTTTACGTTTTGATCTTTCCCTGGATGACAAGTACTAGTTTCCGATGCACATCTGGAGGCATTCTGTTATCTGTGGACTATCAGAGTGTTGATGAAACACAGAAATTGCATCGGGATAGTATACAACAATCACCACGCGCACATTCCTCCATAAAAGTAATGTCTCATACAGTCTACGTTTGATCGTTCCCTGGAAGACCAGTAGTAGTTTCCGATGCACTTCTGGAGGCATTCTGTAATCTGTTTACTATCTGAACGTTGATGAAACACAGAAATTGCATCGGGATTGAATACAACAGTCACCATGCGCACTTTCCCCCATGGGAGTAATGTCTCAAAGAGTTTACGCTTTGATCGGTCCCTGGAAGACCAGTAGTAGTTTCCGATGCACATCTGGAGGCGTTCTGTTATCTGTGGACTATCAGAGTGTTGATGAAACACAGAAATTGCATCGGGATTGAATACAACAGTCACCATGCGCACTTTCCTTCATTAAAGTAATGTCTCAAACACTCTACGCTTTGATCGTTCCCTGGAAGACCAGTAGTAGTTTCCGATGCACTTCTGGAGGAGTTCTGTAATCTGTGGACTATCAGAGTGTTGATGAAACACGGAAATAACATCCGGATTGAATACAACAGTCACCATGCGCACTTTCTTCCATGGGAGTAATGCCTCAAACAGTCTACGATTTGATCGTTCCCAGGAAGACCAGTAGTAGTTTCCGATGCACATCTGGAGGCATTCTGTTATCTGTGGACTATCAGAGTGTTGATGAAACACAGAAAATGCATCGGGATTGAATACAACAGTCACCATGCTCACTTTCCTTCATTAAAGTAAAGTCTCAAACACTCTACGCTTTGATCGTTCCCTGGAAGACCAGTAGTAGTTTCCGATGCACATCTGGAGGAATTCTGTAATCTGTGGACTATCAGAGTGTTGATGAAACACGGAAATTGCATCCGGATTGAATACAACAGTCACCATGCGCACTTTCTTCCATGGGAGTAATGTCTCAAACAGTCTACTATTTGATCGTTCCCAGGAAGACCAGTAGTAGTTTCCGATGCACATCTGGAGGCATTCTGTTATCTGTGGACTATCAGAGTGTTGATGAAACACAGAAATTGAATCGGGATTGAATACAACAGTCACCATGCGCACTCTCCTCCACGGGAGTAATGTCTCAAACCATCTATGCTTTGATCGTTCCCTGGAAGAACAGTAGTAGTTTCAGATGCACATCTGGTCGCATTCTGTAATGTGTAAACTATCAGAGTGTTGATGAAACACAGAAATTGCATCGGGTTTGAATACAACAGTCACTATGCGCACTTTCCTCCATGGGTGTAATTTCTCTAACAGTCTACGCTTTGATCGTTCCCTGGAAGACCAGTATTAGTTTCCGATGCACATCTGGAGGCATTCTGTAATCTGTGGACTATCAGAGTGTTGATGAAACACGGAAATTGCATCCGGATTGAATACAACAGTCACCATGCGCACCTTCTTCCATGGGAGTAATGTCTCAAACAGTCTACGATTTGATCGTTCCCAGGAAGACCTGTAGTAGTTTCCGATGCACATCTGGAGGCATTCTGTTATCTGTGGACTATCAGAGTGTTGATGAAACACAGAAATTGCATCGGGATTGAATTCAACAGTCACCATGCTCACTTTCCTTCACGAAAGTTATGTCTCAAACACTCTACGCTTTGATCGTTCCCTGGAAGACCAGTAGTAGTTTCCGATGCACATCTGGAGGCATTCTGTAATCTGTGGACTATCAGAGTGTTGATGAAACACGGAAATTGCATCCGGATTGAATACAACAGTCACCATGTGCACTTTCTTAAATGGGAGTAATGTCTCAAACAGTCTACGATTTGATCGTTCCCAGGAAGACCAGTAGTAGTTTCCGATACACATTTGGAGGCATTCTGTAATCTGTGGAGTATCAGAGTGTTGATGAAACACAGAAATTGCATCGGGATTGAATACAACAGTCACCATGCGCACCTTCCTCCATGGCAGTAATGTCTCTGACCATCTACGCTTTGATCATAACCTGGAAGACCAGTAGTAGTTACCGATGCACATCTGGAGGCATTCCGTAATCTGTGGACTATCAGAGTGTTGATGAAACACAGAAATTGCATCGGGATTGAATACAACAGTCACCATGCGCACATTCCTCCATAAAAGTAATGTCTCAAACTGTCTACGCTTTGATCGTTTCCTGGAAGAGCGGTAGTAGTTTCCGATGAACATCTGGAGGCATTCTGTAATTTGTGGACTATCAGAGTGCTGATGAAACACAGAAAATGCATCGGGATTGAATACAACAGTCACTATGCGCACTTTCCTCCACGGGAGTTATGTCTCAAACAATCTACGATTTGATCGTTCCCTGGAAGACCAGTAGTAGTTTCCGATGCACATCTGGTGGCATTCTGTAATGTGTAGACCATCAAAGTGTTGATGAAACACAGTAATTGCATCGGGATTGAATACAACAGTCACCATTCGCACTTTCCTCCATGGGTGTAATTTCTCTAACAGTCTACGCTTTGATCGTTCCCTGGAAGACCAGTAGTAGTTTCCGATGCACATCTGGAGGCATTCTGTAATCTGTGGACTATCAGAATGTTGATGAAAGACAGAAATTGCATCGCCATTGAATACAACAGTCACCATGCGCAATTTCCTCCATGGTAGTAATGTCTCAAAGAGTTTACGTTTTGATCTTTCCCTGGATGACAAGTAGTAGTTTCCGATGCACATCTGGAGGCATTCTGTTATCTGTGGACTATCAGAGTGTTGATGAAACACAGAAATTGCATCGGGATAGTATACAACAATCACCACGCGCACATTCCTCCATAAAAGTAATGTCTCATACAGTCTACGCTTTGATCGTTCCCTGGAAGACCAGTAGTAGTTTCCGATGCACTTCTGGAGGCATTCTGTAATCTGTTTACTATCAGAATGTTGATGAAACACAGAAATTGCATCGGGATTGAATACAACAGTCACCATGCGCACTTTCCTCCATGGGAGTAATGTCTCAAAGACTTTACGCTTTGATCGGTCCCTGGAAGACCAGTAGTAGTTTCCGATGCACATCTGGAGGCATTCTGTTATCTGTGGACTATCAGAGTGTTGATGAAACACAGAAATTGCATCGGGATTGAATACAACAGTCACCATGCTCACTTTCCTTCATTAAAGTAATGTCTCAAACACTCTACGCTTTGATCGTTCCCTGGAAGACCAGTAGTAGTTTCCGATGCACATCTGGAGGAATTCTGTAATCTGTGGACTATCAGAGTGTTGATGAAACACGGAAATTGCATTCGGATTGAATACAACAGTCACCATGCGCGCTTTCTTCCATGGGAGAAATGTCTCAAACAGTCTACGATTTGATCGTTCCCAGGAAGACCAGCAGTAGTTTCCGATGCACATCTGGAGGCATTCTGTTATCTGTGGACTATCAGAGTGTTGATGAAACACAGAAAATGCATGGGGTTTGAATACAACAGTCACCATGCTCACTTTCCTTCATTAAAGTAAAGTCTCCAACACTCTACGCTTTGATCGTTCCCTGGAAGACCAGTAGTAGTTTCCGATGCACATCTGGAGGAATTCTGTAATCTGTGGACTATCAGAGTGTTGATGAAACACGGAAATTGCATTCGGATTGAATACAACAGTCACCATGCGCGCTTTCTTCCATGGGAGAAATGTCTCAAACAGTCTACGATTTGATCGTTCCCAGGAAGACCAGCAGTAGTTTCCGATGCACATCTGGAGGCATTCTGTTATCTGTGGACTATCAGAGTGTTGATGAAACACAGAAATTGCATCGGGATTGAATACAACAGTCACCATGCGCACTCTCCTCCACGGGAGTAATGTCTCAAACCATCTATGCTTTGATCGTTCCCTGGAAGAACAGTAGTAGTTTCAGATGCACATCTGGTCGCATTCTGTAATGTGTAAACTATCAGAGTGTTGATGAAACACAGAAATTGCATCCGGATTGAATACAACAGTCACCATTCACACTTTCCTCCATGGGCGTAATTTCTCTAACAGTCTACGCTTTGATCGTTCCCTGGAAGACCAGTAGTAGTTTCCGATGCACATCTGGCGGCATTCTGCAATCTGTGGACTATCAGAATGTTGATGAAACACAGAAATTTCATCGGGATTGAATACAACAGTCACCATGCGCACTTTCCTCCATGGGAGTAATGTCTCAAAGAGTTTACGCTTTGATCGTTCCCTGGAAGACCAGTAGTAGTTTCCGATGCACATCTGGAGGCATTCTGTTATCTGTGGACTATCAGAGTGTTGATGAAACACAGAAATTGCATCGGGATTGAATACAACAGTCACCATGCGCACTTTCCTTCATGAAAGTAATGTCTCAAACACTCTACGCTCTGATCTTTCGTTGGAAGACCATTAGTAGTTTCCGATGCACATCTGGAGGAATTCTGTAATCTGTGGTCTATCAGAGTGTTGATGAAACACGGAAATTGCATCCGGATTGAATACAACAAACACGATGCGCACTTTCCTCCATGGGAGTAATGTCTCAAAGAGTTTACGCTTTGATCATCCCTTGGAAGACCAGTAGTAGTTTCCGATGCACATCTGGAGGCATTCTGTAATCTGTGGACCATCAGAGTGTTGATGAAACACAGAAAATGCATCGGGATTGAATACAACAGTCACCATGCGCACTTTCCTCCATGGGAGTAATGTCTCAAACAGTCTACGCTTTATCCGTTCCCTGGAAGACCAGTAGTAGTTTCCGATGCACATCTGGAGGCATTCTGTAATCTATGGACTATCAGAATGTTGATGAAACACAGAAATTGCATCGGGATTGAATACAACAGTCACCATGCGCACTTTCCTCCATGGGAGTAATATCTCAAAGAGTTTACGCTTTGATCGTTCCCTGGAAGACCAGTAGTAGTTTCCGATGCACATCTGGAGGCATTCTGTTATCTGTGGACTATCAGAGTGTTGATGAAACACAGAAATTGCATCGGGATTCAATTCAACAGTCACCATGCTCACTTTCCTTCATGAAAGTAATGTCTCAAACACTCTACGCTTTGATCGTTCCCTGGAAGACCAGTAGTAGTTTCCGATGCACATCTGGAGGCATTCTGTAATCTGTGGACTATCAGAGTGTTGATGAAACACGGAAATTGCATCCGGATTGAATACAACAGTCACCATGTGCACTTTCTTAAATGGGAGTAATGTCTCAAACAGTCTACGATTTGATCTTTCCCTGGATGACCAGTAGTAGTTTCCGATTCACATCTGGAGGCATTCTGTAATCTGTGGACTATCAGAGTGTTGATAAAACACGGAAATTGCATCCGGATTGAATACAACAGTCACCATGCGCACCTTCTTCCATGGGAGTAATGTCTCAAACAGTCTACGATTTGATCGTTCCCAGGAAGACCAGTAATAGTTTCCGATGCACATCTGGAGGCATTCTGTTATCTGTGGACTATCAGAGTGTTGATGAAACACAGATATTGTATCGGGATTGAATACAACAGTCACCATGCGCACTTTCCTCCATGGGAGTAATGTCTCTAACCGTCTACGCTTTGATCATAACCTGGAAGACCAGTAGTAGTTACCGATGCACATCTGGAGCCATTCTGTAATCTGTGGACTATCAGAGTGTTGATGAAACACGGAAATTGCATCTGGATTGAATACAACAGTCACCATGCGCACATTCCTCCATAAAAGTAATGTCTCAAACAGTCTACGCTTTGATCGTTCCCTGGAAGACCAGTAGTAGTTTCCGATGCACATCTGGCGGCATTCTGTAATCTGTGGACTATCAGAATGTTGATGAAAGACAGAAATTGCATCGTCATTGAATACAACAGTCACCATGCGCAATTTCCTCCATGGGAGTAATGTCTCAAAGAATTTACGTTTTGATCTTTCCCTGGATGACAAGTAGTAGTTTCCGATGCACATCTGGAGGCATTCTGTTATTTGTGGACTATCAGAGTGTTGATGAAACACAGAAATTGCATCGGGATTGAATACAACAGTCACCATGCGCACTCTCCTCCACGGGAGTAATGTCTCAAACCATCTATGCTTTGATCGTTCCCTGGAAGACCAGTAGTAGTTTCCGATGCACATCTGGTCGCATTCTGTAATGTGTAGACTATCAGAGTGTTGATGAAACACAGAAATTGCATCGGGATTGAATACAACAGTCACCATGCGCCCTTTCCTCCATGGGAGTAATGTCTCAAACAGTCTACGCTTTATCAGTTCCCTGGAAGACCAGTAGTAGTTTCCGATGCACATCTGGTCGCATTCTGTAATCTGTGGACTATTAGAATGTTGATGAAACACAGAAATTGCATCGGGATTGAATACAACAGTCACCACGCGCACTTTCCTCCATGGGAGTAATGTCTAAAAGAGTTTACGCTTTGATCGTTCCCTGGAAGACCAGTAGTAGTTTCCGATAAACACCTCGTGGCATTCTGTAATCTGTGGACAGTCAGAGTGTTGATGAAACACAGAAAATGCATCGGGATTGAATACAACAGTCACCATGCGCACTTTCCTCCATGGGAGTAATGTCTCAAAGAGTTTACGCTTTGATCGTCCTTTGGAAGACCAGTAGTAGTTTCCGATGCACATCTGGAGGCATTCTGTTATTTGTGGACTATCAGAGTGTTGATGAAACACAGAAATTGCATCGGGATTGAATACAACAGTCACCATGCGCACTCTCCTCCACGGGAGTAATGTCTCAAACCATCTATGCTTTGATCGTTCCCTGGAAGACCAGTAGTAGTTTCCGATGCACATCTGGTCGCATTCTGTAATGTGTAGACTATCAGAGTGTTGATGAAACACAGAAATTGCATCGGGATTGAATACAACAGTCACCATGCGCCCTTTCCTCCATGGGAGTAATGTCTTAAACAGTCTACGCTTTATCAGTTCCCTGGAAGACCAGTAGTAGTTTCCGATGCACATCTGGTCGCATTCTGTAATCTGTGGACTATTAGAATGTTGATGAAACACAGAAATTGCATCGGGATTGAATACAACAGTCACCACGCGCACTTTCCTCCATGGGAGTAATGTCTAAAAGAGTTTACGCTTTGATCGTTCCCTGGAAGACCAGTAGTAGTTTCCGATAAACACCTCGTGGCATTCTGTAATCTGTGGACAGTCAGAGTGTTGATGAAACACAGAAAATGCATCGGGATTGAATACAACAGTCACCATGCGCACTTTCCTCCATGGGAGTAATGTCTCAAAGAGTTTACGCTTTGATCGTCCTTTGGAAGACCAGTAGTAGTTTCCGATGCACATCTGGAGGCATTCTGTAATCTGTGGACCATCAGAGTGTTGATGAAACACAGAAAATGCATCGGGATTGAATACAAATGTCACCATGCGCACTATCCTCCATGGGAGTAATGTCTCAAACAGTCTACGCTTTATCCGTTCCCTGGAAGACCAGTAGTAGTTTCCGATGCACATCTGGAGGCATTCTGTAATCTGTGGACTATCAGAATGTTGATGAAACACAGAAAATGCATCGGGATTGAATACAACAGTCACCATGCGCACTTTCCTCCGTGGGAGTAATGTCTCAAAAAGTTTACGCTTTGATCGTTCCCTGGAAGACCAGTAGTAGTTTCCGATGCACATCTGGAGGCATTCTGTTATCTGTGGACTATCAGAGTGTTGATGAAACACAGAAATTGCATCGGGATTGAATTCAGCAGTCACCATGCTCACTTTCCTTCATGAAAGTAATCTCTCAAACACTCTACGCTTTGATCGTTCCCTGGAAGACCAGTAGTAGTTTCCGATGCACATCTGGTCGCATTCTGTAATGTGTAGACTATCAGAGTGTTGATGAAACACAGAAATTGCATCGGGATTGAATACAATAGTCACCATGCGCCCTTTCCTCCATGGGAGTAATGTCTCAAACAGTCTACGCTTTATCCGTTCCCTGGAAGACCAGTAGTAGTTTCCGATGCACATCTGGTCGCATTCTGTAATCTGTGGACTATTAGAATGTTGATGAAACACAGAAATTGCATCGGGATTGAATACAACAGTCACCACGCGCACTTTCCTCCATGGGAGTAATGTCTAAAAGAGTTTACGCTTTGATCGTTCCCTGGAAGACCAGTAGTAGTTTCCGATAAACACCTCGTGGCATTCTGTAATCTGTGGACAGTCAGAGTGTTGATGAAACACAGAAATTGCATCGGGATTGAATACAACAGTCACCATGCGCACTTTCCTCCATGGGAGTAATGTCTCAAAGAGTTTACGCTTTGATCGTCCTTTGGAAGACCAGTAGTAGTTTCCGATGCACATCTGGAGGCATTCTGTAATCTGTGGACCATCAGAGTGTTGATGAAACACAGAAAATGCATCGGGATTGAATACAACAGTCACCATGCGCACTTTCCTCCGTGGGAGTAATGTCTCAAAGAGTTTACGCTTTGATCGTTCCCTGGAAGACCAGTAGTAGTTTCCGATGCACATCTGGAGGCATTCTGTTATCTGTGGACTATCAGAGTGTTGATGAAACACAGAAATTGCATCGGGATTGAATTCAGCAGTCACCATGCTCACTTTCCTTCATGAAAGTAATGTCTCAAACACTCTACGCTTTGATCGTTCCCTGGAAGACCAGTAGTAGTTTCCGATGCACATCTGGTCGCATTCTGTAATGTGTAGACTATCAGAGTGTTGATGAAACACAGAAATTGCATCGGGATTGAATACAACAGTCACCATGCGCCCTTTCCTCCATGGGAGTAATGTCTCAAACAGTCTACGCTTTATCCGTTCCCTGGAAGACCAGTAGTAGTTTCCGATGCACATCTGGTCGCATTCTGTAATCTGTGGACTATTAGAATGTTGATGAAACACAGAAATTGCATCGGGATTGAATACAACAGTCACCACGCGCACTTTCCTCCATGGGAGTAATGTCTAAATGAGTTTACGCTTTGATCGTTCCCTGGAAGACCAGTAGTAGTTTCCGATAAACACCTCGTGGCATTCTGTAATCTGTGGACAGTCAGAGTGTTGATGAAACACAGAAAATGCATCGGGATTGAATACAACAGTCACCATGCGCACTTTCCTCCACGGGAGTAATGTCTCAAAGAGTTTACGCTTTGATCGTCCTTTGGAAGACCAGTAGTAGTTTCCGATGCACATCTGGAGGCATTCTGTAATCTGTGGACCATCAGAGTGTTGATGAAACACAGAAAATGCATCGGGATTGAATACAACAGTCACCATGCGCACTTTCCTCCATGGGAGTAATGTCTCAAACAGTTTACGCTTTATCCGTTCCCTGGAAGACCAGTAGTAGTTTCCGATGCACATCTGGAGGCATTCTGTAATCTGTGGACTATCAGAATGTTGATGAAACACAGAAATTGCATCGGGATTGAATACAACAGTCACCATGCGCACTTTCCTCCGTGGGAGTAATGTATCAAAGAGTTTACGCTTTGATCGTTCCCTGGAAGACCAGTAGTAGTTTCCGATGCACATCTGGAGGCATTCTGTTATCTGTGGACTATCAGAGTGTTGATGAAACACAGAAATTGCATCGGGATTGAATTCAACAGTCACCATGCTCACTTTCCTTCATGAAAGTAATGTCTCAAACACTCTACGCTTTGATCGTTCCCTGGAAGACCAGTAGTAGTTTCCGATGCACATCTGGAGGCATTCTGTAATCTGTGGACTATCAGAGTGTTGATGAAACACAGAAATTGCATCCGGATTGAATACAACAGTCACCATGCGCACTTTCTTAAATGGGAGTAATGTCTCAAACAGTCTACGATTTGATCGTTCCCTGGATGACCAGTAGTAGTTTCCGATACACATCTGGAGGCATTCTGTAATCTGTGGACCATCAGAGTGTTGATGAAACACAGAAAATGCATCGGGATTGAATACAACAGTCACCATGCGTACTTTCCTCCATGGGAGTAATGTCTCAAACAGTCTACGCTTTATCCGTTCCCTGGAAGACCAGTAGTAGTTTCCGATGCACATCTGGAGTCATTCTGAAATCTGTGGACTATCAGAATGTTGATGAAACACACAAATTGCATCGGAATTGAATACAACAGTCACCATGCGCACTTTCCTCCATGGGAGAAATGTCTCGAAGAGTTTACGCTTTGATCGTTCCCTGGAAGACCAGTAGTAGTTTCCGATGCTCATCTGGAGGCATTCTGTTATCTGTGGACTATCAGAGTGTTGATGAAACACAGAAATTGCATCGGAATTGAATACAACAGTCACCATGCTCACTTTCCTTCATGAAAGTAATGTCTCAAACACTCTACGCTTTGATCGTTCCCTGGAAGACCAATAGTAGTTTCCGATGCACAACTGGAGGCATTCATTAATCCGTGGACTATCAGAGTGTTGATGAAACACAGAAATTGCATCGGGATTGGTTACAACAGTCACCATGCGCACTTTCCTCCATGGGAGTAATGTCTCAAACAGTCTACGATTTGATCGTTCCCAGGAAGACCAGTAGTAGTTTCCGATGCACATCTGGAGGCATTCTGTTATCTGTGGACTATCAGAGTGTTGATGAAACACAGAAATTGCATCGGGATTGAATACAACAGTCACCATGCGCACTTTCCTTCATGAAAGTAATGTCTCAAACACTCTACGCTCTGATCGTTCCTTGGAAGACCATTAGTAGTTTCCGATGCACATCTGGAGGAATTCTGTAATCTGTGGTCTATCAGAGTGTTGATGAAACACGGAAATTGCATCCGGATTGAATACAACAGTCACGATGCGCACTTTCCTCCATGGGAGTAATGTCTCAAAGAGTTTACGCTTTGATCGTCCTTTGGAAGACCAGTAGTAGTTTCCGATGCACATCTGGAGGCATTCTGTAATCTGTGGACCATCAGAGTGTTGATGAAACACAGAAAATGCATCGGGATTGAATACAACAGTCACCATGCGCACTATCTTCCATGGGAGTAATGTCTCAAACAGTCTACGCTTTATCCGTTCCCTGGAAGACCAGTAGTAGTTTCCGATGCACATCTGGCGGCATTCTGTAATCTGTGGACTATCAGAATGTTGATGAAAGACGGAAATTGCATCGTCATTGAATACAACAGTCACCATGCGCAATTTCCTCCATGGGAGTAATGTCTCAAAGAATTTACGTTTTGATCTTTCCCTGGATGACCAGTAGTAGTTTCCGATGCACATCTGGAGGCATTCTGTTATTTGTGGACTATCAGAGTGTTGATGAAACACAGAAATTGCATCGGGATTGAATACAACAGTCACCATGCGCACTCTCCTCCACGGGAGTAATGTCTCAAACCATCTATGCTTTGATCGTTCCCTGGAAGACCAGTAGTAGTTTCCGATGCACATCTGGTCGCATTCTGTAATGTGCAGACTATCAGAGTGTTGATGAAACACAGAAATTGCATCGGGATTGAATACAACAGTCACCATGCGCCCTTTCCTCCATGGGAGTAATGTCTCAAAGACTTTACGCTTTGATCGGTCCCTGGAAGACCAGTAGTAGTTTCCGATGCACTTCTGGAGGCATTCTGTAATCTGTTTACTATCAGAATGTTGATGAAACACAGAAATTGCATCGGGATTGAATACAACAGTCACCATGCGCACTTTCCTCCATGGGAGTAATGTCTCAAAGACTTTACGCTTTGATCGGTCCCTGGAAGACCAGTAGTAGTTTCCGATGCACATCTGGAGGCATTCTGTTATCTGTGGACTATCAGAGTGTTGATGAAACACAGAAATTGCATCGGGATTGAATACAACAGTCACCATGCTCACTTTCCTTCATTAAAGTAATGTCTCAAACACTCTACGCTTTGATCGTTCCCTGGAAGACCAGTAGTAGTTTCCGATGCACATCTGGAGGAATTCTGTAATCTGTGGACTATCAGAGTGTTGATGAAACACGGAAATTGCATTCGGATTGAATACAACAGTCACCATGCGCGCTTTCTTCCATGGGAGAAATGTCTCAAACAGTCTACGATTTGATCGTTCCCAGGAAGACCAGCAGTAGTTTCCGATGCACATCTGGAGGCATTCTGTTATCTGTGGACTATCAGAGTGTTGATGAAACACAGAAAATGCATGGGGTTTGAATACAACAGTCACCATGCTCACTTTCCTTCATTAAAGTAAAGTCTCCAACACTCTACGCTTTGATCGTTCCCTGGAAGACCAGTAGTAGTTTCCGATGCACATCTGGAGGAATTCTGTAATCTGTGGACTATCAGAGTGTTGATGAAACACGGAAATTGCATTCGGATTGAATACAACAGTCACCATGCGCGCTTTCTTCCATGGGAGAAATGTCTCAAACAGTCTACGATTTGATCGTTCCCAGGAAGACCAGCAGTAGTTTCCGATGCACATCTGGAGGCATTCTGTTATCTGTGGACTATCAGAGTGTTGATGAAACACAGAAATTGCATCGGGATTGAATACAACAGTCACCATGCGCACTCTCCTCCACGGGAGTAATGTCTCAAACCATCTATGCTTTGATCGTTCCCTGGAAGAACAGTAGTAGTTTCAGATGCACATCTGGTCGCATTCTGTAATGTGTAAACTATCAGAGTGTTGATGAAACACAGAAATTGCATCCGGATTGAATACAACAGTCACCATTCACACTTTCCTCCATGGGCGTAATTTCTCTAACAGTCTACGCTTTGATCGTTCCCTGGAAGACCAGTAGTAGTTTCCGATGCACATCTGGCGGCATTCTGCAATCTGTGGACTATCAGAATGTTGATGAAACACAGAAATTTCATCGGGATTGAATACAACAGTCACCATGCGCACTTTCCTCCATGGGAGTAATGTCTCAAAGAGTTTACGCTTTGATCGTTCCCTGGAAGACCAGTAGTAGTTTCCGATGCACATCTGGAGGCATTCTGTTATCTGTGGACTATCAGAGTGTTGATGAAACACAGAAATTGCATCGGGATTGAATACAACAGTCACCATGCGCACTTTCCTTCATGAAAGTAATGTCTCAAACACTCTACGCTCTGATCTTTCGTTGGAAGACCATTAGTAGTTTCCGATGCACATCTGGAGGAATTCTGTAATCTGTGGTCTATCAGAGTGTTGATGAAACACGGAAATTGCATCCGGATTGAATACAACAAACACGATGCGCACTTTCCTCCATGGGAGTAATGTCTCAAAGAGTTTACGCTTTGATCATCCCTTGGAAGACCAGTAGTAGTTTCCGATGCACATCTGGAGGCATTCTGTAATCTGTGGACCATCAGAGTGTTGATGAAACACAGAAAATGCATCGGGATTGAATACAACAGTCACCATGCGCACTTTCCTCCATGGGAGTAATGTCTCAAACAGTCTACGCTTTATCCGTTCCCTGGAAGACCAGTAGTAGTTTCCGATGCACATCTGGAGGCATTCTGTAATCTATGGACTATCAGAATGTTGATGAAACACAGAAATTGCATCGGGATTGAATACAACAGTCACCATGCGCACTTTCCTCCATGGGAGTAATATCTCAAAGAGTTTACGCTTTGATCGTTCCCTGGAAGACCAGTAGTAGTTTCCGATGCACATCTGGAGGCATTCTGTTATCTGTGGACTATCAGAGTGTTGATGAAACACAGAAATTGCATCGGGATTCAATTCAACAGTCACCATGCTCACTTTCCTTCATGAAAGTAATGTCTCAAACACTCTACGCTTTGATCGTTCCCTGGAAGACCAGTAGTAGTTTCCGATGCACATCTGGAGGCATTCTGTAATCTGTGGACTATCAGAGTGTTGATGAAACACGGAAATTGCATCCGGATTGAATACAACAGTCACCATGTGCACTTTCTTAAATGGGAGTAATGTCTCAAACAGTCTACGATTTGATCTTTCCCTGGATGACCAGTAGTAGTTTCCGATTCACATCTGGAGGCATTCTGTAATCTGTGGACTATCAGAGTGTTGATAAAACACGGAAATTGCATCCGGATTGAATACAACAGTCACCATGCGCACCTTCTTCCATGGGAGTAATGTCTCAAACAGTCTACGATTTGATCGTTCCCAGGAAGACCAGTAATAGTTTCCGATGCACATCTGGAGGCATTCTGTTATCTGTGGACTATCAGAGTGTTGATGAAACACAGATATTGTATCGGGATTGAATACAACAGTCACCATGCGCACTTTCCTCCATGGGAGTAATGTCTCTAACCGTCTACGCTTTGATCATAACCTGGAAGACCAGTAGTAGTTACCGATGCACATCTGGAGCCATTCTGTAATCTGTGGACTATCAGAGTGTTGATGAAACACGGAAATTGCATCTGGATTGAATACAACAGTCACCATGCGCACATTCCTCCATAAAAGTAATGTCTCAAACAGTCTACGCTTTGATCGTTCCCTGGAAGACCAGTAGTAGTTTCCGATGCACATCTGGCGGCATTCTGTAATCTGTGGACTATCAGAATGTTGATGAAAGACAGAAATTGCATCGTCATTGAATACAACAGTCACCATGCGCAATTTCCTCCATGGGAGTAATGTCTCAAAGAATTTACGTTTTGATCTTTCCCTGGATGACAAGTAGTAGTTTCCGATGCACATCTGGAGGCATTCTGTTATTTGTGGACTATCAGAGTGTTGATGAAACACAGAAATTGCATCGGGATTGAATACAACAGTCACCATGCGCACTCTCCTCCACGGGAGTAATGTCTCAAACCATCTATGCTTTGATCGTTCCCTGGAAGACCAGTAGTAGTTTCCGATGCACATCTGGTCGCATTCTGTAATGTGTAGACTATCAGAGTGTTGATGAAACACAGAAATTGCATCGGGATTGAATACAACAGTCACCATGCGCCCTTTCCTCCATGGGAGTAATGTCTCAAACAGTCTACGCTTTATCAGTTCCCTGGAAGACCAGTAGTAGTTTCCGATGCACATCTGGTCGCATTCTGTAATCTGTGGACTATTAGAATGTTGATGAAACACAGAAATTGCATCGGGATTGAATACAACAGTCACCACGCGCACTTTCCTCCATGGGAGTAATGTCTAAAAGAGTTTACGCTTTGATCGTTCCCTGGAAGACCAGTAGTAGTTTCCGATAAACACCTCGTGGCATTCTGTAATCTGTGGACAGTCAGAGTGTTGATGAAACACAGAAAATGCATCGGGATTGAATACAACAGTCACCATGCGCACTTTCCTCCATGGGAGTAATGTCTCAAAGAGTTTACGCTTTGATCGTCCTTTGGAAGACCAGTAGTAGTTTCCGATGCACATCTGGAGGCATTCTGTTATTTGTGGACTATCAGAGTGTTGATGAAACACAGAAATTGCATCGGGATTGAATACAACAGTCACCATGCGCACTCTCCTCCACGGGAGTAATGTCTCAAACCATCTATGCTTTGATCGTTCCCTGGAAGACCAGTAGTAGTTTCCGATGCACATCTGGTCGCATTCTGTAATGTGTAGACTATCAGAGTGTTGATGAAACACAGAAAATGCATCGGGATTGAATACAACAGTCACCATGCGCACTTTCCTCCGTGGGAGTAATGTCTCAAAAAGTTTACGCTTTGATCGTTCCCTGGAAGACCAGTAGTAGTTTCCGATGCACATCTGGAGGCATTCTGTTATCTGTGGACTATCAGAGTGTTGATGAAACACAGAAATTGCATCGGGATTGAATTCAGCAGTCACCATGCTCACTTTCCTTCATGAAAGTAATCTCTCAAACACTCTACGCTTTGATCGTTCCCTGGAAGACCAGTAGTAGTTTCCGATGCACATCTGGTCGCATTCTGTAATGTGTAGACTATCAGAGTGTTGATGAAACACAGAAATTGCATCGGGATTGAATACAATAGTCACCATGCGCCCTTTCCTCCATGGGAGTAATGTCTCAAACAGTCTACGCTTTATCCGTTCCCTGGAAGACCAGTAGTAGTTTCCGATGCACATCTGGTCGCATTCTGTAATCTGTGGACTATTAGAATGTTGATGAAACACAGAAATTGCATCGGGATTGAATACAACAGTCACCACGCGCACTTTCCTCCATGGGAGTAATGTCTAAAAGAGTTTACGCTTTGATCGTTCCCTGGAAGACCAGTAGTAGTTTCCGATAAACACCTCGTGGCATTCTGTAATCTGTGGACAGTCAGAGTGTTGATGAAACACAGAAATTGCATCGGGATTGAATACAACAGTCACCATGCGCACTTTCCTCCATGGGAGTAATGTCTCAAAGAGTTTACGCTTTGATCGTCCTTTGGAAGACCAGTAGTAGTTTCCGATGCACATCTGGAGGCATTCTGTAATCTGTGGACCATCAGAGTGTTGATGAAACACAGAAAATGCATCGGGATTGAATACAACAGTCACCATGCGCACTTTCCTCCGTGGGAGTAATGTCTCAAAGAGTTTACGCTTTGATCGTTCCCTGGAAGACCAGTAGTAGTTTCCGATGCACATCTGGAGGCATTCTGTTATCTGTGGACTATCAGAGTGTTGATGAAACACAGAAATTGCATCGGGATTGAATTCAGCAGTCACCATGCTCACTTTCCTTCATGAAAGTAATGTCTCAAACACTCTACGCTTTGATCGTTCCCTGGAAGACCAGTAGTAGTTTCCGATGCACATCTGGTCGCATTCTGTAATGTGTAGACTATCAGAGTGTTGATGAAACACAGAAATTGCATCGGGATTGAATACAACAGTCACCATGCGCCCTTTCCTCCATGGGAGTAATGTCTCAAACAGTCTACGCTTTATCCGTTCCCTGGAAGACCAGTAGTAGTTTCCGATGCACATCTGGTCGCATTCTGTAATCTGTGGACTATTAGAATGTTGATGAAACACAGAAATTGCATCGGGATTGAATACAACAGTCACCACGCACACTTTCCTCCATGGGAGTAATGTCTAAATGAGTTTACGCTTTGATCGTTCCCTGGAAGACCAGTAGTAGTTTCCGATAAACACCTCGTGGCATTCTGTAATCTGTGGACAGTCAGAGTGTTGATGAAACACAGAAAATGCATCGGGATTGAATACAACAGTCACCATGCGCACTTTCCTCCACGGGAGTAATGTCTCAAAGAGTTTACGCTTTGATCGTCCTTTGGAAGACCAGTAGTAGTTTCCGATGCACATCTGGAGGCATTCTGTAATCTGTGGACCATCAGAGTGTTGATGAAACACAGAAAATGCATCGGGATTGAATACAACAGTCACCATGCGCACTTTCCTCCATGGGAGTAATGTCTCAAACAGTTTACGCTTTATCCGTTCCCTGGAAGACCAGTAGTAGTTTCCGATGCACATCTGGAGGCATTCTGTAATCTGTGGACTATCAGAATGTTGATGAAACACAGAAATTGCATCGGGATTGAATACAACAGTCACCATGCGCACTTTCCTCCGTGGGAGTAATGTATCAAAGAGTTTACGCTTTGATCGTTCCCTGGAAGACCAGTAGTAGTTTCCGATGCACATCTGGAGGCATTCTGTTATCTGTGGACTATCAGAGTGTTGATGAAACACAGAAATTGCATCGGGATTGAATTCAACAGTCACCATGCTCACTTTCCTTCATGAAAGTAATGTCTCAAACACTCTACGCTTTGATCGTTCCCTGGAAGACCAGTAGTAGTTTCCGATGCACATCTGGAGGCATTCTGTAATCTGTGGACTATCAGAGTGTTGATGAAACACAGAAATTGCATCCGGATTGAATACAACAGTCACCATGCGCACTTTCTTAAATGGGAGTAATGTCTCAAACAGTCTACGATTTGATCGTTCCCTGGATGACCAGTAGTAGTTTCCGATACACATCTGGAGGCATTCTGTAATCTGTGGACCATCAGAGTGTTGATGAAACACAGAAAATGCATCGGGATTGAATACAACAGTCACCATGCGTACTTTCCTCCATGGGAGTAATGTCTCAAACAGTCTACGCTTTATCCGTTCCCTGGAAGACCAGTAGTAGTTTCCGATGCACATCTGGAGTCATTCTGAAATCTGTGGACTATCAGAATGTTGATGAAACACACAAATTGCATCGGAATTGAATACAACAGTCACCATGCGCACTTTCCTCCATGGGAGAAATGTCTCGAAGAGTTTACGCTTTGATCGTTCCCTGGAAGACCAGTAGTAGTTTCCGATGCTCATCTGGAGGCATTCTGTTATCTGTGGACTATCAGAGTGTTGATGAAACACAGAAATTGCATCGGAATTGAATACAACAGTCACCATGCTCACTTTCCTTCATGAAAGTAATGTCTCAAACACTCTACGCTTTGATCGTTCCCTGGAAGACCAATAGTAGTTTCCGATGCACAACTGGAGGCATTCATTAATCCGTGGACTATCAGAGTGTTGATGAAACACAGAAATTGCATCGGGATTGGTTACAACAGTCACCATGCGCACTTTCCTCCATGGGAGTAATGTCTCAAACAGTCTACGATTTGATCGTTCCCAGGAAGACCAGTAGTAGTTTCCGATGCACATCTGGAGGCATTCTGTTATCTGTGGACTATCAGAGTGTTGATGAAACACAGAAATTGCATCGGGATTGAATACAACAGTCACCATGCGCACTTTCCTTCATGAAAGTAATGTCTCAAACACTCTACGCTCTGATCGTTCCTTGGAAGACCATTAGTAGTTTCCGATGCACATCTGGAGGAATTCTGTAATCTGTGGTCTATCAGAGTGTTGATGAAACACGGAAATTGCATCCGGATTGAATACAACAGTCACGATGCGCACTTTCCTCCATGGGAGTAATGTCTCAAAGAGTTTACGCTTTGATCGTCCTTTGGAAGACCAGTAGTAGTTTCCGATGCACATCTGGAGGCATTCTGTAATCTGTGGACCATCAGAGTGTTGATGAAACACAGAAAATGCATCGGGATTGAATACAACAGTCACCATGCGCACTATCTTCCATGGGAGTAATGTCTCAAACAGTCTACGCTTTATCCGTTCCCTGGAAGACCAGTAGTAGTTTCCGATGCACATCTGGCGGCATTCTGTAATCTGTGGACTATCAGAATGTTGATGAAAGACGGAAATTGCATCGTCATTGAATACAACAGTCACCATGCGCAATTTCCTCCATGGGAGTAATGTCTCAAAGAATTTACGTTTTGATCTTTCCCTGGATGACCAGTAGTAGTTTCCGATGCACATCTGGAGGCATTCTGTTATTTGTGGACTATCAGAGTGTTGATGAAACACAGAAATTGCATCGGGATTGAATACAACAGTCACCATGCGCACTCTCCTCCACGGGAGTAATGTCTCAAACCATCTATGCTTTGATCGTTCCCTGGAAGACCAGTAGTAGTTTCCGATGCACATCTGGTCGCATTCTGTAATGTGTAGACTATCAGAGTGTTGATGAAACACAGAAATTGCATCGGGATTGAATACAACAGTCACCATGCGCCCTTTCCTCCATGGGAGTAATGTCTCAAACACTCTACGCTTTGATCGTTCCCTGGAAGACCAGTAGTAGTTTCCGATGCACATCTGGTCGCATTCTGTAATGTGTAGACTATCAGAGTGTTGATGAAACACAGAAATTGCATCGGGATTGAATACAACAGTCACCATGCGCCCTTTCCTCCATGGGAGTAATGTCTCAAACAGTCTACGCTTTATCCGTTCCCTGGAAGACCAGTAGTAGTTTCCGATGCACATCTGGTCGCATTCTGTAATCTGTGGACTATTAGAATGTTGATGAAACACAGAAATTGCATCGGGATTGAATACAACAGTCACCACGCGCACTTTCCTCCATGGGAGTAATGTCTAAAAGAGTTTACGCTTTGATCGTTCCCTGGAAGACCAGTAGTAGTTTCCGATAAACACCTCGTGGCATTCTGTAATCTGTGGACAGTCAGCGTGTTGATGAAACACAGAAAATGCATCGGGATTGAATACAACAGTCCCATGCGCACTTTCCTCCATGGGAGTAATGTCTCAAAGAGTTTACGCTTTGATCGTCCTTTGGAAGACCAGTAGTAGTTTCCGATGCACATCTGGAGGCATTCTGTAATCTGTGGACCATCAGAGTGTTGATGAAACACAGAAAATGCATCGGGATTGAATACAACAGTCACCATGCGCACTTTCCTCCGTGGGAGTAATGTCTCAAAGAGTTTACGCTTTGATCGTTCCCTGGAAGACCAGTAGTAGTTTCCGATGCACATCTGGAGGCATTCTGTTATCTGTGGAATATCAGAGTGTTGATGAAACACAGAAATTGCATCGGGATTGAATTCAGCAGTCACCATGCTCACTTTCCTTCATGAAAGTAATGTCTCAAACACTCTACGCTTTGATCGTTCCCCGGAAGACCAGTAGTAGTTTCCGATGCACATCTGGTCGCATTCTGTAATGTGTAGACTATCAGAGTGTTGATGAAACACAGAAATTGCATCGGGATTGAATACAACAGTCACCATGCGCCCTTTCCTCCATGGGAGTAATGTCTCAAACAGTCTACGCTTTATCCGTTCCCTGGAAGACCAGTAGTAGTTTCCGATGCACATCTGGTCGCATTCTGTAATCTGTGGACTATTAGAATGTTGATGAAACACAGAAATTGCATCGGGATTGAATACAACAGTCACCACGCGCACTTTCCTCCATGGGAGTAATGTCTAAAAGAGTTTACGCTTTGATCGTTCCCTGATAGACCAGTAGTAGTTTCCGATAAACACCTCGTGGCATTCTGTAATCTGTGGACAGTCAGAGTGTTGATGAAACACAGAAAATGCATCGGGATTGAATACAACAGTCACCATGCGCACTTTCCTCCATGGGAGTAATGTCTCAAAGAGTTTACGCTTTGATCGTCCTTTGGAGGACCAGTAGTAGTTTCCGATGCACATCTGGAGGCATTCTGTAATCTGTGGACCATCAGAGTGTTGATGAAACACAGAAAATGCATCGGGATTGAATACAACAGTCACCATGCGCACTTTCCTCCATGGGAGTAATGTCTCAAACAGTCTACGATTTATCCGTTCCCTGGAAGACCAGTAGTGGTTTCCGATGCACATCTGGAGGCATTCTGTAATCTGTGGACTATCAGAATGTTGATGAAACACAGAAATTGCATCGGGATTGAATACAACAGTCACCATGCGCACTTTCCTCCGTGGGAGTAATGTCTCAAAGAGTTTACGCTTTGATCGTTCCCTGGAAGACCAGTAGTAGTTTCCGATGCACATCTGGAGGCATTCTGTTAACTGTGAACTATCAGAGTGTTGATAAAACACAGAAATTGCATCCGGATTGAATACAACAGTCACCATGCGCACTTTCTTAAATGGGAGTAATGTCTCAAACAGTCTACGATTTGATCGTTCCCTGGATGACCAGTAGTAGTTTCCGATTCACATTTGGAGGCATTCTGTAATCTGTGGACCATCAGAGTGTTGATGAAACACAGAAAATGCATCGGGATTGAATACAACAGTCACCATGCGTACTTTCCTCTATGGGAGTAATGTCTCAAACAGTCAACGCTTAATCCGTTCCCTGGAAGACCAGTAGTAGTTTCCGATGCACATCTGGAGTCATTCTGTAATCTGTGGACTATCAGAATGTTGATGAAACACAGAAATTGCATCGGAATTGAATACAACAGTCACCATGCGCACTTTCCTCCATGGGAGAAATGTCTCGAAGAGTTTACGCTTTGATCGTTCCCTGGAAGACCAGTAGTAGTTTCCGATGCTCATCTGGAGGCATTCTGTTATCTGTGGACTATCGGAGTGTTGATGAAACACAGAAATTGCATCGGAATTGAATACAACAGTCACCATGCTCACTTTCCTTCATGAAAGTAATGTCTCAAACACTCTACGCTTTGATCGTTCCCTGGAACACCAATAGTAGTTTCCGATGCACAACTGGAGGCATTCTGTAATCTGTGGACTATCAGAGTGTTGATGAAACACAGAAATTGCATCGGGATTGGTTACAACAGTCACCATGCGCACTTTCCTCCATGGGAGTAATGTCTCAAACAGTCTACGATTTGATCGTTCCCAGGAAGACCAGTAGTAGTTTCCGATGCACATCTGGAGGCATTCTGTTATCTGTGGACTATCAGAGTGTTGATGAAACACAGAAATTGCATCGGGCTTGAATACAACAGTCACCATGCGCACTTTCCTTCATGAAAGTATTGTCTCAAACACTCTACGCTCTGATCGTTCCTTGGAAGACCATTAGTAGTTTCCGATGCACATCTGGAGGAATTCTGTAATCTGTGGTCTATCAGAGTGTTGATGAAACACGGAAATTGCATCCGGATTGAATACAACAGTCACGATGCGCACTTTCCTCCATGGGAGTAATGTCTCAAAGAGTTTACGATTTGATCGTCCTTTGGAAGACCAGTAGTAGTTTCCGATGCACATCTGGAGGCATTCTGTAAACTGTGGACCATCAGAGTGTTGATGAAAGACGGAAATTGCATCGTCATTGAATACAACAGTCACCATGCGCAATTTCCTCCATGGGAGTAATGTCTCAAAGAATTTACGTTTTGATCTTTCCCTGGATGACCAGTAGTAGTTTCCGATGCACATCTGGAGGCATTCTGTTATTTGTGGACTATCAGAGTGTTGATGAAACACAGAAATTGCATCGGGATTGAATACAACAGTCACCATGCGCACTCTCCTCCACGGGAGTAATGTCTCAAACCATCTATGCTTTGATCGTTCCCTGGAAGACCAGTAGTAGTTTCCGATGCACATCTGGTCGCATTCTGTAATGTGTAGACTATCAGAGTGTTGATGAAACACAGAAATTGCATCGGGATTGAATACAACAGTCACCATGCGCCCTTTCCTCCATGGGAGTAATGTCTCAAACAGTCTACGCTTTATCCGTTCCTTGGAAGACCAGTAGTAGTTTCCGATGCACATCTGGTCGCATTCTGTAATCTGTGGACTATTAGAATGTTGATGAAACACAGAAATTGCATCGGGATTGAATACAACAGTCACCACGCGCACTTTCCTCCATGGGAGTAATGTCTAAAAGAGTTTACGCTTTGATCGTTCCCTGGAAGACCAGTAGTAGTTTCCGATAAACACCTCGTGGCATTCTGTAATCTGTGGACAGTCAGAGTGTTGATGAAACACAGAAAATGCATCGGGATTGAATACAACAGTCACCATGCGCACTTTCCTCCATGGGAGTAATGTCTCAAAGAGTTTACGCTTTGATCGTCCTTTGGAAGACCAGTAGTAGTTTCCGATGCACATCTGGAGGCATTCTGTAATCTGTGGATCATCAGAGTGTTGATGAAACACAGAAAATGCATCGGGATTGAATACAACAGTCACCATGCGCACTATCCTCCATGGGAGTAATGTCTCAAACAGTCTACGCTTTATCCGTTCCCTGGAAGACCAGTAGTAGTTTCCGATGCACATCTGGAGGCATTCTGTAATCTGTGGACTATCAGAATGTTGATGAAACACAGAAATTGCATCGGGATTGAATACAACAGTCACCATGCCCACTTTCCTCCGTGGGAGTAATGTCTCAAAGAGTTTACGCTTTGATCGTTCCCTGGAAGACCAGTAGTAGTTTCCGATGCACATCTGGAGGCATTCTGTTATCTGTGGACTATCAGAGTGTTGATGAAACACAGAAATTGCATCGGGATTGAATTCAGCAGTTCACCATGCTCACTTTCCTTCATGAAAGTAATGTCTCAAACACTCTACGCTTTGATCGTTCCCTGGAAGACCAGTAGTAGTTTCCGATGCACATCTGATCGCATTCTGTAATGTGTAGACTATCAGAGTGTTGATGAAACACAGAAATTGCATCGGGATTGAATACAACAGTCACCAAGCGCCCTTTCCTCCATGGGAGTAATGTCTCAAACAGTCTACGCTTTATCCGTTCCCTGGAAGACCAGTAGTAGTTTCCGATGCACATCTGGTCGCATTCTGTAATCTGTGGACTATTAGAATGTTGATGAAACACAGAAATTGCATCGGGATTGAATACAACAGTCACCACGCGCACTTTCCTCCATGGGAGTAATGTCTAAAAGAGTTTACGCTTTGATCGTTCCCTGGAAGACCAGTAGTAGTTTCCGATAAACACCTCGTGGCATTCTGTAATCTGTGGACAGTCAGCGTGTTGATGAAACACAGAAAATGCATCGGGATTGAATACAACAGTCCCATGCGCACTTTCCTCCATGGGAGTAATGTCTCAAAGAGTTTACGCTTTGATCGTCCTTTGGAAGACCAGTAGTAGTTTCCGATGCACATCTGGAGGCATTCTGTAATCTGTGGACCATCAGAGTGTTGATGAAACACAGAAAATGCATCGGGATTGAATACAACAGTCACCATGCGCACTTTCCTCCGTGGGAGTAATGTCTCAAAGAGTTTACGCTTTGATCGTTCCCTGGAAGACCAGTAGTAGTTTCCGATGCACATCTGGAGGCATTCTGTTATCTGTGGAATATCAGAGTGTTGATGAAACACAGAAATTGCATCGGGATTGAATTCAGCAGTCACCATGCTCACTTTCCTTCATGAAAGTAATGTCTCAAACACTCTACGCTTTGATCGTTCCCCGGAAGACCAGTAGTAGTTTCCGATGCACATCTGGTCGCATTCTGTAATGTGTAGACTATCAGAGTGTTGATGAAACACAGAAATTGCATCGGGATTGAATACAACAGTCACCATGCGCCCTTTCCTCCATGGGAGTAATGTCTCAAACAGTCTACGCTTTATCCGTTCCCTGGAAGACCAGTAGTAGTTTCCGATGCACATCTGGTCGCATTCTGTAATCTGTGGACTATTAGAATGTTGATGAAACACAGAAATTGCATCGGGATTGAATACAACAGTCACCACGCGCACTTTCCTCCATGGGAGTAATGTCTAAAAGAGTTTACGCTTTGATCGTTCCCTGGAAGACCAGTAGTAGTTTCCGATAAACACCTCGTGGCATTCTGTAATCTGTGGACAGTCAGAGTGTTGATGAAACACAGAAAATGCATCGGGATTGAATACAACAGTCACCATGCGCACTTTCCTCCATGGGAGTAATGTCTCAAAGAGTTTACGCTTTGATCGTCTTTTGGAGGACCAGTAGTAGTTTCCGATGCACATCTGGAGGCATTCTGTAATCTGTGGACCATCAGAGTGTTGATGAAACACAGAAAATGCATCGGGATTGAATACAACAGTCACCATGCGCACTTTCCTCCATGGGAGTAATGTCTCAAACAGTCTACGATTTATCCGTTCCCTGGAAGACCAGTAGTAGTTTCCGATGCACATCTGGTGGCATTCTGTAATCTGTGGACTATCAGAATGTTGATGAAACACAGAAATTGCATCGGGATTGAATACAACAGTCACCATGCGCACTTTCCTCCGTGGGAGTAATGTCTCAAAGAGTTTACGCTTTGATCGTTCCCTGGAAGACCAGTAGTAGTTTCCGATGCACATCTGGAGGCATTCTGTTATCTGTGGACTATCAGAGTGTTGATAAAACACAGAAATTGCATCCGGATTGAATACAACAGTCACCATGCGCACTTTCTTAAATGGAAGTAATGTCTCAAACAGTCTACGATTTGATCGTTCCCTGGATGACCAGTAGTAGTTTCCGATTCACATTTGGAGGCATTCAGTAATCTGTGGACCATCAGAGTGTTGATGAAACACAGAAAATGCATCGGGATTGAATACAACAGTCACCATGCGTACTTTCCTCTATGGGAGTAATGTCTCAAACAGTCTACGCTTAATCCGTTCCCTGGAAGACCAGTAGTAGTTTCCGATGCACATCTGGAGTCATTCTGTAATCTGTGGACTATCAGAATGTTGATGAAACACAGAAATTGCATCGGAATTGAATACAACAGTCACCATGCGCACTTTCCTCCATGGGAGAAATGTCTCGAAGAGTTTACGCTTTGATCGTTCCCTGGAAGACCAGTAGTAGTTTCCGATGCTCATCTGGAGGCATTCTGTTATCTGTGGACTATCGGAGTGTTGATGAAACACAGAAATTGCATCGGAATTGAATACAACAGTCACCATGCTCACTTTCCTTCATGAAAGTAATGTCTCAAACACTCTACGCTTTGATCGTTCCCTGGAACACCAATAGTAGTTTCCGATGCACAACTGGAGGCATTCTGTAATCTGTGGACTATCAGAGTGTTGATGAAACACAGAAATTGCATCGGGATTGGTTACAACAGTCACCATGCGCACTTTCCTCCATGGGAGTAATGTCTCAAACAGTCTACGATTTGATCGTTCCCAGGAAGACCAGTAGTAGTTTCCGATGCACATCTGGAGGCATTCTGTTATCTGTGGACTATCAGAGTGTTGATGAAACACAGAAATTGCATCGGGCTTGAATACAACAGTCACCATGCGCACTTTCCTTCATGAAAGTATTGTCTCAAACACTCTACGCTCTGATCGTTCCTTGGAAGACCATTAGTAGTTTCCGATGCACATCTGGAGGAATTCTGTAATCTGTGGTCTATCAGAGTGTTGATGAAACACGGAAATTGCATCCGGATTGAATACAACAGTCACGATGCGCACTTTCCTCCATGGGAGTAATGTCTCAAAGAGTTTACGCTTTGATCGTCCTTTGGAAGACCAGTAGTAGTTTCCGATGCACATCTGGAGGCATTCTGTAAACTGTGGACCATCAGAGTGTTGATGAAAGACGGAAATTGCATCGTCATTGAATACAACAGTCACCATGCGCAATTTCCTCCATGGGAGTAATGTCTCAAAGAATTTACGTTTTGATCTTTCCCTGGATGACCAGTAGTAGTTTCCGATGCACATCTGGAGGCATTCTGTTATTTGTGGACTATCAGAGTGTTGATGAAACACAGAAATTGCATCGGGATTGAATACAACAGTCACCATGCGCACTCTCCTCCACGGGAGTAATGTCTCAAACCATCTATGCTTTGATCGTTCCCTGGAAGACCAGTAGTAGTTTCCGATGCACATCTGGTCGCATTCTGTAATGTGTAGACTATCAGAGTGTTGATGAAACACAGAAATTGCATCGGGATTGAATACAACAGTCACCATGCGCCCTTTCCTCCATGGGAGTAATGTCTCAAACAGTCTACGCTTTATCCGTTCCCTGGAAGACCAGTAGTAGTTTCCGATGCACATCTGGTCGCATTCTGTAATCTGTGGACTATTAGAATGTTGATGAAACACAGAAATTGCATCGGGATTGAATACAACAGTCACCACGCGCACTTTCCTCCATGGGAGTAATGTCTAAAAGAGTTTACGCTTTGATCGTTCCCTGGAAGACCAGTAGTAGTTTCCGATAAACACCTCGTGGCATTCTGTAATCTGTGGACAGTCAGAGTGTTGATGAAACACAGAAAATGCATCGGGATTGAATACAACAGTCACCATGCGCACTTTCCTCCATGGGAGTAATGTCTCAAAGAGTTTACGCTTTGATCGTCCTTTGGAAGACCAGTAGTAGTTTCCGATGCACATCTGGAGGCATTCTGTAATCTGTGGACCATCAGAGTGTTGATGAAACACAGAAAATGCATCGGGATTGAATACAACAGTCACCATGCGCACTTTCCTCCGTGGGAGTAATGTCTCAAAGAGTTTACGCTTTGATCGTTCCCTGGAAGACCAGTAGTAGTTTCCGATGCACATCTGGAGGCATTCTGTTATCTGTGGACTATCAGAGTGTTGATGAAACACAGAAATTGCATCGGGATTGAATTCAGCAGTCACCATGCTCACTTTCCTTCATGAAAGTAATGTCTCAAACACTCTACGCTTTGATCGTTCCCTGGAAGACCAGTAGTAGTTTCCGATGCACATCTGGTCGCATTCTGTAATGTGTAGACTATCAGAGTGTTGATGAAACACAGAAATTGCATCGGGATTGAATACAACAGTCACCATGCGCCCTTTCCTCCATGGGAGTAATGTCTCAAACAGTCTACGCTTTATCCGTTCCCTGGAAGACCAGTAGTAGTTTCCGATGCACATCTGGTCGCATTCTGTAATCTGTGGACTATTAGAATGTTGATGAAACACAGAAATTGCATCGGGATTGAATACAACAGTCACCACGCGCACTTTCCTCCATGGGAGTAATGTCTAAAAGAGTTTACGCTTTGATCGTTCCCTGGAAGACCAGTAGTAGTTTCCGATAAACACCTCGTGGCATTCTGTAATCTGTGGACAGTCAGAGTGTTGATGAAACACAGAAAATGCATCGGGACTGAATACAACAGTCACCATGCGCACTTTCCTCCATGGGAGTAATGTCTCAAAGAGTTTACGCTTTGATCGTCCTTTGGAGGACCAGTAGTAGTTTCCGATGCACATCTGGAGGCATTCTGTAATCTGTGGACCATCAGAGTGTTGATGAAACACAGAAAATGCATCGGGATTGAATACAACAGTCACCATGCGCACTTTCCTCCATGGGAGTAATGTCTCAAACAGTCTACGCTTTATCCGTTCCCTGGAAGACCAGTAGTAGTTTCCGATGCACATCTGGAGGCATTCTGTAATCTGTGGACTATCAGAATGTTGATGAAACACAGAAATTGCATCGGGATTGAATACAACAGTCACCATGCGCACTTTCCTCCGTGGGAGTAATGTCTCAAAGAGTTTACGATTTGATCGTTCCCTGGAAGACCAGTAGTAGTTTCCGATGCACATCTGGAGGCATTCTGTTATCTGTGGACTATCAGAGTGTTGATGAAACACAGAAATTGCAACCGGATTGAATACAACAGTCACCATGCGCACTTTCTTAAATGGGAGTAATGTCTCAAACAGTCTACGATTTGATCGTTCCCTGGATGACCAGTAGTAGTTTCCGATTCACATCTGGAGGCATTCTGTAATCTGTGGACCATCAGAGTGTTGATGAAACACAGAAAATGCATCGGGATTGAATACAACAGTCACCATGCGTACTTTCCTCTATGGGAGTAATGTCTCAAACAGTCTACGCTTAATCCGTTCCCTGGAAGACCAGTAGTAGTTTCCGATGCACATCTGGAGTCATTCTGTAATCTGTGGACTATTAGAATGTTGATGAAACACAGAAATTGCATCGGAATTGAATACAACAGTCACCATGCGCACTTTCCTCCATGGGAGAAATGTCTCGAAGAGTTTACGCTTTGATCGTTCCCTGGAAGACCAGTAGTAGTTTCCGATGCTCATCTGGAGGCATTCTGTTATCTGTGGACTATCGGAGTGTTGATGAAACACAGAAATTGCATCGGAATTGAATACAACAGTCACCATGCTCACTTTCCTTCATGAAAGTAATGTCTCAAACACTCTACGCTTTGATCGTTCCCTGGAAGACCAATAGTAGTTTCCGATGCACAACTGGAGGCATTCTGTAATCTGTGGACTATCAGAGTGTTGATGAAACACAGAAATTGCATCGGGATTGGTTACAACAGTCACCATGCGCACTTTCCTCCATGCGAGTAATGTCTAAAACAGTCTACGATTTGATCGTTCCCAGGAAGACCAGTAGTAGTTTCCGATGCACATCTGGAGGCATTCTGTTATCTGTGGACTATCAGAGTGTTGATGAAACACAGAAATTGCATCGGGCTTGAATACAACAGTCACCATGCGCACTTTCCTTCATGAAAGTATTGTCTCAAACACTCTACGCTCTGATCGTTCCTTGGAAGACCATTAGTAGTTTCCGATGCACATCTGGAGGAATTCTGTAATCTGTGGTCTATCAGAGTGTTGATGAAACACGGAAATTGCATCCGGATTGAATACAACAGTCACGATGCGCACTTTCCTCCATGGGAGTAATGTCTCAAAGAGTTTACGCTTTGATCGTCCTTTGGAAGACCAGTAGTAGTTTCCGATGCACATCTGGAGGCATTCTGTAAACTGTGGACCATCAGAGTGTTGATGAAACACAGAAAATGCATCGGGATTGAATACAACAGTCACCATGCGCCCTTTCCTCCATGGGAGTAATGTCTCAAACAGTCTACGCTTTATCCGTTCCCTGGAAGACCAGTAGTAGTTTCCGATGCACATCTGGTCGCATTCTGTAATCTGTGGACTATTAGAATGTTGATGAAACACAGAAATTGCATCGGGATTGAATACAACAGTCACCACGCGCACTTTCCTCCATGGGAGTAATGTCTAAAAGAGTTTACGCTTTGATCGTTCCCTGGAAGACCAGTAGTAGTTTCCGATAAACACCTCGTGGTATTCTGTAATCTGTGGACAGTCAGAGTGTTGATGAAACACAGAAAATGCATCGGGATTGAATACAACAGTCACCATGCGCACTTTCCTTCATGAAAGTAATGTCTCAAACACTCTACGCTCTGATCGTTCCTTGGAAGACCATTAGTAGTTTCCGATGCACATCTGGAGGCATTCTGTAATCTGTGGACCATCAGAGTGTTGATGAAACACAGAAAATGCATCGGGATTGAATACAACAGTCACCAATCGCGCACTATCCTCCATGGGAGTAATGTCTCAAACAGTCTACGCTTTATCCGTTCCCTGGAAGACCAGTAGTAGTTTCCGATGCACATCTGGAGGCATTCTGTAATCTGTGGACTATCAGAATGTTGATGAAACACAGAAATTGCATCGGGATTGAATACAACAGTCAGCATGCGCACTTTCCTCCGTGGGAGTAATGTCTCAAAGAGTTTACGCTTTGATCGTTCCCTGGAAGACCAGTAGTAGTTTCCGATGCACATCTGGAGGCATTCTGTTATCTGTGGACTATCAGAGTGTTGATGAAACACAGAAATTGCATCGGGATTGAATTCAGCAGTCACCATGCTCACTTTCCTTCATGAAAGTAATGTCTCAAACACTCTACGCTTTGATCGTTCCCTGGAAGGCCAGTAGTAGTTTCCGATGCACATCTGGTCGCATTCTGTAATGTGTAGACTATCAGAGTGTTGATGAAACACAGAAATTGCATCGGGATTGAATACAACAGTCACCATGAGCCCTTTCCTCCATGGGAGTAATGTCTCAAACAGTCTACGCTTTATCCGTTCCCTGGAAGACCAGTAGTAGTTTCCGATAAACACCTCGTGGCATTCTGTAATCTGTGGACAGTCAGAGTGTTGATGAAACACAGAAAATGCATCGGGACTGAATACAACAGTCACCACGCGCACTTTCCTCCATGGGAGTAATGTCTAAAAGAGTTTACGCTTTGATCGTTCCCTGGAAGACCAGTAGTAGTTTCCGATAAACACCTCGTGGCATTCTGTAATCTGTGGACAGTCAGAGTGTTGATGAAACACAGAAAATGCATCGGGATTGAATACAACAGTCACCATGCGCACTTTCCTCCATGGGAGTAATGTCTCAAAGAGTTTACGCTTTGATCGTCCTTTGGAAGACCAGTAGTAGTTTCCGATGCACATCTGGAGGCATTCTGTAATCTGTGGACCATCAGAGTGTTGATGAAACACAGAAAATGCATCGGGATTGAATACAACAGTCACCATGCGCACTTTCCTCCATGGGAGTAATGTCTCAAAGAGTTTACGCTTTGATCGTCCTTTGGACGACCAGTAGTAGTTTCCGATGCACATCTGGAGGCATTCTGTAATCTGTGGACTATCAGAATGTTGATGAAACACAGAAATTGCATCGGGATTGAATACAACAATCACCATGCGCACTTTCCTATATGGGAGTAATGTCTCAAAGAGTTTACGCTTTGATCGTTCCCTGGAAGACCAGTAGTAGTTTCCGATGCACATCTGGAGGCATTCTGTTATCTGTGGACAATCAGAGTGTTGATGAAACACAGAAATTGCATCGGGATTGAATTCTACAGTCACCATGCTCACTTTCCTTCATGAAAGTAATGTCTCAAACACTCTACGCTTTGATCGTTCCCTGGAAGACCAGTAGTAGTTTCCGATGCACATCTGGAGGCATTCTGTAATCTGTGGACTATCAGAGTGTTGATGAAACACAGAAATTGCATCCGGATTGAATACAACAGTCACCATGCGCACTTTCTTAAATGGGAGTAATGTCTCAAACAGTCTACGATTTGATCGTTCCCTGGATGACCAGTAATAGTTTCCGATTCACATCTGGAGGCATTCTGTAATCTGTGGACCATCAGAGTGTTGATGAAACACAGAAAATGCATCGGGATTGAATACAACAGTCACCATGCGCACTTTCCTCCATGGGAGTAATGTCTCAAACAGTTTACGCTTTATCCGTTCCCTGGAAGACCAGTAGTAGTTTCCGATGCACATCTGGAGGCATTCTGTAATCTGTGGACTATCAGAATGTTGATGAAACACAGAAATTGCATCGGGATTGAATACAACAGTCACCATGCGCACTTTCCTCCATGGGAGTAATGTATCAAAGAGTTTACGCTTTGATCGTTCCCTGGAAGACCAGTAGTAGTTTCCGATGCACATCTGGAGGCATTCTGTAATCTGTGGACTATCAGAGTGTTGATGAAACACAGAAATTGCATCCGGATTGAATACAACAGTCACCATGCGCACTTTCTTAAATGGGAGTAATGTCTCAAACAGTCTACGATTTGATCGTTCCCTGGATGACCAGTAGTAGTTTCCGATACACATCTGGAGGCATTCTGTAATCTGTGGACCATCAGAGTGTTGATGAAACACAGAAAATGCATCAGGATTGAATACAACAGTCACCATGCGTACTTTCCTCCATGGGAGTAATGTCTCAAACAGTCTACGCTTTATCCGTTCCCTGGAAGACCAGTAGTAGTTTCCGATGCACATCTGGAGTCATTCTGAAATCTGTGGACTATCAGAATGTTGATGAAACACAGAAATTGCATCGGAATTGAATACAACAGTCACCATGCGCACTTTCCTCCATGGGAGAAATGTCTCGAAGAGTTTACGCTTTGATCGTTCCCTGGAAGACCAGTAGTAGTTTCCGATGCTCATCTGGAGGCATTCTGTTATCTGTGGACTATCGGAGTGTTGATGAAACACAGAAATTGCATCGGAATTGAATACAACAGTCACCATGCTCACTTTCCTTCATGAAAGTAATGTCTCAAACACTCTACGCTTTGATCGTTCCCTGGAAGACCAATAGTAGTTTCCGATGCACAACTGGAGGCATTCATTAAACTGTGGACTATCAGAGTGTTGATGAAACACAGAAATTGCATCGGGATTGGTTACAACAGTCACCATGCGCACTTTCCTCCATGGGAGTAATGTCTCAAACAGTCTACGATTTGATCGTTCCCAGGAAGACCAGTAGTAGTTTCCGATGCACATCTGGAGGCATTCTGTTATCTGTGGACTATCAGAGTGTTGATGAAACACAGAAATTGCATCGGGATTGAATACAACAGTCACCATGCGCACTTTCCTTCATGAAAGTAATGTCTCAAACACTCTACGCTCTGATCGTTCCTTGGAAGACCATTAGTAGTTTCCGATGCACATCTGGAGGAATTCTGTAATCTGTGGTCTATCAGAGTGTTCATGAAACACGGAAATTGCATCCGGATTGAATACAACAGTCACGATGCGCACTTTCCTCCATGGGAGTAATGTCTCAAAGAGTTTACGCTTTGATCGTCCTTTGGAAGACCAGTAGTAGTCTCCGATGCACATCTGGAGGCATTCTGTAATCTGTGGACCATCAGAGTGTTGATGAAACACAGAAAATGCATCGGGAATGAATACAACAGTCACCATGCGCACTATCCTCCATGGGAGTAATGTCTCAAACAGTCTACGCTTTATCCGTTCCCTGGAAGACCAGTAGTAGTTTCCGATGCACATCTGGCGGCATTCTGTAATCTGTGGACTATCAGAATGTTGATGAAAGACGGAAATTGCATCGTCATTGAATACAACAGTCACCATGCGCAATTTCCTCCATGGGAGTAATGTCTCAAAGAATTTACGTTTTGATCTTTCCCTGGATGACCAGTAGTAGTTTCCGATGCACATCTGGAGGCATTCTGTTATTTGTGGACTATCAGAGTGTTGATGAAACACAGAAATTGCATCAGGATTGAATACAACAGTCACCATGCGCACTCTCCTCCACGGGAGTAATGTCTCAAACCATCTATGCTTTGATCGTTCCCTGGAAGACCAGTAGTAGTTTCCGATGCACATCTGGTCGCATTCTGTAATGTGTAGACTATCAGAGTGTTGATGAAACACAGAAATTGCATCGGGATTGAATACAACAGTCACCATGCGCCCTTTCCTCCATGGGAGTAATGTCTCAAACAGTCTACGCTTTATCCGTTCCCTGGAAGACCAGTAGTAGTTTCCGATGCACATCTGGTCGCATTCTGTAATCTGTGGACTATTAGAATGTTGATGAAACACAGAAATTGCATCGGGATTGAATACAACAGTCACCACGCGCACTTTCCTCCATGGGAGTAATGTCTAAAAGAGTTTACGCTTTGATCGTTCCCTGGAAGACCAGTAGTAGTTTCCGATAAACACCTCGTGGCATTCTGTAATTTGTGGACAGTCAGAGTGTTGATGAAACACAGAAAATGCATCGGGATTGAATACAACAGTCACCATGCGCACTTTCCTCCATGGGAGTAATGTCTCAAAGAGTTTACGCTTTGATCGTCCTTTGGAAGACCAGTAGTAGTTTCCGATGCACATCTGGAGGCATTCTGTAATCTGTGGACCATCAGAGTGTTGATGAAACACAGAAAATGCATCGGGATTGAATACAACAGTCACCATGCGCACTTTCCTCCGTGGGAGTAATGTCTCAAAGAGTTTACGCTTTGATCGTTCCCTGGAAGACCAGTAGTAGTTTCCGATGCACATCTGGAGGCATTCTGTTATCTGTGGACTATCAGAGTGTTGATGAAACACAGAAATTGCATCGGGATTGAATTCAGCAGTCACCATGCTCTCTTTCCTTCATGAAAGTAATGTCTCAAACACTCTACGCTTTGATCGTTCCCTGGAAGACCAGTAGTAGTTTCCGATGCACATCTGGTCGCATTCTGTAATGTGTAGACTATCAGAGTGTTGATGAAACACAGAAATTGCATCGGGATTGAATACAACAGTCACCATGCGCCCTTTCCTCCATGGGAGTAATGTCTCAAACAGTCTACGCTTTATCCGTTCCCTGGAAGACCAGTAGTAGTTTCCGATGCACATCTGGTCGCATTCTGTAATCTGTGGACTATTAGAATGTTGATGAAACACAGAAATTGCATCGGGATTGAATACAACAGTCACCACGCGCACTTTCCTCCATGGGAGTAATGTCTAAAAGAGTTTACGCTTTGATCGTTCCCTGGAAGACCAGTAGTAGTTTCCGATAAACACCTCGTGGCATTCTGTAATCTGTGGACAGTCAGAGTGTTGATGAAACACAGAAAATGCATCGGGATTGAATACAACAGTCACCATGCGCACTTTCCTCCATGGGAGTAATGTCTCAAAGAGTTTACGCTTTGATCGTTCTTTAGAAGACCAGTAGTAGTTTCCGATGCACATCTGGAGGCATTCTGTAATCTGTGGACCATCAGAGTGTTGATGAAACACAGAAAATGCATCGGGATTGAATACAACAGTCACCATGCGCACTTTCCTCCGTGGGAGTAATGTCTCAAAGAGTTTACGCTTTGATCGTTCCCTGGAAGACCAGTAGTAGTTTCCGATGCACATCTGGAGGCATTCTGTTATCTGTGGACTATCAGAGTGTTGATGAAACACAGAAATTGCATCGGGATTGAATTCAGCAGTCACCATGCTCTCTTTCCTTCATGAAAGTAATGTCTCAAACACTCTACGCTTTGATCGTTCCCTGGAAGACCAGTAGTAGTTTCCGATGCACATCTGGTCGCATTCTGTAATGTGTAGACTATCAGAGTGTTGATGAAACACAGAAATTGCATCGGGATTGAATACAACAGTCACCATGCGCCCTTTCCTCCATGGGAGTAATGTCTCAAACAGTCTACGCTTTATCCGTTCCCTGGAAGACCAGTAGTAGTTTCCGATGCACATCTGGTCGCATTCTGTAATCTGTGGACTATTAGAATGTTGATGAAACACAGAAATTGCATCGGGATTGAATACAACAGTCACCACGCGCACTTTCCTCCATGGGAGTAATGTCTAAAAGAGTTTACGCTTTGATCGTTCCCTGGAAGACCAGTAGTAGTTTCCGATAAACACCTCGTGGCATTCTGTAATCTGTGGACAGTCAGAGTGTTGATGAAACACAGAAAATGCATCGGGATTGAATACAACAGTCACCATGCGCACTTTCCTCCATGGGAGTAATGTCTCAAAGAGTTTACGCTTTGATCGTCCTTTGGAAGACCAGTAGTAGTTTCCGATGCACATCTGGAGGCATTCTGTAATCTGTGGACCATCAGAGTGTTGATGAAACACAGAAATTGCATCGGGATTGAATTCAACAGTCACCATGCTCACTTTCCTTCATGAAAGTAATGTCTCAAACACTCTACGCTTTGATCGTTCCCTGGAAGACCAGTAGTAGTTTCCGATGCACATCTGGAGGCATTCTGTAATCTGTGGACTATCAGAGTGTTGATGAAACACAGAAATTGCATCCGGATTGAATACAACAGTCACCATGCGCACTTTCTTAAATGGGAGTAATGTCTCAAACAGTCTACGATTTGATCGTTCCCTGGATGACCAGTAGTAGTTTCCGATACACATCTGGAGGCATTCTGTAATCTGTGGACCATCAGAGTGTTGATGAAACACAGAAAATGCATCAGGATTGAATACAACAGTCACCATGCGTACTTTCCTCCATGGGAGTAATGTCTCAAACAGTCTACGCTTTATCCGTTCCCTGGAAGACCAGTAGTAGTTTCCGATGCTCATCTGGAGCATTCTGTTATCTGTGGACTATCGGAGTGTTGATGAAACACAGAAATTGCATCGGAATTGAATACAACAGTCACCATGCTCACTTTCCTTCATGAAAGTAATGTCTCAAACACTCTACGCTTTGATCGTTCCCTGGAAGACCAATAGTAGTTTCCGATGCACAACTGGAGGCATTCATTAATCTGTGGACTATCAGAGTGTTGATGAAACACAGAAATTGCATCGGGATTGGTTACAACAGTCACCATGCGCACTTTCCTCCATGGGAGTAATGTCTCAAACAGTCTACGATTTGATCGTTCCCAGGAAGACCAGTAGTAGTTTCCGATGCACATCTGGAGGCATTCTGTTATCTGTGGACTATCAGAGTGTTGATGAAACACAGAAATTGCATCGGGATTGAATACAACAGTCACCATGCGCACTTTCCTTCATGAAAGTAATGTCTCAAACACTCTACGCTCTGATCGTTCCTTGGAAGACCATTAGTAGTTTCCGATGCACATCTGGAGGAATTCTGTAATCTGTGGTCTATCAGAGTGTTCATGAAACACGGAAATTGCATCCGGATTGAATACAACAGTCACGATGCGCACTTTCCTCCATGGGAGTAATGTCTCAAAGAGTTTACGCTTTGATCGTCCTTTGGAAGACCAGTAGTAGTCTCCGATGCACATCTGGAGGCATTCTGTAATCTGTGGACCATCAGAGTGTTGATGAAACAAAGAAAATGCATCGGGAATGAATACAACAGTCACCATGCGCACTATCCTCCATGGGAGTAATGTCTCAAACAGTCTACGCTTTATCCGTTCCCTGGAAGACCAGTAGTAGTTTCCGATGCACATCTGGCGGCATTCTGTAATCTGTGGACTATCAGAATGTTGATGAAAGACGGAAATTGCATCGTCATTGAATACAACAGTCACCATGCGCAATTTCCTCCATGGGAGTAATGTCTCAAAGAATTTACGTTTTGATCTTTCCCTGGATGACCAGTAGTAGTTTCCGATGCACATCTGGAGGCATTCTGTTATTTGTGGACTATCAGAGTGTTGATGAAACACAGAAATTGCATCGGGATTGAATACAACAGTCACCATGCGCACTCTCCTCCACGGGAGTAATGTCTCAAACCATCTATGCTTTGATCGTTCCCTGGAAGACCAGTAGTAGTTTCCGATGCACATCTGGTCGCATTCTGTAATGTGTAGACTATCAGAGTGTTGATGAAACACAGAAATTGCATCGGGATTGAATACAACAGTCACCATGCGCCCTTTCCTCCATGGGAGTAATGTCTCAAACAGTCTACGCTTTATCCGTTCCCTGGAAGACCAGTAGTAGTTTCCGATGCACATCTGGTCGCATTCTGTAATCTGTGGACTATTAGAATGTTGATGAAACACAGAAATTGCATCGGGATTGAATACAACAGTCACCACGCGCACTTTCCTCCATGGGAGTAATGTCTAAAAGAGTTTACGCTTTGATCGTTCCCTGGAAGACCAGTATTAGTTTCCGATAAACACCTCGTGGCATTCTGTAATCTGTGGACAGTCAGAGTGTTGATGAAACACAGAAAATGCATCGGGATTGAATACAACAGTCACCATGCGCACTTTCCTCCATGGGAGTAATGTCTCAAAGAGTTTACGCTTTGATCGTCCTTTGGAAGACCAGTAGTAGCTTCCGATGCACATCTGGAGGCATTCTGTAATCTGTGGACCATCAGAGTGTTGATGAAACACAGAAAATGCATCGGGATTGAATACAACAGTCACCATGCGCACTTTCCTCCGTGGGAGTAATGTCTCAAAGAGTTTACGCTTTGATCGTTCCCTGGAAGACCAGTAGTAGTTTCCAATGCACATCTGGAGGCATTCTGTTATCTGTGGACTATCAGAGTGTTGATGAAACACAGAAATTGCATCGGGATTGAATTCAGCAGTCACCATGCTCTCTTTCCTTCATGAAAGTAATGTCTCAAACACTCTACGCTTTGATCGTTCCCTGGAAGACCAGTAGTAGTTTCCGATGCACATCTGGTCGCATTCTGTAATGTGTAGACTATCAGAGTGTTGATGAAACACAGAAATTGCATCGGGATTGAATACACCAGTCACCATGCGCCCTTTCCTCCATGGGAGTAATGTCTCAAACAGTCTACGCTTTATCCGTTCCCTGGAAGACCAGTAGTAGTTTCCGATGCACATCTGGTCGCATTCTGTAATCTGTGGACTATTAGAATGTTGATGAAACACAGAAATTGCATCGGGATTGAATACAACAGTCACCACGCGCACTTTCCTCCATGGGAGTAATGTCTAAAAGAGTTTACGCTTTGATCGTTCCCTGGAAGACCAGTAGTAGTTTCCGATAAACACCTCGTGGCATTCTGTAATCTGTGGACAGTCAGAGTGTTGATGAAACACAGAAAATGCATCGGGATTGAATACAACAGTCACCATGCGCACTTTCCTCCATGGGAGTAATGTATCAAAGAGTTTACGCTTTGATCGTTCCCTGGAAGACCAGTAGTAGTTTCCGATGCACATCTGGAGGCATTCTGTTATCTGTGGACTATCAGAGTGTTGATGAAACACAGAAATTGCATCGGGATTGAATTCAACAGTCACCATGCTCACTTTCCTTCATGAAAGTAATGTCTCAAACACTCTACGCTTTGATCGTTCCCTGGAAGACCAGTAGTAGTTTCCGATGCACATCTGGAGGCATTCTGTAATCTGTGGACTATCAGAGTGTTGATGAAACACAGAAATTGCATCCGGATTGAATACAACAGTCACCATGCGCACTTTCTTAAATGGGAGTACTGTCTCAAACAGTCTACGATTTGATCGTTCCCTGGATGACCAGTAGTAGTTTCCGATACACATCTGGAGGCATTCTGTAATCTGTGGACCATCAGAGTGTTGATGAAACACAGAAAATGCATCAGGATTGAATACAACAGTCACCATGCGTATCTTCCTCCATGGGAGTAATGTCTCAAACAGTCTACGCTTTATCCGTTCCCTGGAAGACCAGTAGTAGTTTCCGATGCACATCTGGAGTCATTCTGAAATCTGTGGACTATCAGAATGTTGATGAAACACAGAAATTGCATCGGGATTGAATACAACAGTCACCATGCGCACTTTCCTCCATGGGAGTTATGTCCCAAACAGTCTACGCTTTGATCGTTCCCTGGAAGACCAGTAGTAGTTTCCGATGCTCATCTGGAGGCATTCTGTTATCTGTGGACTATCGGAGTGTTGATGAAACACAGAAATTGCATCGGAATTGAATACAACAGTCACCATGCTCACTTTCCTTCATGAAAGTAATGTCTCAAACACTCTACGCTTTGATCGTTCCCTGGAAGACCAATAGTAGTTTCCGATGCACAACTGGAGGCATTCATTAATCTATGGACTATCAGAGTGTTGATGAAACACAGAAATTGCATCGGGATTGGTTACAACAGTCACCATGCGCACTTTCCTTCATGAAAGTAATGTCTCAAAAACTCTACGCTCTGATCGTTCCTTGGAAGACCATTAGTAGTTTCCGATGCACATCTGGAGGAATTCTGTAATCTGTGGTCTATCAGAGTGTTCATGAAACACGGAAATTGCATCCGGATTGAATACAACAGTCACGATGCGCACTTTCCTCCATGGGAGTAATGTCTCAAACAGTCTACGATTTGATCGTTCCCAGGAAGACCAGTAGTAGTTTCCGATGCACATCTGGAGGCATTCTGTTATCTGTGGACTATCAGAGTGTTGATGAAACACAGAAATTGCATCGGGATTGAATACAACAGTCACCATGCGCACTTTCCTTCATGAAAGTAATGTCTCAAAAACTCTACGCTCTGATCGTTCCTTGGAAGACCATTAGTAGTTTCCGATGCACATCTGGAGGAATTCTGTAATCTGTGGTCTATCAGAGTGTTCATGAAACACGGAAATTGCATCCGGATTGAATACAACAGTCACGATGCGCACTTTCCTCCATGGGAGTAATGTCTCAAAGAGTTTACGCTTTGATCGTCCTTTGGAAGACCAGTAGTAGTTTCCGATGCACATCTGGAGGCATTCTGTAATCTGTGGACCATCAGAGTGTTGATGAAACACAGAAAAAGCATCGGGAATGAATACAACAGTCACCATGCGCACTATCCTCCATGGGAGTAATGTCTCAAACAGTCTACGCTTTATCCGTTCCCTGGAAGACCAGTAGTAGTTTCCGATGCACATCTGGCGGCATTCTGTAATCTGTGGACTATCAGAATGTTGATGAAAGACGGAAATTGCATCGTCATTGAATACAACAGTCACCATGCGCAATTTCCTCCATGGGAGTAATGTCTCAAAGAATTTACGTTTTGATCTTTCCCTGGATGACCAGTAGTAGTTTCCGATGCACATCTGGAGGCATTCTATTATTTGTGGACTATCAGAGTGTTGATGAAACACAGAAATTGCATCAGGATTGAATACAACAGTCACCATGCGCACTCTCCTCCACGGGAGTAATGTCTCAAACCATCTATGCTTTGATCGTTCCCTGGAAGAGCAGTAGTATTTTCCGATGCACATCTGGTCGCATTCTGTAATGTGTAGACTATCAGAGTGTTGATGAAACACAGAAATTGCACCGGGATTGAATACAACAGTCACCATGCGCCCTTTCCTCCATGGGAGTAATGTCTCAAACAGTCTACGCTTTATCCGTTCCCTGGAAGACCAGTAGTAGTTTCCGATGCACATCTGGTCGCATTCTGTAATCTGTGGACTATTAGAATGTTGATGAAACACAGAAATTGCATCGGGATTGAATACAACAGTCACCACGCGCACTTTCCTCCATGGGAGTAATGTCTAAAAGAGTTTACGCTTTGATCGTTCCCTGGAAGACCAGTAGTAGTTTCCGATAAACACCTCGTGGCATTCTGTAATCTGTGGACAGTCAGAGTGTTGATGAAACACAGAAAATGCATCGGGATTGAATACAACAGTCACCATGCGCACTTTCCTCCATGGGAGTAATGTCTCAAAGAGTTTACGCTTTGATCGTCCTTTGGAAGACCAGTAGTAGTTTCCGATGCACATCTGGAGGCATTCTGTAATCTGTGGACCATCAGAGTGTTGATGAAACACAGAAAATGCATCGGGATTGAATACAACAGTCACCATGCGCACTTTCCTCCGTGGGAGTAATGTCTCAAAGAGTTTACGCTTTGATCGTTCCCTGGAAGACCAGTAGTAGTTTCCGATGCACATCTGGAGGCATTCTGTTATCTGTGGACTATCAGAGTGTTGATGAAACACAGAAATTGCATCGGGATTGAATTCAGCAGTCACCATGCTCACTTTCCTTCATGAAAGTAATGTCTCAAACACTCTACGCTTTGATCGTTCCCTGGAAGACCAGTAGTAGTTTCCGATGCACATCTGGTCGCATTCTGTAATGTTGAGACTATCAGAGTGTTGATGAAACACAGAAATTGCATCGGGATTGAATACAACAGTCACCATGCGCCCTTTCCTCCATGGGAGTAATGTCTCAAACAGTCTACGCTTTATCCGTTTCCTGGAAGACCAGTAGTAGTTTCCGATGCACATCTGGAGGCATTCTGTAATCTGTGGACTATCAGAATGTTGATGAAACACAGAAATTGCATCGGGATTGAATACAACAGTCACCATGCGCACTTTCCTCCATGGGAGTAATGTCTCAAACAGTCTACGCTTTATCCGTTTCCTGGAAGACCAGTAGTAGTTTCCGATGCACATCTGGAGGCATTCTGTAATCTGTGGACTATCAGAATGTTGATGAAACACAGAAATTGCATCGGGATTGAATACAACAGTCACCATGCGCACTTTCCTCCATGGGAGTAATGTCTCAAAGAGTTTACGCTTTGATCGTCCTTTGGAAGACCAGTAGTAGTTTCCGATGCACATCTGGAGGCATTCTGTAATCTGTGGACCATCAGAGTGTTGATGAAACACAGAAAATGCATCGGGATTGAATACAACAGTCACCATGCGCACTTTCCTCCATGGGAGTAATGTCTCAAACAGTCTACGCTTTATCCGTTTCCTGGAAGACCAGTAGTAGTTTCCGATGCACATCTGGAGGCATTCTGTAATCTGTGGACTATCAGAATGTTGATGAAACACAGAAATTGCATCGGGATTGAATACAACAGTCACCATGCGCACTTTCCTCCGTGGGAGTAATGTCTCAAAGAGTTTACGCTTTGATCGTTCCCTGGAAGACCAGTAGTAGTTTCCGATGCACATCTGGAGGCATTCTGTTATCTGTGGACTATCAGAGTGTTGATGAAACACAGAAATTGCATCGGGATTGAATTAAACAGTCACCATGCTCACTTTCCTTCATGAAAGTAATGTCTCAAACACTCTACGCTTTGATCGTTCCCTGGAAGACCAGTAGTAGTTTCCGATGCACATCTGGAGGCATTCTGTAATCTGTGGACTATCAGAGTGTTGATGAAACACAGAAATTGCATCCGGATTGAATACAACAGTCACCACGCGCACTTTCTTAAATGGGAGTAATGTCTCAAACAGTCTACGATTTGATCGTTCCCTGGATGACCAGTAGTAGTTTCCGATTCACATCTGGAGGCATTCTGTAATCTGTGGACGATCAGAGTGTTGATGAAACACAGAAAATGCATCGGGATTGAATACAAAAGTCACCATGCGTACTTTCCTCCATGGGAGAAATGTCTCAAACAGTCTACGCTTAATCCGTTCCCTGGAAGACCAGTAGTAGTTTCCGTTGCACATCTGGAGTCATTCTGTAATCTGTGGACTATCAGAATGTTTATGAAACACAGAAATTGCATCGGAATTGAATACAACAGTCACCATGCGCACTTTCTTCCATGGGAGAAATGTCTCGAAGATTTTACGCTTTGATCGTTCCCTGGAAGACCAGTAGTAGTTTCCGATGCTCATCTGGAGGCATTCTGTTATCTGTGGACTATCGGAGTGTTGATGAAACACAGAAATTGCATCGGAATTGAATACAACAGTCACCATGCTCACTTTCCTTCATGAAAGTAATGTCTCAAACACTCTACGCTTTGATCGTTCCCTGGAAGACCAATAGTAGTTTCCGATGCACAACTGGAGGCATTCTGTAATCTGTGGACTATCAGAGTGTTGATGAAACACAGAAATTGCAACTGGATTGTTTACAACAGTCACCATGCGCACTTTCCTCCATGGGAGTAATGTCTCAAACAGTCTACGATTTGTTCGTTCCCAGGAAGACCAGTAGTAGTTTCCGATGCACATCTGGAGGCATTCTGTTATCTGTGGACTATCAGAGTGTTGATGAAACACAGAAATTGCATCGGGATTGAATACAACAGTCACCATGCGCACTTTCCTTCATGAAAGTAATGTCTCAAACACTCTACGCTCTGATCGTTCCTTGGAAGACCATTAGTAGTTTCCGATGCACATCTGGAGGAATTCTGTAATCTGTGGTCTATCAGAGTGTTGATGAAACACGGAAATTGCATCCGGATTGAATACAACAGTCACGATGCGCACTTTCCTCCATGGGAGTAATGTCTCAAAGAGTTTACGCTTTGATCGTTCCCTGGAAGACCAGTAGTAGTTTCCGATGCACATCTGGTCGCATTCTGTAATCTGTGGACTATTAGAATGTTGATGAAACACAGAAATTGCATCGGGATTGAATACAACAGTCACCACGCGCACTTTCCTCCATGGGAGTAATGTCTAAAAGAGTTTACGCTTTGATCGTTCCCTGGAAGACCAGTAGTAGTTTCCGATAAACACCTCGTGGCATTCTGTAATCTGTGGACAGTCAGAGTGTTGATGAAACACAGAAAATGCATCGGGATTGAATACAACAGTCACCATGCGCACTTTCCTCCATGGGAGTAATGTCTCAAAGAGTTTACGCTTTGATCGTCCTTTGGAAGACCAGTAGTAGTTTCCGATGCACATCTGGAGGCATTCTGTAATCTGTGGACCATCAGAGTGTTGATGAAACACAGAAAATGCATCGGGATTGAATACAACAGTCACCATGCGCACTTTAATCCGTGGGAGTAATGTCTCAAAGAGTTTACGCTTTGATCGTTCCCTGGAAGACCAGTAGTAGTTTCCGATGCACATCTGGAGGCATTCTGTAATCTGTGGACTATCAGAGTGTTGATGAAACACAGAAATTGCATCGGGATTGAATTCAGCAGTCACCATGCTCACTTTCCTTCATGAAAGTAATGTCTCAAACACTCTACGCTTTGATCGTTCCCTGGAAGACCAGTAGTAGTTTCCGATGCACATCTGGTCGCATTCTGTAATGTGTAGACTATCAGAGTGTTGATGAAACACAGAAATTGCATCGGGATTGAATACAACAGTCACCATGCGCCCTTTCCTCCATAGGAGTAATGTCTCAAACAGTCTACGCTTTATCCGTTCCCTGGAAGACCAGTAGTAGTTTCCGATGCACATCTGGTCGCATTCTGTAATCTGTGGACTATTAGAATGTTGATGAAACACAGAAATTGCATCGGGATTGAATACAACAGTCACCACGCGCACTTTCCTCCATGGGAGTAATGTCTAAAAGAGTTTACGCTTTGATCGTTCCCTGGAAGACCAGTAGTAGTTTCCGATAAACACCTCGTGGCATTCTGTAATCTGTGGACAGTCAGAGTGTTGATGAAACACAGAAAATGCAACGGGATTGAATACAACAGTCACCATGCGCACTTTCCTCCATGGGAGTAATGTCTCAAAGAGTTTACGCTTTGATCGTCCTTTGGAAGACCAGTAGTAGTTTCCGATGCACATCTGGAGGCATTCTGTAATCTGTGGACCATCAGAGTGTTGATGAAACACAGAAAATGCATCGGGATTGAATACAACAGTCACCATGCGCACTTTCCTCCATGGGAGTAATGTCTCAAACAGTCTACGCTTTATCCGTTAACTGGAAGACCAGTAGTAGTTTCCGATGCACATCTGGAGGCATTCTGTAATCTGTGGACTATCAGAATGTTGATGAAACACAGAAATTGCATCGGGATTGAATACAACAGTCACCATGCGCACTTTCCTCCGTGGGAGTAATGTCTCAAAGAGTTTACGCTTTGATCGTTCCCTGGAAGACCAGTAGTAGTTTCAGATGCACATCTGGAGGCATTCTGTTATCTGTGGACTATCAGAGTGTTGATGAAACACAGAAATTGCATCGGGATTGAATTCAACAGTCACCATGCTCACTTTCCTTCATGAAAGTAATGTCTCAAACACTCTACGCTTTGATCGTTCCCTGGAAGACCAGTAGTAGTTTCCGATGCACATCTGGAGGCATTCTGTAATCTGTGGACTATCAGAGTGTTGATGAAACACAGAAATTGCATCCGGATTGAATACAACAGTCACCACGCGCACTTTCTTAAATGGGAGTAATGTCTCAAACAGTCTACGATTTGATCGTTCCCTGGATGACCAGTAGTAGTTTCCGATTCACATCTGGAGGCATTCTGTAATCTGTGGACCATCAGAGTGTTGATGAAACACAGAAAATGCATCGGGATTGAATACAAAAGTCACCATGCGTACTTTCCTCCATGGGAGTAATGTCTCAAACAGTCTACGCTTAATCCGTTCCCTGGAAGACCAGTAGTAGTTTCCGATGCACATCTGGAGTCATTCTGTAATCTGTGGACTATCAGAATGTTGATGAAACACAGAAATTGCATCGGAATTGAATACAACAGTCACCATGCGCACTTTCTTCCATGGGAGAAATGTCTCGAAGAGTTTACGCTTTGATCGTTCCCTGGAAGACCAGTAGTAGTTTCCGATGCTCATCTGGAGGCATTCTGTTATCTGTGGACTATCGGAGTGTTGATGAAACACAGAAATTGCATCGGAATTGAATACAACAGTCACCATGCTCACTTTCCTTCATGAAAGTAATGTCTCAAACACTCTACGCTTTGATCGTTCCCTGGAAGACCAATAGTAGTTTCCGATGCACAACTGGAGGCATTCTGTAATCTGTGGACTATCAGAGTGTTGATGAAACACAGAAATTGCAACGGGATTGGTTACAACAGTGACCATGCGCACTTTCCTCCATGGGAGTAATGTCTCAAACAGTCTACGATTTGATCGTTCCCAGGAAGACCAGTAGTAGTTTCCGATGCACATCTGGAGACATTCTGTTATCTGTGGACTATCAGAGTGTTGACGAAACACAGAAATTGCATCGGGATTGAATACAACAGTCACCATGCGCACTTTCCTTCATGAAAGTAATGTCTCAAACACTCTACGCTCTGATCGTTCCTTGGAAGACCATTAGTAGTTTCCGATGCACATCTGGAGGAATTCTGTAATCTGTGGTCTATCAGAGTGTTGATGAAACACGGAAATTGCATCCGGATTGAATACAACAGTCACGATGCGCACTTTCCTCCATGGGAGTAATGTCTCAAAGAGTTTACGCTTTGATCGTCCTTTGGAAGACCAGTAGTAGTTTCCGATGCACATCTGGAGGCATTCTGTAATCTGTGGACCATCAGAGTGTTGATGAAACACAGAAAATGCATCGGGATTGAATACAACAGTCACCATGCGCCCTTTCCTCCATGGGAGTAATGTCTCAAACAGTCTACGCTTTATCCGTTCCCTGGAAGACCAGTAGTAGTTTCCGATGCACATCTGGTCGCATTCTGTAATCTGTGAACTATAAGAATGTTGATGAAACACAGAAATTGCATCGGGATTGAATACAACAGTCACCACGCGCACTTTCCTCCATGGGAGTAATGTCTAAAAGAGTTTACGCTTTGATCGTTCCCTGGAAGACCAGTAGTAGTTTCCGATAAACACCTCGTGGCATTCTGTAATCTGTGGACAGTCAGAGTGTTGATGAAACACAGAAAATGCATCGGGATTGAATACAACAGTCACCATGCGCACTTTCCTCCATGGGAGTAATGTCTCAAAGAGTTTACGCTTTGATCGTCCTTTGGAAGACCAGTAGTAGTTTCCGATGCACATCTGGAGGCATTCTGTAATCTGTGGACCATCAGAGTGTTGATGAAACACAGAAAATGCATCGGGATTGAATACAACAGTCACCATGCGCACTATCCTCCATGGGAGTAATGTCTCAAACAGTCTACGCTTTATCCGTTCCCTGGAAGACCAGTAGTAGTTTCCGATGCACATCTGGAGGCATTCTGTAATCTGTGGACTATCAGAATGTTGATGAAACACAGAAATTGCATCGGGATTGAATACAACAGTCACCATGCGCACTTTCCTCCGTGGGAGTAATGTCTCAAAGAGTTTACGCTTTGATCGTTCCCTGGAAGACCAGTAGTAGTTTCCGATGCACATCTGGAGGCATTCTGTTATCTGTGGACTATCAGAGTGTTGATGAAACACAGAAATTGCATCGGGATTGAATTCAGCAGTCACCATGCTCACTTTCCTTCATGAAAGTAATGTCTCAAACACTCTACGCTTTGATCGTTCCCTGGAAGACCAGTAGTAGTTTCCGATGCACATCTGGTCGCATTCTGTAATGTGTAGACTATCAGAGTGTTGATGAAACACAGAAATTGCATCGGGATTGAATACAACAGTCACCATGAGCCCTTTCCTCCATGGGAGTAATGTCTCAAACAGTCTACGCTTTATCCGTTCCCTGGAAGACCAGTAGTAGTTTCCGATGCACATCTGGTCGCATTCTGTAATCTGTGGACTATTAGAATGTTGATGAAACACAGAAATTGCATCGGGATTGAATACAACAGTCACCACGCGCACTTTCCTCCATGGGAGTAATGTCTAAAAGAGTTTACGCTTTGATCGTTCCCTGGAAGACCAGTAGTAGTTTCCGATAAACACCTCGTGGCATTCTGTAATCTGTGGACAGTCAGAGTGTTGATGAAACACAGAAAATGCATCGGGATTGAATACAACAGTCACCATGCGCAACTTTCCTCCATGGGAGTAATGTCTCAAAGAGTTTACGCTTTGATCGTCCTTTGGAAGACCAGTAGTAGTTTCCGATGCACATCTGGAGGCATTCTGTAATCTGTGGACCATCAGAGTGTTGATGAAACCCAGAAAATGCATCGGGATTGAATACAACAGTCACCATGCGCACTTTCCTCCGTGGGAGTAATGTCTCAAAGAGTTTACGCTTTGATCGTTCCCTGGAAGACCTGTAGTAGTTTCCGATGCACATCTGGAGGCATTCTGTTATCTGTGGACTATCAGAGTGTTGATGAAACACAGAAATTGCATCAGGATTGAATTCAGCAGTCACCATGCTCACTTTCCTTCATGAAAGTAATGTCTCAAACACTCTACGCTTTGATCGTTCCCTGGAAGACCAGTAGTAGTTTCCGATGCACATCTGGTCGTATTCTGTAATCTGTGGACTATTAGAATGTTGATGAAACACAGAAATTGCATCGGGATTGAATACAACAGTCACCACGCGCACTTTCCTCCATGGGAGTAATGTCTAAAAGAGTTTACGCTTTGATCGTTCCCTGGAAGACCAGTAGTAGTTTCCGATAAACACCTCGTGGCATTCTGTAATCTGTGGACAGTCAGAGTGTTGATGAAACACAGAAAATGCATCGGGATTGAATACAACAGTCACCATGCGCACTTTCCTCCATGTGAGTAATGTCTTAAAGAGTTTACGCTTTGATCGTCCTTTGGAAGACCAGTAGTAGTTTCCGATGCACATCTGGAGGCATTCTGTAATCTGTGGACCATCAGAGTGTTGATGAAACACAGAAAATGCATCGGGATTGAATACAACAGTCACCATGCGCACTTTCCTCCATGGGAGTAATGTCTCAAACAGTCTACGCTTTATCCGTTCCCTGGAAGACCAGTAGTAGTTTCCGATGCACATCTGGAGGCATTCTGTAATCTGTGGACCATCAGAGTGTTGATGAAACACAGAAAATGCATCGGGATTGAATACAACAGTCACCATGCGCCCTTTCCTCCATGGGAGTAATGTCTCAAACAGTCTACGCTTTATCCGTTCCCTGGAAGACCAGTAGTAGTTTCCGATGCACATCTGGTCGCATTCTGTAATCTGTGGACTATTAGAATGTTGATGAAACACAGAAATTGCATCGGGATTGAATACAACAGTCACCACGCGCACTTTCCTCCATGGGAGTAATGTCTAAAAGAGTTTACGCTTTGATCGTTCCCTGGAAGACCAGTAGTAGTTTCCGATAAACACCTCGTGGCATTCTGTAATCTGTGGACAGTCAGAGTGTTGATGAAACACAGAAAATGCATCGGGATTGAGTACAACAGTCACCATGCGCACTTTCCTCCATGGGAGTAATGTCACAAAGAGTTTACGCTTTGATCGTCCTTTGGAAGACCAGTAGTAGTTTCCGATGCACATCTGGAGGCATTCTGTAATCTGTGGACCATCAGAGTGTTGATGAAACACAGAAAATGCATCGGGATTGAATACAACAGTCACCATGCGCACTATCCTCCATGGGAGTAATGTCTCAAACAGTCTACGCTGTATCCGTTCCCTGGAAGACCAGTAGTAGTTTCCGATGCACATCTGGAGGCATTCTGTAATCTGTGGACTATCAGAATGTTGATGAAACACAGAAATTGCATCGGGATTGAATACAACAGTCACCATGCGCACTTTCCTCCGTGGGAGTAATGTCTCAAAGAGTTTACGCTTTGATCGTTCCCTGGAAGACCAGTAGTAGTTTCCGATGCACATCTGGTCGCATTCTGTAATGTGTAGACTATCAGAGTGTTGATGAAACACAGAAATTGCATCGGGATTGAATACAACAGTCACCATGAGCCCTTTCCTCCATGGGAGTAATGTCTCAAACAGTCTACGCTTTATCCGTTCCCTGGAAGAACAGTAGTAGTTTCCGATGCACATCTGGTCGCATTCTGTAATCTGTGGACTATTAGAATGTTGATGAAACACAGAAATTGCATCGGGATTGAATACAACAGTCACCACGCGCACTTTCCTCCATGGGAGTAATGTCTAAAAGAGTTTACGCTTTGATCGTTCCCTGGAAGACCAGTAGTAGTTTCCGATAAACACCTCGTGGCATTCTGTAATCTGTGGACAGTCAGAGTGTTGATGAAACACAGAAAATGCATCGGGATTGAATACAACAGTCACCATGCGCACTTTCCTCCATGGGAGTAATGTCTCAAAGAGTTTACGCTTTGATCGTTCCCTGGAAGACCAGTAGTAGTTTCCGATGCACATCTGGTCGTATTCTGTAATGTGTAGACTATCAGAGTGTTGATGAAACACAGAAATTGCATCGGGATTGAATACAACAGTCACCATGCGCCCTTTCCTCCATGGGAGTAATGTCTCAAACAGTCTACGCTTTATCCGTTCCCTGGAAGACCAGTAGTAGTTTCCGATGCACATCTGGTCGCATTCTGTAATCTGTGGACTATTAGAATGTTGATGAAACACAGAAATTGCATCGGGATTGAATACAACAGTCACCACGCGCACTTTCCTCCATGGGAGTAATGTCTAAAAGAGTTTACGCTTTGATCGTTCCCTGGAAGACCAGTAGTAGTTTCCGATAAACACCTCGTGGCATTCTGTAATCTGTGGACAGTCAGAGTGTTGATGAAACACAGAAAATTCATCGGTATTGAATACAACAGTCACTATGCGCACTTTCCTCCATGGGAGTAATGTCTCAAAGAGTTTACGCTTTGATCGTCCTTTGGAAGACCAGTAGTAGTTTCCGATGCACATCTGGAGGCATTCTGTAATCTGTGGACCATCAGAGTGTTGATGAAACACAGAAAATGCATCGGGATTGAATACAACAGTCACCATGCGCACTTTCCTCCATGGGAGTAATGTCTCAAACAGTCTACGCTTTATCCGTTCCCTGGAAGACCAGTAGTAGTTTCCGATGCACATCTGGAGGCATTCTGTAATCTGTGGACTATCAGAATGTTGATGAAACACAGAAATTGCATCGGGATTGAATACAACAGTCACCATGCGCACTTTCCTCCGTGGGAGTAATGTCTCAAAGAGTTTACGCTTTGATCGTTCCCTGGAAGACCAGTGGTAGTTTCCGATGCACATCTGGAGGCATTCTGTTATCTGTGGACTATCAGAGTGTTGATGAAACACAGAAATTGCATCGGGATTGAATTCAACAGTCACCATGCTCACTTTCCTTCATGAAAGTAATGTCTCAAACACTCTACGCTTTGATCGTTCCCTGGAAGACCAGTAGTAGTTTCCGATGCACATCTGGAGGCATTCTGTAATCTGTGGACTATCAGAGTGTTGATGAAACACAGAAATTGCATCCGGATTGAATACAACAGTCACCATGCGCACTTTCTTAAATGGGAGTAATGTCTCAAACAGTCTACGATTTGATCGTTCCCTGGATGACCAGTAGTAGTTTCCGATTCACATCTGGAGGCATTCTGTAATCTGTGGACCATCAGAGTGTTGATGAAACACAGAAAATGCATCGGGATTGAATACAACAGTCACCATGCGTACTTTCCTCCATGGGAGTAATGTCTCAAACAGTCTACGCTTTATCCGTTCCCTGGAAGACCAGTAGTAGGTTCCGATGCACATCTGGAGTCATTCTGTAATCTGTGGACTATCAGAATGTTGATGAAACACAGAAATTGCATCGGAATTGAATACAACAGTCACCATGCGCACTTTCCTCCATGGGAGAAATGTCTCGAAGAGTTTACGCTTTGATCGTTCCCTGGAAGACCAGTAGTAGTTTCCGATGCTCATCTGGAGGCATTCTGTTATCTGTGGACTATCGGAGTGTTGATGAAACACAGAAATTGCATCGGAATTGAATACAACAGTCACCATGCTCACTTTCCTACATGAAAGTAATGTCTCAAACACTCTACGCTTTGATCGTTCCCTGGAAGACCAATAGTAGTTTCCGATGCACAACTGGAGGCATTCTGTAATCTGTGGACTATCAGAGTGTTGATGAAACACAGAAATTGCATCGGGATTGGTTACAACAGTCACCATGCGCACTTTCCTCCATGGGAGTAATGTCTCAAACAGTCTACGATTTGATCGTTCCCAGGAAGACCAGTAGTAGTTTCCGATGCACATCTGAAGGCATTCTGTTATCTGTGGACTATCAGAGTGTTGATGAAACACAGAAATTGCATCGGGATTGAATACAACAGTCACCATGCGCACTTTCCTTCATGAAAGTAATGTCTCAAACACTCTACGCTCTGATCGTTCCTTGGAAGACCATTAGTAGTTTCCGATGCACATCTGGAGGAATTCTGTAATCTGTGGTCTATCACAGTGTTGATGAAACACGGAAATTGCATCCGGATTGAATACAACAGTCACGATGCGCACTTTCCTCCATGGGAGTAATGTCTCAAAGAGTTTACGCTTTGATCGTCCTTTGGAAGACCAGTAGTAGTTTCCGATGCACATCTGGAGGCTTTCTGTAATCTGTGGACCATCAGAGTGTTGATGAAACACAGAAAATGCATCGGGATTGAATACAACAGTCACCATGCGCACTTTCCTCCGTGGGAGTAATGTCTCAAACAGTCTACGCTTTATCCGTTCCCTGGAAGACCAGTAGTAGTTTCCGATGCACATCTGGAGGCATTCTGTAATCTGTGGACTATCAGAATGTTGATGAAACACAGAAATTGCATCGGGATTGAATACAACAGTCACCATGCGCACTTTCCTCCGTGGGAGTAATGTCTCAAAGAGTTTACGCTTTGATCGTTCCCTGGAAGACCAGTAGTAGTTTCCGATGCACATCTGGAGGCATTCTGTTATCTGTGGACTATCAGAGTGTTGATGAAACACAGAAATTGCATCGGGATTGAATTCAACAGTCACCATGCTCACTTTCCTTCATGAAAGTAATGTCTCAAACACTCTACGCTTTGATCGTTCCCTGGAAGACCAGTAGTAGTTTCCGATGCACATCTGGAGGCATTCTGTAATCTGTGGACTATCAGAGTGTTGATGAAACACAGAAATTGCATCCGGATTGAATGCAACAGTCACCATGCGCACTTTCCTCCGTGGGAGTAATGTCTCAAAGAGTTTACGCTTTGATCGTTCCCTGGAAGACCAGTAGTAGTTTCCGATGCACATCTGGAGGCATTCTGTTATCTGTGGACTATCAGAGTGTTGATGAAACACAGAAATTGCATCGGGATTGAATTCCACAGTCACCATGCTCACTTTCCTTCATGAAAGTAATGTCTCAAACACTCTACGCTTTGATCGTTCCCTAGAAGACCAGTAGTAGTTTCCGCTGCACATCTGGAGGCATTCTGTAATCTGTGGACTATCAGAATGTTGATGAAACACAGAAATTGCATCGGGATTGGATACAACAGTCACCATGCGCACTTTCCTCCGTGGGAGTAATGTCTCAAAGAGTTTACGCTTTGATCGTTCCCTGGAAGACCAGTAGTAGTTTCCGATGCACATCTGGAGGCATTCTGTTATCTGTGGACTATCAGAGTGTTGATGAAACACAGAAATTGCATCGGGATTGAATTCAACAGTCACCATGCTCACTTTCCTTCATGAAAGTAATGTCTCAAACACTCTACGCTTTGATCGTTCCCTGGAAGACCAGTAGTAGTTTCCGATGCACATCTGGTCGCATTCTGTAATGTGTAGACTATCAGAGTGTTGATGAAACACAGAAATTGCATCGGGATTGAATACAACAGTCACCATGAGCCCTTTCCTCCATGGGAGTAATGTCTCAAACAGTCTACGCTTTATCCGTTCCCTGGAAGACCAGTAGTAGTTTCCGATGCACATCTGGTCGCATTCTGTAATCTGTGGACTATTAGAATGTTGATGAAACACAGAAATTGCATCGGGATTGAATACAACAGTCACCACGCGCACTTTCCTCCATGGGAGTAATGTCTAAAAGAGTTTACGCTTTGATCGTTCCCTGGAAGACCAGTAGTAGTTTCCGATAAACACCTCGTGGCATTCTGTAATCTGTGGACAGTCAGAGTGTTGATGAAACACAGAAAATGCATCGGGATTGAATACAACAGTCACCATGCGCAACTTTCCTCCATGGGAGTAATGTCTCAAAGAGTTTACGCTTTGATCGTCCTTTGGAAGACCAGTAGTAGTTTCCGATGCACATCTGGAGGCATTCTGTAATCTGTGGACCATCAGAGTGTTGATGAAACCCAGAAAATGCATCGGGATTGAATACAACAGTCACCATGCGCACTTTCCTCCGTGGGAGTAATGTCTCAAAGAGTTTACGCTTTGATCGTTCCCTGGAAGACCTGTAGTAGTTTCCGATGCACATCTGGAGGCATTCTGTTATCTGTGGACTATCAGAGTGTTGATGAAACACAGAAATTGCATCAGGATTGAATTCAGCAGTCACCATGCTCACTTTCCTTCATGAAAGTAATGTCTCAAACACTCTACGCTTTGATCGTTCCCTGGAAGACCAGTAGTAGTTTCCGATGCACATCTGGTCGTATTCTGTAATCTGTGGACTATTAGAATGTTGATGAAACACAGAAATTGCATCGGGATTGAATACAACAGTCACCACGCGCACTTTCCTCCATGGGAGTAATGTCTAAAAGAGTTTACGCTTTGATCGTTCCCTGGAAGACCAGTAGTAGTTTCCGATAAACACCTCGTGGCATTCTGTAATCTGTGGACAGTCAGAGTGTTGATGAAACACAGAAAATGCATCGGGATTGAATACAACAGTCACCATGCGCACTTTCCTCCATGTGAGTAATGTCTTAAAGAGTTTACGCTTTGATCGTCCTTTGGAAGACCAGTAGTAGTTTCCGATGCACATCTGGAGGCATTCTGTAATCTGTGGACCATCAGAGTGTTGATGAAACACAGAAAATGCATCGGGATTGAATACAACAGTCACCATGCGCACTTTCCTCCATGGGAGTAATGTCTCAAACAGTCTACGCTTTATCCGTTCCCTGGAAGACCAGTAGTAGTTTCCGATGCACATCTGGAGGCATTCTGTAATCTGTGGACCATCAGAGTGTTGATGAAACACAGAAAATGCATCGGGATTGAATACAACAGTCACCATGCGCCCTTTCCTCCATGGGAGTAATGTCTCAAACAGTCTACGCTTTATCCGTTCCCTGGAAGACCAGTAGTAGTTTCCGATGCACATCTGGTCGCATTCTGTAATCTGTGGACTATTAGAATGTTGATGAAACACAGAAATTGCATCGGGATTGAATACAACAGTCACCACGCGCACTTTCCTCCATGGGAGTAATGTCTAAAAGAGTTTACGCTTTGATCGTTCCCTGGAAGACCAGTAGTAGTTTCCGATAAACACCTCGTGGCATTCTGTAATCTGTGGACAGTCAGAGTGTTGATGAAACACAGAAAATGCATCGGGATTGAGTACAACAGTCACCATGCGCACTTTCCTCCATGGGAGTAATGTCACAAAGAGTTTACGCTTTGATCGTCCTTTGGAAGACCAGTAGTAGTTTCCGATGCACATCTGGAGGCATTCTGTAATCTGTGGACCATCAGAGTGTTGATGAAACACAGAAAATGCATCGGGATTGAATACAACAGTCACCATGCGCACTATCCTCCATGGGAGTAATGTCTCAAACAGTCTACGCTGTATCCGTTCCCTGGAAGACCAGTAGTAGTTTCCGATGCACATCTGGAGGCATTCTGTAATCTGTGGACTATCAGAATGTTGATGAAACACAGAAATTGCATCGGGATTGAATACAACAGTCACCATGCGCACTTTCCTCCGTGGGAGTAATGTCTCAAAGAGTTTACGCTTTGATCGTTCCCTGGAAGACCAGTAGTAGTTTCCGATGCACATCTGGTCGCATTCTGTAATGTGTAGACTATCAGAGTGTTGATGAAACACAGAAATTGCATCGGGATTGAATACAACAGTCACCATGAGCCCTTTCCTCCATGGGAGTAATGTCTCAAACAGTCTACGCTTTATCCGTTCCCTGGAAGAACAGTAGTAGTTTCCGATGCACATCTGGTCGCATTCTGTAATCTGTGGACTATTAGAATGTTGATGAAACACAGAAATTGCATCGGGATTGAATACAACAGTCACCACGCGCACTTTCCTCCATGGGAGTAATGTCTAAAAGAGTTTACGCTTTGATCGTTCCCTGGAAGACCAGTAGTAGTTTCCGATAAACACCTCGTGGCATTCTGTAATCTGTGGACAGTCAGAGTGTTGATGAAACACAGAAAATGCATCGGGATTGAATACAACAGTCACCATGCGCACTTTCCTCCATGGGAGTAATGTCTCAAAGAGTTTACGCTTTGATCGTTCCCTGGAAGACCAGTAGTAGTTTCCGATGCACATCTGGTCGTATTCTGTAATGTGTAGACTATCAGAGTGTTGATGAAACACAGAAATTGCATCGGGATTGAATACAACAGTCACCATGCGCCCTTTCCTCCATGGGAGTAATGTCTCAAACAGTCTACGCTTTATCCGTTCCCTGGAAGACCAGTAGTAGTTTCCGATGCACATCTGGTCGCATTCTGTAATCTGTGGACTATTAGAATGTTGATGAAACACAGAAATTGCATCGGGATTGAATACAACAGTCACCACGCGCACTTTCCTCCATGGGAGTAATGTCTAAAAGAGTTTACGCTTTGATCGTTCCCTGGAAGACCAGTAGTAGTTTCCGATAAACACCTCGTGGCATTCTGTAATCTGTGGACAGTCAGAGTGTTGATGAAACACAGAAAATTCATCGGGATTGAATACAACAGTCACTATGCGCACTTTCCTCCATGGGAGTAATGTCTCAAAGAGTTTACGCTTTGATCGTCCTTTGGAAGACCAGTAGTAGTTTCCGATGCACATCTGGAGGCATTCTGTAATCTGTGGACCATCAGAGTGTTGATGAAACACAGAAAATGCATCGGGATTGAATACAACAGTCACCATGCGCACTTTCCTCCATGGGAGTAATGTCTCAAACAGTCTACGCTTTATCCGTTCCCTGGAAGACCAGTAGTAGTTTCCGATGCACATCTGGAGGCATTCTGTAATCTGTGGACTATCAGAATGTTGATGAAACACAGAAATTGCATCGGGATTGAATACAACAGTCACCATGCGCACTTTCCTCCGTGGGAGTAATGTCTCAAAGAGTTTACGCTTTGATCGTTCCCTGGAAGACCAGTGGTAGTTTCCGATGCACATCTGGAGGCATTCTGTTATCTGTGGACTATCAGAGTGTTGATGAAACACAGAAATTGCATCGGGATTGAATTCAACAGTCACCATGCTCACTTTCCTTCATGAAAGTAATGTCTCAAACACTCTACGCTTTGATCGTTCCCTGGAAGACCAGTAGTAGTTTCCGATGCACATCTGGAGGCATTCTGTAATCTGTGGACTATCAGAGTGTTGATGAAACACAGAAATTGCATCCGGATTGAATACAACAGTCACCATGCGCACTTTCTTAAATGGGAGTAATGTCTCAAACAGTCTACGATTTGATCGTTCCCTGGATGACCAGTAGTAGTTTCCGATTCACATCTGGAGGCATTCTGTAATCTGTGGACCATCAGAGTGTTGATGAAACACAGAAAATGCATCGGGATTGAATACAACAGTCACCATGCGTACTTTCCTCCATGGGAGTAATGTCTCAAACAGTCTACGCTTTATCCGTTCCCTGGAAGACCAGTAGTAGGTTCCGATGCACATCTGGAGTCATTCTGTAATCTGTGGACTATCAGAATGTTGATGAAACACAGAAATTGCATCGGAATTGAATACAACAGTCACCATGCGCACTTTCCTCCATGGGAGAAATGTCTCGAAGAGTTTACGCTTTGATCGTTCCCTGGAAGACCAGTAGTAGTTTCCGATGCTCATCTGGAGGCATTCTGTTATCTGTGGACTATCGGAGTGTTGATGAAACACAGAAATTGCATCGGAATTGAATACAACAGTCACCATGCTCACTTTCCTACATGAAAGTAATGTCTCAAACACTCTACGCTTTGATCGTTCCCTGGAAGACCAATAGTAGTTTCCGATGCACAACTGGAGGCATTCTGTAATCTGTGGACTATCAGAGTGTTGATGAAACACAGAAATTGCATCGGGATTGGTTACAACAGTCACCATGCGCACTTTCCTCCATGGGAGTAATGTCTCAAACAGTCTACGATTTGATCGTTCCCAGGAAGACCAGTAGTAGTTTCCGATGCACATCTGAAGGCATTCTGTTATCTGTGGACTATCAGAGTGTTGATGAAACACAGAAATTGCATCGGGATTGAATACAACAGTCACCATGCGCACTTTCCTTCATGAAAGTAATGTCTCAAACACTCTACGCTCTGATCGTTCCTTGGAAGACCATTAGTAGTTTCCGATGCACATCTGGAGGAATTCTGTAATCTGTGGTCTATCACAGTGTTGATGAAACACGGAAATTGCATCCGGATTGAATACAACAGTCACGATGCGCACTTTCCTCCATGGGAGTAATGTCTCAAAGAGTTTACGCTTTGATCGTCCTTTGGAAGACCAGTAGTAGTTTCCGATGCACATCTGGAGGCTTTCTGTAATCTGTGGACCATCAGAGTGTTGATGAAACACAGAAAATGCATCGGGATTGAATACAACAGTCACCATGCGCACTTTCCTCCGTGGGAGTAATGTCTCAAACAGTCTACGCTTTATCCGTTCCCTGGAAGACCAGTAGTAGTTTCCGATGCACATCTGGAGGCATTCTGTAATCTGTGGACTATCAGAATGTTGATGAAACACAGAAATTGCATCGGGATTGAATACAACAGTCACCATGCGCACTTTCCTCCGTGGGAGTAATGTCTCAAAGAGTTTACGCTTTGATCGTTCCCTGGAAGACCAGTAGTAGTTTCCGATGCACATCTGGAGGCATTCTGTTATCTGTGGACTATCAGAGTGTTGATGAAACACAGAAATTGCATCGGGATTGAATTCAACAGTCACCATGCTCACTTTCCTTCATGAAAGTAATGTCTCAAACACTCTACGCTTTGATCGTTCCCTGGAAGACCAGTAGTAGTTTCCGATGCACATCTGGAGGCATTCTGTAATCTGTGGACTATCAGAGTGTTGATGAAACACAGAAATTGCATCCGGATTGAATGCAACAGTCACCATGCGCACTTTCCTCCGTGGGAGTAATGTCTCAAAGAGTTTACGCTTTGATCGTTCCCTGGAAGACCAGTAGTAGTTTCCGATGCACATCTGGAGGCATTCTGTTATCTGTGGACTATCAGAGTGTTGATGAAACACAGAAATTGCATCGGGATTGAATTCCACAGTCACCATGCTCACTTTCCTTCATGAAAGTAATGTCTCAAACACTCTACGCTTTGATCGTTCCCTAGAAGACCAGTAGTAGTTTCCGCTGCACATCTGGAGGCATTCTGTAATCTGTGGACTATCAGAATGTTGATGAAACACAGAAATTGCATCGGGATTGGATACAACAGTCACCATGCGCACTTTCCTCCGTGGGAGTAATGTCTCAAAGAGTTTACGCTTTGATCGTTCCCTGGAAGACCAGTAGTAGTTTCCGATGCACATCTGGAGGCATTCTGTTATCTGTGGACTATCAGAGTGTTGATGAAACACAGAAATTGCATCGGGATTGAATTCAACAGTCACCATGCTCACTTTCCTTCATGAAAGTAATGTCTCAAACACTCTACGCTTTGATCGTTCCCTGGAAGACCAGTAGTAGTTTCCGATGCACATCTGGAGGTATTCTGTAATCTGTGGACTATTAGAGTGTTGATGAAACACAGAAATTGCATCCGGATTGAATACAACAGTCACCATGCGCACTTTCTTAAATGGGAGTAATGTCTCAAACAGTCTACGATTTGATCGTTCCCTGGATGACCAGTAGTAGTTTCCGATTCACATCTGGAGGCATTCTGTAATCTGTGGACCATCAGAGTGTTGATGAAACACAGAAAATGCATCGGGATTGAATACAACAGTCACCATGCGTACTTTCCTCCATGGGAGTAATGTCTCACACAGTCTACGCTTTATCCGTTCCCTGGAAGACCAGTAGTAGTTTCCGATGCACATCTGGAGGCATTCTGTAATCTGTGGACTATCAGAATGTTGATGAAACACAGAAATTGCATCGGAATTGAATACAACAGTCACCATGCGCACTTTCCTCCATGGGAGAAATGTCTCGAAGAGTTTACGCTTTGATCGTTCCCTGGAAGACCAGTAGTAGTTTCCGATGCTCATCTGGAGGCATTCTGTTATCTGTGGACTATCAGAGTGTTGATGAAACACAGAAATTGCATCGGAATTGAATACAACAGTCACCATGCTCACTTTCCTTCATGAAAGTAATGTCTCAAACACTCTACGCTTTGATCGTTCCCTGGAAGACCAATAGTAGTTTCCGATGCACAACTGGAGGCATTCTGTAATCAGTGGACTATCAGAGTGTTGATGAAACACAGAAATTGCATCGGGATTGATTACAACAGTCACCATGCGCACTTTCCTCCATGAGAGTAATGTCTCAAACAGTCTACGATTTGATCGTTCCCAGGAAGACCAGTAGTAGTTTCCGATGCACATCTGGAGGCATTCTGTTATCTGTGGACTATCAGAGTGTTGGTGAAACACAGAAATTGCATCGGGATTGAATACAACAGTCACCATGCGCACTTTCCTTCATGAAAGTAATGTCTCAAACACTCTACGCTCTGATCGTTCCTTGGACAACCATTAGTAGTTTCCGATCCACATCTGGAGGAATTCTGTAATCTGTGGTCTATCAGAGTGTTGATGAAACACGGAAATTGCATCCGGATTGAATACAACAGTCACGATGCGCACTTCCCTCCATGGGAGTAATGTCTCAAAGAGTTTACGTTTTGATCGTCGCTTGGAAGACCAGTAGTAGTTTCCGATGCACATCTGGAGGCATTCTGTAATCTGTATACCATCAGAGTGTTGATGAAACACAGAAAATACATCGGGATTGAATACAACAGTCACCATGCGCACTTTCCTCCATGGGAGTAATGTCTCAAACAGTCTACGCTTTATCCGTTCCCTGGAAGACCAGTAGTGGTTTCCGATGCACATCTGGAGGCATTCTGTAATCTGTGGACTATCAGAATGTTGATGAAACACAGAAATTGCATCGGGATTGAATACAACAGTCACCATGCGCACTTTCCTCCACGGGAGTAATGTCTCAAACCATCTACGCTTTGATCGTTCCCTGGAAGACCAGTAGTAGTTTCCGATGCACTTCTGGTGGTATTCTGATATCTGTGGACTATCAAACTGTTGATGAAACACAGAAATTGCATCGGGATTGAATACAACAGTCACCATGCGCACTTTCCTCGGTGGGAATAATGTCTCAAACAGTTTACGCTTTGATCGATCCCACGAAGACCAGTAGTAGGTTCCGATGCACATCTGGAGTCATTCTGTAACTTGTGGACTATCAGAGTGTTGATGAAAGACAGAAAATGCATCTGGATTGAATACAACAGTCACGATGCGCAATTTCCTCCATGGGAGTAATATCTCAAAGAGTTTACGTTTTGATCGTTCCCTGGAAGACCAGTAGTAGTTTCCGATAAACACCTCGTGGCATTCTGTAATCTGTGGACAGTCAGAGTGTTGATGAAACACAGAAAATGCATCGGGATGGAATACAACAGTCACCATGCGCACATTCCTCCATGGGAGTAATGTCTCAAAGAGTTTACGCTTTGATCGTCCTTTGGAAGATCAGTAGTAGTTTCCGATGCACATCTGGAGGCATTCTGTAATCTGTGGACTATCAGAATGTTGATGAAACACAAAAATTGCATCGGGATTGAATACAACAGTCACCATGCGCACTTTCCTCCGTGGGAGTAATGTCTCAAAGAGTTTACGCTTTGATCGTTCCCTGGAATACCAGTAGTAGTTTCCGATGCACATCTGGAGGCATTCTGTTATCTGTGGACTATCAGAGTGTTGATGAAACACAGAAATTGCATCGGGATTGAATTCAACAGTCACCATGCTCACTTTCCTTCATGAAAGTAATGTCTCAAACACTCTACGCTTTGGTCGTTCCCTGGAAGACCAGTAGTAGTTTCCGATGCACATCTGGAGGCATTCTGTAATCTGTGGACTATCAGAATGTTGATGAAACACAGAAATTGCATCGGGATTGATTACAACAGTCACCATGCGCACTTTCCTCCATGGGAGTAATGTCTCAAACAGTCTATGCTTTGATCGTTCCCTGGAAGACCAGTAGTAGTTACCGATGCACATCTGGAGGCATTCTGTAATCTGTGGACTATCAGAGTGTTCATGAAACACAGAAATTGCATCGGGATTGAATACAACAGTCACCATGCGCACATTCCTCCATAAAAGTAATGTCTCAAACAGTCTACGCTTTGATCGTTTCCTGGAAGACTGGTAGTAGTTTCCGATGCACATCTGGTGGCATTCTGTAATGTGAAAACCATCAAAGTGTTGATGAAACACAGTAATAGCATCGGGATTGAATAAAACAGTCACCATTCGCACTTTCCTCCATGGGTGTAATTTCTCTAACAGTCTACGCTTTGATCGTTCCCTGGAAGACCAGTAGTAGTTTCCGATGCACATCTGGAGGCATTCTGTAATCTGTGGACCATCAGAATGTTGATGAAAGACAGAAATTGCATCGTCATTGAATACATCAGTCACCATGCGCAATTTCCTCCATGTGAGTAATGTCTCAAAGAGTTTACGTTTTGATCTTTCCCTGTATGACAAGTAGTAGTTTCCGATGCACATCTGGAGGCATTCTGTTATCTGTGGACTATCAGAGTGTTGATGAAACACAGAAATTGCATCGGGATTGAATACAACAATCACCATGCGCACATTCCGCCATAAAAGTAATGTCTCAAACAGTCTACGCTTTGATCGTTCCCTGGAAGACCAGTAGTAGTTTCCGATGCACTTCTGGAGGCATTCTGTAATCTGTGGTCTATCAGAAAGTTGATGAAACACAGAATTTGCATCGGGATTGAATACAACAGTCACCATGCGCACTTTCCTCCATGGGAGTAATGTCTCAAAGAGTTTACGCTTTGATCGTTCCCTGGAAGACCAGTAGTAGTTTCCGATGCACATCTGGAGGCATTCTGTTATCTGTGGACAATCAGAGTGTTGATGAAACACAGAAATTGCATCGGGATTGAATACAACAGTCACCATGCGCACTCTGCTCCACAGGAGTAATGTCTCAAACCATCTATGCTTTGATCGTTCCCTGGAAGACCAGTAGTAGTTTCCGATGCACATCTGGTCGCATTCTGTAATGTGTAGACTATCAGAGTGTTGATGAAACACAGAAATTGCATCGGGATTGAATACAACAGTCACCATGCGCACTTTCCTCCATGGGAGTAATGTCTCAAACAATCTACACTTTATCCGTTCCCTGGAAGACCAGTAGTAGTTTCCGATGCACATCTGGAGGCATTCTGTAATCTGTGTACTATTAGAATGTTGATGAAACACAGAAATTGCATCGGGATTGAATACAACAGTCACCACGCGCACTTTCCTCCACGGGAGTTATGTCTCAAACAGTCTACGCTTTGATCGTCCCTTGGAAGACCAGTAGTATTTTCCGATGCACATCTGGGGGCATTCTGTAATCTGTGGACTATCAGAGTGTTGATGAAACACAGAAATTGCATTGGGATTGAATACAACAGTCACCATCCCCACTATTCTCCATGTTAGTAATGTCTGAAACAGTCTACGCTTTCATCGTTCCCTTGTAGCCCAGTAGTAGTTTCCGATAAACACCTCGTGGCATTCTGTAATCTGTGGACTGTCAGAGTGTTGATGAAACACAGAAAATGCATCGGGATTGAATACAACAGTCACGATGCGCACTTTCCTCCATGGGAGTAGTGTCTCAAAGAGTTTACGCTTTGATCGTCCTTTGGAAGACCAGTAGTAGTTTCCGATGCACATCTGGAGGCATTCTGTAAACTGTGGACCATCAGAGTGTTGATGAAACCCAGAAAATGCATCGGGATTGAATACAACAGTCACCATGCGCACTTTCCTCCATGGGAGTAATGCCTCAAACAGTCTACGCTTTATCCGTTCCCTGGAAGACCAGTAGTAGTTTCCGATGCACATCTGGAGGCATTCTGTAATCTGTGGACTATCAGAATGTTGATGAAACACAGAAATTGCATCGGGATTGAATACAACAGTCACCATGCGCACTTTCCTCCGTGGGAGTAATGTCTCAAAGAGTTTACGCTTTAATCGTTCCCTGGAAGACCAGTAGTAGTTTCCGATGCACATCTGGAGGCATTCTGTTATCTGTGGACTATCAGAGTGTTGATGAAACACAGAAATTGCATCGGAATTGACTACAACAGTCACCATGCTCACTTTCCTTCATGAAAGTAATGTCTCAAACACTCTACGCTTTGATCGTTCCCTGGAAGACCAATAGTAGTTTCCGATGCACAACTGGAGGCATTCTGTAATCTGTGTACTATCAGAGTGTTGATGAAACACAGAAATTGCATCGGGATTGATTACAACAGTCACCATGCGCACTTTCCTCCATGGGAGTAATGTCTCAAACAGTCTACGATTTGATCGTTCCCAGGAAGACCAGTAGTAGTTTCCGATGCACATTTGGAGGCATTCTGTAATCTGTGGAGTATCAGAGTGTTGATGAAACACAGAAATTGCATCGGGATTGATTACAACAGTCACCATGCGCACTTTCCTCCATGGGAGTAATGTCTCAAACAGTCTATGCTTTGATCGTTCCCTGGATGACCAGTAGTAGTTACCGATGCACATCAGGAGGCATTCTGTAATCTGTGGACTATCAGAGTGTTCATGAAACACAGAAATTGCATCGGGATTGAATACAACAGTCACCATGCGCACATTCCTCCATAAAAGTAATGTCTCAAACAGTCTACGCTTTGATCGTTTCCTGGAAGACTGGTAGTAGTTTCCGATGCACATCTGGTGGCATTCTGTAATGTGAAGACCATCAAAGTGTTGATGAAACACAGTAATTGCATCGGGATTGAATAAAACAGTCACCATTCGCACTTTCCTCCATGGGTGTAATTTCTCTAACAGTCTACGCTTTGATCGTTCCCTGGAAGACCAGTAGTAGTTTCAGATGCACATCTGGAGGCATTCTGTAATCTGTGGACCATCAGAATGTTGATGAAAGACAGAAATTGCATCATCATTGAATACAACATTCACCATGCGCAATTTCCTCCATGGGAGTAATGTCTCAAAGAGTTTACGTTTTGATCTTTTCCTGGATGACAAGTAGTAGTTTCCGATGCACATCTGGAGGCATTCTGTTATCTGTGGACTATCAGAGTGTTGATGAAACACAGAAATTGCATCGGGATTGAATACAACAATCACCATGCACTCATTCCGCCATAAAAGTAATGTCTCAAACACTCTACGCTTTGATCGTTCCCTGGAAGACCAGTAGTAGTTTCCGATGCACTTCTGTAGGCATTCTGTAATCTGTGGTCTATCAGAAAGTTGATGAAACACAGAAATTGCATCGGGATTGAATACAACAGTCACCATGAGCACTTTCCTTCATGGGAGTAATGTCTCAAAGAGTTTACGCTTTGATCGTCCCCTGGAAGACCAGTAGTAGTTTCCGATGCACATCTGGAGGCATTCTGTTATCTGTGGACACTCAGAGTGTTGATGAAACACAGAAATTGCATCGGGATTGAATACAACAGTCACCATGCGCACTCTGCTCTACGGGAGTAATGTCTCAAACCATCTATGCTTTGATCGTTCCCTGGAAGACCAGTAGTAGCTTCCGATGCACATCTGGTCGCATTCTGTAATGTGTAGACTATCAGAGTGTTGATGAAACACAGAAATTGCATCGGGATTGAATACAACAGTCACCATGCGCACTTTCCTCCATGGGAGTAATGTCTCAAACAATCTACACTTTATCCGTTCCCTCGAAGACAAGTAGTAGTTTCCGATGCACATCTGGAGGCATTCTGTAATCTGTGTACTATTAGAATGTTGATGAAACACAGAAATTGCATCGGGATTGAATACAACAGTCACCACGCGCACTTTCCTCCACGGGAGTTATGTCTCAAACAGTCTACGCTTTGATCGTCCCTTGGAAGACCAGTAGTAGTTTCCGATGCACATCTGGGGGCATTCTGTAATCTGTGGACTATCAGAGTGTTGATGAAACACAGAAATTGCATTGGGATTGAATACAACAGTCACCATCCCCACTATTCTCCATGTTAGTAATGTCTGAAACAGTCTACGCTTTCATCGTTCCCTTGTAGACCAGTAGTAGTTTCCGATAAACACCTCGTGGCATTCTGTAATCTGTGGACTGTCAGAGTGTTGATGAAACACAGAAAATGCATCGGGATTGAATACAACAGTCACCATGCGCACTTTCCTCCATGGGAGAAATGTCTCAAAGAATTTACGCTTTGATCGTCCCTTGGAAGACCAGTAGTAGTTTCCGATGCACATCTGGAGGCATTCTGTAATCTTTGGACTATCAGAATGTTGATGAAACACAGAAATTGCATCGGTATTGAATACAACAGTCACCATGCGCACTTTCCTCCATGGGAGAAATGTCTCGAAGAGTTTACGCTTTGAACGATCCCTGGAAGACCAGTAGTAGTTTCCGATGCACATCTGGAGTCATTCTGTTATCTGTGGACTATCAGAGTGTTGATGAAACCCAGAAATTGCATCGGGATTGATTACAACAGTCACCATGCGCACTTTCCTCCATCTGAGTAATGTCTCTAACAGTCTACGATTTGATCGTTCCCAGGAAGACCAGCAGTAGTTTCCGATGCACATTTGGAGGCATTCTGTAATCTGTGGAGTATCAGAGTGTTGATGAAACAAAGAAATTGCATCGGGATTGATTACAACAGTCACCATGCGCACATTCCTCCATGGGAGTAATGTCTCAAACAGTCTATGCTTTGATCGTTCCCTGGAAGACCAGTAGTAGTTACCGATGCACATCTGGAGGCATTTTGTAATCTGTGGACTATCAGAGTGTTGATGAAACGCAGAAATTGTATCGGGATTGAATACAACAGTCACCATGCGCACTTTCCTCCATGGGAGTAATGTCTCTAACCGTCTACGCTTTGATCATAACCTGGAAGACCAGTAGTAGTTACCGATGCACATCTGGAGGCATTCTGTAATCTGTGGACTATCAGAGTGTTGATGAAACACAGAAATTGCATCGGGATTGAATACAACAGTCACCATGCGCACATTCCTCCATAAAAGTAATGTCTCAAACAGTCTACGCTTTGATCGTTTCCAGCAAGACCGGTAGTAGTTTCCGATGAACATCTTCAGGCATTCTGTAATTTGTGGACTATCAGAGTGCTGATGAAACACAGAAAATGAATCGGGATTCATTACAACAGTCACCATGCGCACTTTCCTCCACGGGAGTTATGTCTCAAACAATCTACGATTTGATCGTTCCCAGGAAGACCAGTAGTAGTTTCCGATGCACATCTGGTGGCATTCTGTAATGTGTAGACCATTAAAGTGTTGATGAAACACAGTAATTGCATCGGGATTGAATACAACAGTCACCATGCGCACTTTCCTCCACGGGAGTAATGTCTCAAACCATCTATGCTTTGATCGTTCCCTGGAAGACCAGTAGTAGTTTCTGATAAACACCTCGTGGCATTCTGTAATCTGTGGACTGTCAGAGTGTTGATGAAACACAGAAAATGCATCGGGATTGAATACAACAGTCACCATGCGCACTTTCCTCCATGGGAGTAATGTCTCAAAGAGTTTACGCTCTGATCGTCCCTTGGAAGACCAGTAGTAGTTTCCGATGCACATCTGGAGGCATTCTGTAATCTGTGGACCATCAGAGTGTTGATGAAACACAGAAAATGCATCGGGAATGAATACAACAGTCACCATGCGCACTTTCCTCCATGGGAGTAATGTCTCAAACAGTCTACGATTTGATCGTTCCCAGGAAGACCAGTAGCAGTTTCCGATGCACATTTGGAGGCATTCTGTAATCTGTGGAGTATCAGAGTGTTGATGAAACACAGAAAATGCATCGGGATTGAATACAACAGTCACCATGCGCACTTTCCTCCATGGGAGTAATGTCTCAAAGAGTTTACGCTTTGATCGTTCCCTGGAAGACCAGTAGTAGTTTCCGATGCACATCTGGAGGCATTCTGTTATCTGTGGACTATCAGAGTGTTGATGAAACACAGAAATTGCATCGGGATTGAATACAACAATCACCATGCTCACTTTCCTTCATGAAAGTAATGTCTCAAACACTCTACGGTTTGATCGTTCCCTGGAAGACCAGTAGTAGTTTCCGATGCACATCTGGAGGCATTCTGTAATCTGTGGACTATCAGAGTGTTGATGAAACACGGAAATTGCATCCGGATTGAATACAACAGTCACCATGCGCACTTTCTTCCATGGGAGTAATGTCTCAAACTGTCTACGATTTGATGGTTCCCAGGAAGACCAGTAGTAGTTTCCGATGCACATTTGGAGGCATTCTGTAATGTGTGGAGTATCAGAGTGTTGATGAAACACAGAAAATGCATTGGGATTGATTACAACAGTCACCATGCGCACTTTCCTCCATGTGAGTAATGTCTCAAACGGTCTATGCTTTGATCGTTCCCTGGAAGACCAGTATTAGTTACCGATGCACATCTGGTGGCATTCTGTAATCTGTGGACTATCAGAGTGTTGATGAAACACAGAAATTGTATCGGGATTGAATACAACAGTCACCATGCGCACATTCCTCCATAAAAGTAATGTCTCAAACAGTCTACGCTTTGATCGTTTCCTGGAAGACCAGTAGTAGTTTCCGATGAACATCTGGAGGAATTCTGTAATTTGTGGACTATCAGAGTGCTGATGAAACACAGAAAATGCATCGGGATTGAATACAACAGTCACCATGCGCACTTTCCTCCACGGGAGACATGTCTCAAACAATCTACGATGTGATCGTTCCCTGGAAGACCAGTAGTAGTTTCCGATGTACATCTGGTGGCATTCTGTAATGTGTAGACTATCAAAGTGTTGATGAAACACAGTAATTGCATCGGGATTGAATACAACAGTCACCATTCGCACTTTCCTCCATGGGTGTAATGTCTCTAACAGTCTACGCTTTGATCGTTCCCTGGAAGACCAGTAGTAGTTTCCTATGCACATCTGGATGCATTCTGTAATCTGTGGAATATCAGAATGTTGATGAAAGACAGAAATTGCATCGGGATTGAATACAACAGTCACCATGCGCACTTTCCTCCATGGGAGTAATGTCTCAAAGAGTTTACGTTTTGATCTTTCCCTGGATGACAAGTATTACTTTCCGATGCACATCTGGAGGCATTCTCTTATCTGTGGACTATCAGAGTGTTGATCAAACACAGAAATTGCATCGGGATTATATACAACAATCACCATGCGCACTTTCCTCCATGGGAATAATGTCTCAAACAGTCTACGCTTTGATCGTTCCCAGGAAGACAAGTAGTAGGTTCCGATGCACATCTGGAGGCATTCTGTAACCTGTGGACTATGAAAGTGTTGATAAAAGACAGAAAATGCATCGGGATTGAATACAACAGTCACCATGCGCACTTTCCTCCATGGGAGTAATATCGCAAGGAGCTTACGCTTTGATCGTTCCCTGGATGACCAGTAGTAGTTTCCGATGCATATCTGGAGGCATTCTGTTATCTGTGGACTATCAGAGTGTTGATGAAACACAGAAATTGCATCGGGATTGAATACAACAATCACCATGCGCACATTCCTCCATAAAAGTAATGTCTCAAACAGTCCACGCTTTGATCGTTCCCTGGAAGACCAGATGTAGTTTCCGATGCACATCTGGAGGCATTCTGTAATTTGTGGACTATCAGAGTGTTGATGAAACACAGAAATTGCATCGGGATTGAATACAACAGTCACCATGCGCACTTTCCTTCACGGGAGTTATGTCTCATACAATGTACGATTTGATCGTTCCCTGGAAGACCAGTAGTACTTTCCGATGCCCATCTGGTCGCATTCTGTAATGTGTAGACTATCAGAGTGTTGATGAAACACAGAAATTGCATCGGGATTGAATACAACAATCACCATGCCCACTTACCTTCACGGGAGTTATGTCTGAAACAATCTACGATTGGTCGTTCCCTGGAAGACCAGTAGTAGTTTCCGATGCACATCTGGTGGCATTTTGTAATGTGTAGGTTATCAAAGTGTTGATGAAACACAGTAATTGCATCGGGATTGAATACAACAGTCACCATGCGCACTTTCCTCCATGGGTGTAATGTCTCTAACAGTCTACGCTTTGATCGTTCCCTGGAAGACCAGTAGTAGTTTCCGATGCACATCTGGAGGCATTCTGTAATCTGTGGAGTATCGGAGTGTTGATGAAACACAGAAATTGCATCTGGATTGAATACAACAGTCACCATGTGCACTTTTCTCCATTAGAGTAATGTCTAAAACCGTCTACGTTTTTGATTGTTCCCTGGAAGACCAGTAGTAGATTCCGATGCACATCTGGAGGCATTCTGTTATCTGTCTACTATCAGAATGTTGATGAAAGACAGAAATTGCATCGGGATTGAATACAACAGCCACCATGAGCACTTTCCTCCATGGGAGTAATGTCGCAAAGAGCTTACGCTTTGATCGTTCCCTGGATGACCAATAGTAGTTTCCGATGCACATCTGGAGGCATTCTGTTATCTGTGGACTATCAGATTGTTGATGAAACACAGAAATTGCATCGGGATTGAATACAACAGTCAACATGCGCACATTCCTCCATAAAAGTAGTGTCTCAAACAGTCTACGCCTTGATCATTTCCTGGAAGACCAGTAGTAGTTTCCGATGAACATCTGGAGGCATTCTGTAATTTGTGGACTATCAGAGTGTTGATGAAACACAGAAATTGCATCGGGATTGAATACAACAGTCACCATGCGCACTTTCCTTCACGAGAGTTATGTCTCAAACAATGTACGATTTGATCGTTCCCTGGAAGACCAGTAGTAGTTTCCGATGCCCATCTGGTCGCATTCTGTAATGTGTAGACTATCAGAGTGTTGATGAAACACAGAAATTGCATCGGGATTGAATACAACAGTCACCATGCGCACTTTCCTTCACGGGAGTTATGTCTGAAACAATCTACGATTGGTCGTTCCCTGGAAGACCAGTTGTAGTTTCCGATGCACATCTGGTGGCATTTTGTAATGTGCAGACTATCAAAGTGTTGATGAAACACAGTAATTGCATCGGGATTGAATACAACAGTCACCATGCGCACTTTCCTCCATGGGTGTAATGTCTCTAACAGTCTACGCTTTGATCGTTCCCTGGAAGACCAGTAGTAGTTTCCGATGCACATCTGGAGGCATTCTGTAACCTGTGGAGTATCGGAGTGTTGATGAAACACAGAAATTGCATCAGGATTGAATACAACAGTCACCAAGCGCACTTTCCTCCATGGGAGTAATGTCTAAAACAGTCTACGCTTTGATCGTTCCCTGGAAGACCAGTAGTAGTTTCCGATGCACATCTGGAGGCATTCTGTTATCTGTGGACTATCAGAATGTTGATGAAAGACAGAAATTGCATCGGGATTGAATACAACAGTCACCATGCGCACTTTCCTCCATGGGAGTAATGTCGCAAAGAGCTTACGCTTTGATCGTTCCCTGGATGACCAGTAGTAGTTTCCGATGCATATCTGGAGGCATTCTGTTATCTGTGGACTATCAGAGTGTTGATGAATCACAGAAATTGCATCGGGATTGAATACAACAATCACCATGCGCACATTCCTCCGTAAAAGTAATGTCTCAAACAGTCCACCCTTTGATCGTTCCCTGGAAGACCAGATGTAGTTTCCGATGCACATCTGGAGGCATTCTGTAATTTGTGGACTATCAGAGTGTTGATGAAACACAGAAATTGCATCGGGATTGAATACAACAGTCACCATGCGCACTTTCCTTCACGGGAGTTATGTCTCATACAATGTACGATTTGATCGTTCCCTGGAAGACCAGTAGTACTTTCCGATGCACATCTGGTCGCATTCTGTAATGTGTAGACTATCAGAGTGTTGATGAAACACAGAAATTGCATCGGGATTGAATACAACAATCACCATGCGCACTTACCTTCACGGGAGTTATGTCTGAAACAATCTACGATTGGTCGTTCCCTGGAAGACCAGTAGTAGTTTCCGATGCACATCTGGTGGCATTTTGTAATGTGTAGGATATCAAAGTGTTGATGAAACACAGTAATTGCATCGGGATTGAATACAACAGTCACCATGCGCACTTTCCTCCATGGGTGTAATGTCTCTAACAGTCTACGCTTTGATCGTTCCCTGGAAGACCAGTAGTAGTTTGCGATGCACATCTGGAGGCATTCTGTAATCTGTGGAGTATCGGAGTGTTGATGAAACACAGAAATTGCATCTGGATTGAATACAACAGTCACCATGCGCACTTTCCTCCATGGGAGTAATGTCTAAAACCGTCTACGTTTTTGATCGTTCCCTGGAAGACCAGTAGTAGATTCCGATGCACATCTGGAGGCATTCTGTTATCTGTGGACTATCAGAATGTTGATGAAAGACAGAAATTGCATCGGGATTGAATACAACAGCCACCATGAGCACTTTCCTCCATGGGAGTAATGTCGCAAAGAGCTTACGCTTTGATCGTTCCCTGGATGACCAGTAGTAGTTAGCGATGTACATCTGGAGGCATTCGCTAATCTGTGGACTATCAGAGTGTTGATGAAACACAGAAATTGTATCGGGATTGAATACAACAGTCATCATGCGCACTTTCCTCCATGGGGGTAATGTCTCAAAGAGTCTACGCTTCATCCGTTCTCTGAAAGACCAGTAGTTGTTTCCGATGCACATCTGGAGGCATTCTGTAATCTGTGGACTATTAGAATGTTGATGAAACACAGAAATTGCATTGGGATTGAATACAACAGTCACCATGCGCACTTTCCTCCATGGGAGTAATGTCTCAAAGAGTTTACGCTTTGATCGTTCCCTGGAAGACCAGTAGTAGTTTCCGATGCACATCTGGAGGCATTCTGTAATCTGTGGAGTATCTGAGTGTTGATGAAACACAGAAATTGCATCTGGATTGAATACAACAGTCACCATGCGCACTTTCCTCCATGGCAGTAATGTCTCAAACAGTCTACGCTTTGATCGTTCCCTGGATGACCAGTAGTAGTTTCCGATCCACATCTGGATGCATTCTGTTATCTGTGGACTATCAGAGTGATGATGAAACACAGAAATTGCATCGGGATTGAATACAACAATCACCATGCGCACTTTCCTCCATGGGAGTAATGTCTCCAACAGTCTACGCTTTGATCTTTCCCTGGAAGACAAGTAGTAGTTTCCGATGCACATCTGGAGGCATTCTGTAATTTGTGGACTATCAGAGTGTTGATGAAACACAGAAATTGCATCGGGATTGAATACAACAGTCACCATGCGCACTTTCTTCCACTTGAGGTATGTCTCATACAGTCTACGCTTTGATCGTTCCCTGGAAGACCAGTAGTAGTTTTCGATGCATATCTGGTGGCATTCTGTAATCTGTGGACCATCAGAGTGTTGATAAAACACAGAAATTGCATCGGTATTGAATACAACAGTCACCTTTCGCACTTTCCTCCATGGAGGTAATGTCTGAAAGAGTCTACGCTTTGATCGTTCCCTGGAAGACCAGTAGTAGTTTCCGATGCACATCTGGAGGCATTCTGTAATCTGATGACTATCAGAGTGTTGATGAAACACAGAAATTGCATCGGGATTGAATACAACAGTCACAATGCGCACTTTCCTCCATGGGAGTAAAGTCTCAAACAGTCAACGCTTTGATCGTTCGCTGGATGACCAGTAGTAGTTTCCGATGCGCATCTGGATGAATTCTCTTATCTGTGGACTATCAGAGTGTTGATGAAACACAGAAATTGCATCGGGATTGAATACAACAGTCACCATGCGCACTTTCCTCCATGGGGGTAATGTCTCAAACAATCCACGCTCCATCCGTTCACTGGAAGACCAGTAGTAGTTTCCGATGCACATCTGGAGGCATTCTGTAATCTGTGGACTGTCAGAGTGTTGATGAAACACAGAAATTGCATCGGGATTGAGTACAACAGTCACCATGCGCACTTTCCTCCATGGGGGTAATGTCTCAAACAGTCTACGCTTCATCCGTTCACTGGAAGACCAGTAGTAGTTTCCGATGCACATCTGGAGGCATTCTGTAATCTGTGGACTATTAGAATGTTGATGAATCACAGAAATTGCATCGGGATTGAATACAACAGTCACCATGCGCACTTTCCTCCATGGGAGTAATGTCTCAAAGAGTTTACGCTTTGATCGTTCCCTGGAAGACCAGTAGTAGTTTCCGATGCACATCTGCAGGCATTCTGTAATCTGTGGAGTATCAGAGTGTTGATGAAACACAGAAATTGCATCTGGATTGAATACAACAGTCACCATGCGCACTTTTATCCATGGGAGTAATGTCTCAAACAGTCTACGCTTTGATCGTTCCCTGGATGACCAGTAGTAGTTTCCGATGCACATCTGGATGCATTCTGTTATCTGTGGACTATCAGAGTATTGATGAAACACAGATATTGCATCGGGATTGAATACAACAATCACCATGCGCACTTTCCTCCATGGGAATAATGTCTCAAACAGTCTACGCTTTGATCGTTCCCAGGAAGACCAGTAGTAGGTTCCGATGCACATCTGGAGGCATTCTGTAACCTGTGGACTATCAGAGTGTTGATGAAAGACAGAAAATGCATCGGGATTAAATACAACAGTCACGATGCGCAATTTCCTCCATGGGAGTAATGTCTCAAAGAGTTTACGTTTTGATCGTTCCCTGGAAGACCAGTAGTAGTTTCCGATGCCCATCTGGAGGCATTCTGTAATCTGTGGTCTATCAGAGTGTTGATGAAACACAGAAATTGCATCGGGATTGAATACAACAATCACCATGCGCACTTTCCTCCATGGGAGTAATGTCTCAAACAGTGTACGCTTTGATCTTTCCCTGGAAGACAAGTAGTAGTTTCCGATGCACATCTGGAGGCATTCTGTAATCTGCGGAGTATCAGAGTGTTGATGAAACACTGAAATTACATAGGGATTGAATACAACAGTCACCATGCGCACTTTCCTCCATGGAAGTAATTCTCAAACAGTCTACGCTTTAATCGTTCCCTGGAAGACCAGTAGAAGCTTCCGATGCACATCTGATGGCATTCTGTAATCTGTGGACTATCAGAGTGTTGATGAAACATAGAAATTGCATCGGGATTGAATACTACTGTCACCATGCGCACTTTCCACCTTGTGAGTAATGTCTCAAAGAGTTTACGATTTGATCGTTCCCTGGAAGACCAGTAGTAGTATCCGATGCACATCTGGAGGCCTTCTGTTATCTGTGGACTATCAGAGTGTTGATGAAACACAGAAATTGCATCGGGATTGAATACAACAGTCACCATGCGCACTCTCCTCCACGGGAGTAATGTCTCAAACCATCTATGCTTTGATCGTTCCCTGGAAGACCAGTAGTAGTTTCCGATGCACATCTGGTCGCATTTTGTAATGTGTAGACTATCAGTGTGTTGATGAAACACAGTAATTGCATCGGGATTGAATACAACAGTCACCATGCGCACATTCCTCCATAAAAGTTATGTCTCAAACAGTCTACGCCTTGATCGTTTCCTGGAAGACCAGTAGTAGTTTCCGATGAACATCTGGAGGCTTTCTGTAATTTGTGGACTATCAGAGTGTTGATGAAACACAGGAATTGCATCGGGATTGAATACAACACTCACCATGCGCACTTTCCTTCACGGGAGTTATGTCTCAAACAATGTACGATTTGATCGTTCCCTGGAAGTCCAGTAGTAGTTTCCGATGCACATCTGGTGGCATTCTGTAATGTGTAGACTATCAAAGTGTTGATGAAACACAGTAATTGAATCAGGATTGAATACAACTGTCACCATGCGCACTTTCCTCCATGGGTGTAATGTCTCTAACAGTCTACGCTTTGATCGTTATCTGGAAGACCAGTAGTAGTTTCCGATGCACATCTGGAGGCATTCTGTAATCTGTGGAGTATCGGAGTGTTGATGAAACACAGAAATTGCATCTGGATTGAATACAACAGTCACCATGCGCACTTTCCTCCATGGGAGTAATGTCTAAAACCGTCTACGTTTTTGATCGTTCCCTGGAAGACCAGTAGTAGATTCCGATGCACATCTGGAGGCATTCTGTTATCTGTGGACTATCAGAATGTTGATGAAAGACAGAAATTGCATCGGGATTGAATACAACAGCCACCATGAGCACTTTCCTCCATGGGAGTAATGTCGCAAAGAGCTTACGCTTTGATCGTTCCCTGGATGACCAGTAGTAGTTAGCGATGTACATCTGGAGGCATTCGCTAATCTGTGGACTATCAGAGTGTTGATGAAACACAGAAATTGTATCGGGATTGAATACAACAGTCATCATGCGCACTTTCCTCCATGGGGGTAATGTCTCAAAGAGTCTACGCTTCATCCGTTCTCTGAAAGACCAGTAGTTGTTTCCGATGCACATCTGGAGGCATTCTGTAATCTGTGGACTATTAGAATGTTGATGAAACACAGAAATTGCATTGGGATTGAATACAACAGTCACCATGCGCACTTTCCTCCATGGGAGTAATGTCTCAAAGAGTTTACGCTTTGATCGTTCCCTGGAAGACCAGTAGTAGTTTCCGATGCACATCTGGAGGCAATCTGTAATCTGTGGAGTATCTGAGTGTTGATGAAACACAGAAATTGCATCTGGATTGAATACAACAGTCACCATGCGCACTTTCCTCCATGGCAGTAATGTCTCAAACAGTCTACGCTTTGATCGTTCCCTGGATGACCAGTAGTAGTTTCCGATCCACATCTGGATGCATTCTGTTATCTGTGGACTATCAGAGTGATGATGAAACACAGAAATTGCATCGGGATTGAATACAACAATCACCATGCGCACTTTCCTCCATGGGAGTAATGTCTCCAACAGTCTACGCTTTGATCTTTCCCTGGAAGACAAGTAGTAGTTTCCGATGCACATCTGGAGGCATTCTGTAATTTGTGGACTATCAGAGTGTTGATGAAACACAGAAATTGCATCGGGATTGAATACAACAGTCACCATGCGCACTTTCTTCCACTTGAGGTATGTCTCAAACAGTCTACGCTTTGATCGTTCCCTGGAAGACCAGTAGTAGTTTTCGATGCATATCTGGTGGCATTCTGTAATCTGTGGACCATCAGAGTGTTGATAAAACACAGAAATTGCATCGGTATTGAATACAACAGTCACCTTTCGCACTTTCCTCCATGGAGGTAATGTCTGAAAGAGTCTACGCTTTGATCGTTCCCTGGAAGACCAGTAGTAGTTTCCGATGCACATCTGGAGGCATTCTGTAATCTGATGACTATCAGAGTGTTGATGAAACACAGAAATTGCATCGGGATTGAATACAACAGTCACAATGCGCACTTTCCTCCATGGGAGTAAAGTCTCAAACAGTCAACGCTTTGATCGTTCGCTGGATGACCAGTAGTAGTTTCCGATGCGCATCTGGATGCATTCTCTTATCTGTGGACTATCAGAGTGTTGATGAAACACAGAAATTGCATCGGGATTGAATACAACAGTCACCATGCGCACTTTCCTCCATGGGGGTAATGTCTCAAACAATCCACGCTTCATCCGTTCACTGGAAGACCAGTAGTAGTTTCCGATGCACATCTGGAGGCATTCTGTAATCTGTGGACTGTCAGAGTGTTGATGAAACACAGAAATTGCATCGGGATTGAGTACAACAGTCACCATGCGCACTTTCCTCCATGGGGGTAATGTCTCAAACAGTCTACGCTTCATCCGTTCACTGGAAGACCAGTAGTAGTTTCCGATGCACATCTGGAGGCATTCTGTAATCTGTGGACTATTAGAATGTTGATGAATCACAGAAATTGCATCGGGATTGAATACAACAGTCACCATGCGCACTTTCCTCCATGGGAGTAATGTCTCAAAGAGTTTACGCTTTGATCGTTCCCTGGAAGACCAGTAGTAGTTTCCGATGCACATCTGCAGGCATTCTGTAATCTGTGGAGTATCAGAGTGTTGATGAAACACAGAAATTGCATCTGGATTGAATACAACAGTCACCATGCGCACTTTTATCCATGGGAGTAATGTCTCAAACAGTCTACGCTTTGATCGTTCCCTGGATGACCAGTAGTAGTTTCCGATGCACATCTGGATGCATTCTGTTATCTGTGGACTATCAGAGTATTGATGAAACACAGATATTGCATCGGGATTGAATACAACAATCACCATGCGCACTTTCCTCCATGGGAATAATGTCTCAAACAGTCTACGCTTTGATCGTTCCCAGGAAGACCAGTAGTAGGTTCCGATGCACATCTGGAGGCATTCTGTAACCTGTGGACTATCAGAGTGTTGATGAAAGACAGAAAATGCATCGGGATTAAATACAACAGTCACGATGCGCAATTTCCTCCATGGGAGTAATGTCTCAAAGAGTTTACGTTTTGATCGTTCCCTGGAAGACCAGTAGTAGTTTCCGATGCCCATCTGGAGGCATTCTGTAATCTGTGGTCTATCAGAGTGTTGATGAAACACAGAAATTGCATCGGGATTGAATACAACAATCACCATGCGCACTTTCCTCCATGGGAGTAATGTCTCAAACAGTGTACGCTTTGATCTTTCCCTGGAAGACAAGTAGTAGTTTCCGATGCACATCTGGAGGCATTCTGTAATCTGCGGAGTATCAGAGTGTTGATGAAACACTGAAATTACATAGGGATTGAATACAACAGTCACCATGCGCACTTTCCTCCATGGAAGTAATTCTCAAACAGTCTACGCTTTAATCGTTCCCTGGAAGACCAGTAGAAGTTTCCGATGCACATCTGATGGCATTCTGTAATCTGTGGACTATCAGAGTGTTGATGAAACATAGAAATTGCATCGGGATTGAATACTACTGTCACCATGCGCACTTTCCACCTTGTGAGTAATGTCTCAAAGAGTTTACGATTTGATCGTTCCCTGGAAGACCAGTAGTAGTATCCGATGCACATCTGGAGGCCTTCTGTTATCTGTGGACTATCAGAGTGTTGATGAAACACAGAAATTGCATCGGGATTGAATACAACAGTCACCATGCGCACTCTCCTCCACGGGAGTAATGTCTCAAACCATCTATGCTTTGATCGTTCCCTGGAAGACCAGTAGTAGTTTCCGATGCACATCTGGTCGCATTTTGTAATGTGTAGACTATCAGTGTGTTGATGAAACACAGTAATTGCATCGGGATTGAATACAACAGTCACCATGCGCACATTCCTCCATAAAAGTTATGTCTCAAACAGTCTACGCCTTGATCGTTTCCTGGAAGACCAGTAGTAGTTTCCGATGAACATCTGGAGGCTTTCTGTAATTTGTGGACTATCAGAGTGTTGATGAAACACAGGAATTGCATCGGGATTGAATACAACACTCACCATGCGCACTTTCCTTCACGGGAGTTATGTCTCAAACAATGTACGATTTGATCGTTCCCTGGAAGACCAGTAGTAGTTTCCGATGCACATCTGGTGGCATTCTGTAATGTGTAGACTATCAAAGTGTTGATGAAACACAGTAATTGAATCAGGATTGAATACAACTGTCACCATGCGCACTTTCCTCCATGGGTGTAATGTCTCTAACAGTCTACGCTTTGATCGTTATCTGGAAGACCAGTAGTAGTTTCCGATGCACATCTGGAGGCATTCTGTAATCTGTGGAGTATCAGAGTGTTTATGAAACACAGAAATTGCATCTGGATTGAATACAACAGTCACCATGCGCACTTCTCTCCATGGGAGTAATGTCTCAAACAGTCTACGCTTTGATCGTTCCCTGGAAGGCCAGTAGTAGTTTCCGATGCACATCTGGAGGCATTCTGTAAACTGTGGACTATCAGAATGTTGATGAAAGACAGAAATTGCATCGGGATTGAATACAACAGTCACCATGCGCACTTTCCTCCATGGGAGTAATGTCTCAATAAGTTTACGCTTTGATCGTTCCCTGGATGACCAGTAGTAGTTTCCGATGCACATCTGGAGGCATTCTGTTATCTGTGGACTATCAGAGTGTTGATGAAACACAGAAATTGCATCGGGATTGAATACAACACTCACCATGCGCACTTTCCTTCACGGGATTTATGTCTCAAACAATGTACGATTTGATCGTTCCCTGGAAGACCAGTAGTAGTTTCCGATGCACATCTGGTGGCATTCTGTAATGTGTAGACTATCAAAGTGTTGATGAAACACAGTAATTGAATCAGGATTGAATATAACTGTCACCATGCGCCCTTTCCTCCATGGGTGTAATGTCTCTAACAGTCTACGCTTTGATCGTTCCCTGGAAGACCAGTAGTAGTTTCCGATGCACATCTGGAGGCATTCTGTAATCTGTGGAGTATCGGAGTGTTGATGAAACACAGAAATTGCATCTGGATTGAATACAACAGTCACCATGCGCACTTTCCTCCATGGGAGTAATGTCTAAAACCGTCTACGTTTTTGATCGTTCCCTGGAAGACCAGTAGTAGATTGCGATGCACATCTGGAGGCATTCTGTTATCTGTGGACTATCAGAATGTTGATGAAAGACAGAAATTGCATCGGGATTGAATACAACAGCCACCATGAGCACTTTCCTCCATGGGAGTAATGTCGCAAAGAGCTTACGCTTTGATCGTTCCCTGGATGACCAGTAGTAGTTAGCGATGTACATCTGGAGGCATTCGCTAATCTGTGGACTATCAGAGTGTTGATGAAACACAGAAATTGCATCGGGATTGAATACAACAGTCATCATGCGCACTTTCCTCCATGGGGGTAATGTCTCAAAGAGTCTACGCTTCATCCGTTCTCTGAAAGACCAGTAGTTGTTTCCGATGCACATCTGGAGGCATTCTGTAATCTGTGGACTATTAGAATGTTGATGAAACACAGAAATTGCATTGGGATTGAATACAACAGTCACCATGCGCACTTTCCTCCATGGGAGTAATGTCTCAAAGAGTTTACGCTTTGATCGTTCCCTGGAAGACCAGTAGTAGTTTCCGATGCACATCTGGAGGCATTCTGTAATCTGTGGAGTATCTGAGTGTTGATGAAACACAGAAATTGCATCTGGATTGAATACAACAGTCACCATGCGCACTTTCCTCCATGGCAGTAATGTCTCAAACAGTCTACGCTTTGATCGTTCCCTGGATGACCAGTAGTAGTTTCCGATCCACATCTGGATGCATTCTGTTATCTGTGGACTATCAGAGTGATGATGAAACACAGAAATTGCATCGGGATTGAATACAACAATCACCATGCGCACTTTCCTCCATGGGAGTAATGTCTCCAACAGTCTACGCTTTGATCTTTCCCTGGAAGACAAGTAGTAGTTTCCGATGCACATCTGGAGGCATTCTGTAATTTGTGGACTATCAGAGTGTTGATGAAACACAGAAATTGCATCGGGATTGAATACAACAGTCACCATGCGCACTTTCTTCCACTTGAGGTATGTCTCAAACAGTCTACGCTTTGATCGTTCCCTGGAAGACCAGTAGTAGTTTTCGATGCATATCTGGTGGCATTCTGTAATCTGTGGACCATCAGAGTGTTGATAAAACACAGAAATTGCATCGGTATTGAATACAACAGTCACCTTTCGCACTTTCCTCCATGGAGGTAATGTCTGAAAGAGTCTACGCTTTGATCGTTCCCTGGAAGACCAGTAGTAGTTTCCGATGCACATCTGGAGGCATTCTGTAATCTGATGACTATCAGAGTGTTGATGAAACACAGAAATTGCATCGGGATTGAATACAACAGTCACCATGCGCACTTTCCTCCATGGGAGTAAAGTCTCAAACAGTCAACACTTTGATCGTTCGCTGGATGACCAGTAGTAGTTTCCGATGCGCATCTGGATGCATTCTCTTATCTGTGGACTATCAGAGTGTTGATGAAACACAGAAATTGCATCGGGATTGAATACAACAGTCACCATGCGCACTTTCCTCCATGGGGGTAATGTCTCAAACAGTCCACGCTTCATCCGTTCACTGGAAGACCAGTAGTAGTTTCCGATGCACATCTGGAGGCATTCTGTAATCTGTGGACTGTCAGAGTGTTGATGAAACACAGAAATTGCATCGGGATTGAGTACAACAGTCACCATGCGCACTTTCCTCCATGGGGGTAATGTCTCAAACAGTCTACGCTTCATCCGTTCACTGGAAGACCAGTAGTAGTTTCCGATGCACATCTGGAGGCATTCTGTAATCTGTGGACTATTAGAATGTTGATGAATCACAGAAATTGCATCGGGATTGAATACAACAGTCACCATGCGCACTTTCCTCCATGGGAGTAATGTCTCAAAGAGTTTACGCTTTGATCGTTCCCTGGAAGACCAGTAGTAGTTTCCGATGCACATCTGCAGGCATTCTGTAATCTGTGGAGTATCAGAGTGTTGATGAAACACAGAAATTGCATCTGGATTGAATACAACAGTCACCATGCGCACTTTTATCCATGGGAGTAATGTCTCAAACAGTCTACGCTTTGATCGTTCCCTGGATGACCAGTAGTAGTTTCCGATGCACATCTGGATGCATTCTGTTATCTGTGGACTATCAGAGTATTGATGAAACACAGATATTGCATCGGGATTGAATACAACAATCACCATGCGCACTTTCCTCCATGGGAATAATGTCTCAAACAGTCTACGCTTTGATCGTTCCCAGGAAGACCAGTAGTAGGTTCCGATGCACATCTGGAGGCATTCTGTAACCTGTGGACTATCAGAGTGTTGATGAAAGACAGAAAATGCATCGGGATTAAATACAACAGTCACGATGCGCAATTTCCTCCATGGGAGTAATGTCTCAAAGAGTTTACGTTTTGATCGTTCCCTGGAAGACCAGTAGTAGTTTCCGATGCCCATCTGGAGGCATTCTGTAATCTGTGGTCTATCAGAGTGTTGATGAAACACAGAAATTGCATCGGGATTGAATACAACAATCACCATGCGCACTTTCCTCCATGGGAGTAATGTCTCAAACAGTGTACGCTTTGATCTTTCCCTGGAAGACAAGTAGTAGTTTCCGATGCACATCTGGAGGCATTCTGTAATCTGCGGAGTATCAGAGTGTTGATGAAACACTGAAATTACATAGGGATTGAATACAACAGTCACCATGCGCACTTTCCTCCATGGAAGTAATTCTCAAACAGTCTACGCTTTAATCGTTCCCTGGAAGACCAGTAGAAGTTTCCGATGCACATCTGATGGCATTCTGTAATCTGTGGACTATCAGAGTGTTGATGAAACACAGAAATTGCATCGGGATTGAATACTACTGTCACCATGCGCACTTTCCACCTTGTGAGTAATGTCTCAAAGAGTTTACGATTTGATCGTTCCCTGGAAGACCAGTAGTAGTATCCGATGCACATCTGGAGGCCTTCTGTTATCTGTGGACTATCAGAGTGTTGATGAAACACAGAAATTGCATCGGGATTGAATACAACAGTCACCATGCGCACTCTCCTCCACGGGAGTAATGTCTCAAACCATCTATGCTTTGATCGTTCCCTGGAAGACCAGTAGTAGTTTCCGATGCACATCTGGTCGCATTTTGTAATGTGTAGACTATCAGTGTGTTGATGAAACACAGTAATTGCATCGGGATTGAATACAACAGTCACCATGCGCACATTCCTCCATAAAAGTTATGTCTCAAACAGTCTACGCCTTGATCGTTTCCTGGAAGACCAGTAGTAGTTTCCGATGAACATCTGGAGGCTTTCTGTAATTTGTGGACTATCAGAGTGTTGATGAAACACAGGAATTGCATCGGGATTGAATACAACACTCACCATGCGCACTTTCCTTCACGGGAGTTATGTCTCAAACAATGTACGATTTGATCGTTCCCTGGAAGACCAGTAGTAGTTTCCGATGCACATCTGGTGGCATTCTGTAATGTGTAGACTATCAAAGTGTTGATGAAACACAGTAATTGAATCAGGATTGAATACAACTGTTACCATGCGCACTTTCCTCCATGGGTGTAATGTCTCTAACAGTCTACGCTTTGATCGTTATCTGGAAGACCAGTAGTAGTTTCCGATGCACATCTGGAGGCATTCTGTAATCTGTGGAGTATCAGAGTGTTTATGAAACACAGAAATTGCATCTGGATTGAATACAACAGTCACCATGCGCACTTCTCTCCATGGGAGTAATGTCTCAAACAGTCTACGCTTTGATCGTTCCCTGGAAGGCCAGTAGTAGTTTCCGATGCACATCTTGAGGCATTCTGTAAACTGTGGACTATCAGAATGTTGATGAAAGACAGAAATTGCATCGGGATTGAATACAACAGTCACCATGCGCACTTTCCTCCATGGGAGTAATGTCTCAATAAGTTTACGCTTTTGATCGTTCCCTGGATGACCAGTAGTAGTTTCCGATGCACATCTGGAGGCATTCTGTTATCTGTGGACTATCAGAGTGTTGATGAAACACAGAAATTGCATCGGGATTGAATACAACACTCACCATGCGCACTTTCCTTCACGGGAGTTATGTCTCAAACAATGTACGATTTGATCGTTCCCTGGAAGACCAGTAGTAGTTTCCGATGCACATCTGGTGGCATTCTGTAATGTGTAGACTATCAAAGTGTTGATGAAACACAGTAATTGAATCAGGATTGAATATAACTGTCACCATGCGCCCTTTCCTCCATGGGTGTAATGTCTCTAACAGTCTACGCTTTGATCGTTCCCTGGAAGACCAGTAGTAGTTTCCGATGCACATCTGGAGGCATTCTGTAATCTGTGGAGTATCAGAGTGTTTATGGAACACAGAAATTGCATCTGGATTGAATACAACAGTCACCATGCGCACTTCCCTCCATGGGAGTAATGTCTCAAACAGTCTACGCTTTGATCGTTCCCTGGAAGACCAGTAGTAGTTTCCGATGCACATCTGGAGGCATTCTGTAAACTGTGGACTATCAGAATGTTGATGAAAGACAGAAATTGCATCGGGATTGAATACAACAGTCATCATGCGCAGTTTCCTCCATGGGATTAATGTCTCAAGCAGTCTACGCTTTGATCGTTCCCTGGAAGACCAGTAGTAGTTTCCGATGCACATCTCGAGGCATTCTGTAATCTGTGGATTATCAGAGTGTTGATGAAAAACAGAAATTGCATCGGGATTGAATACAACAGTCACCATGCGCAGTTTCCTCCATGGGAGTAATGTCTCAAGCAGTCTAATCTTTGATCGTTCTTTGGAAGACCAGTAGTAGTTTCCGATGCACGTCTGGTGGTATTCTGTAATCTGTGGACTATCAAAGTGTGGATGAAACACAGAAATTGCATCGGGATTGAATACAACAGTCACCATGCGCACTTTCCTCCATGGGAATAATGTCTCAAACAGTCTACGTTTTGATCGTTCCCGGGGAGACCAGTAGTAGGTTCCGATGCACATCTGGAGGGATTCTGTAACCTGTGGACTATCAGAGTGTTGATGAAAGACAGAAAATGCATCGGGATTGAATACAACAGTCACCATGCGCAATTTCCTCCATGGGAGTAATGTCTCAAAGAGTTTACGTTTTGATCGTTCCCTGGAAGACCAGTAGTAGTTTCCGATGCATATCTGGAGACATTCTGTAATCTGTGGACTATCAGAGTGTTGTTGACACACAGAAATTGCATCAGGATTGAATATAACAATCACCATGCGCACTTTCCTCCATGGGAGTAATGTCCCAAACATTCTACGCTTTGGTCGTTCCCTGGAAGACCAGTATTAGCTTCCGATGCACATCTGGAGGCATTCTGTAATCTGTGGACTATAAGAGTGTTGATGAAACACATAAATTGCATCGGGACTGAATACAACAATCACGATGCGCACTTTCCTCCATGGGAGTAATGTCTCAAACAGTCTACGCTTTGATCGTTCCCTGGAAGACAAGTAGTAGTTTCCGATGCACATCTGGAGGCATTCTGTAATCTGTGGAGTATCAGAGTGTTGATGAAACACTGAAATTACATCGGGATTGAATACAACAGTCAACATGCGCACTTTCCTCCATGGGAGTAATTCTCAAACAGTCTACGCTTTGATCGTTCCCTGGAAGACCAGTAGTAGTTTCCGATGCACATCTGACGGCATTCTGTAATCTGTGGACTATCAGAGTGTTGATGAAACACAGAAATTGCATCGGGATTGAATACAACAGTCACCATGCGCACTTTCTTCCACGGGAGATATGTCTCAAACAGTCTACGCTCTTGATCGTCCCCTGGAAGACCAGTAGTAGTTTCCGATGCACATCTGGTGGCATTCTGTAATCTGTGGACTATCAGAGTGTTGATGAAACACAGAAATTGGATCGGTATTGAATACAACAGTCACCATCCACACTATCCTCCATGGGAGTAATGTCTGAAAGAGTCTACGCTTTGATCGTTCCCTGGAAGACCAGTAGTAGTTTCCGATGATCATCTCGTGGCATTCTGTAATCTGTGGAGTATCAGAGTGTTGATGAGACACAGATATTGCATCGGTATTGAATACAACAGTCACAATTCGCACTTTCCTCCACGGTAGTAATGTCTCAAACAGTCTACGCTTTGATCGTTCCCTGGAAGACCATTAGTAGTTTCCGATGCACATCTGGAGGTATTCTGTAATCTGTGGACTATCAGAGTGTTGATGAAACACAGAAATTGCATCGGGTTTGAATATAACAGTCACCATGCGCACTTTCCTACACGGGAGGTATATCTCAAACAGTCTACGATTTGATCGTTCACTGGAAGACCAGTAGTGGTTTCCGATGCACATCTGGAGGCATTCTGTAATCTGAGGACTATCAGAGTGTTGATGAAACACAGAAATTGCATCGGGATCGAATACAACAGTCACCATGCGCACATTCCTCCATAAAAGTAATGTCTCAAACAGTCTACGCTTTGATCGTTCCCTGGAAGACCAGTAGTAGTTTCCGATGCACATCTGGTGGCATTCTGTAATGTGTTGACCATCAAAGTGTTGATGAAACACAGTAATTGCATCGGGATTGAATACAAATGTCACCATGGGCACTTTCCTCCATGGGTGTAATGTCTCTAACAGTCTAAGCTTTGATCGTTCTTTGGAAGACCAGTAGTAGTTTGCGATGCACTTCTGGTGGTATTCTGATATCTGTGGACTATCAAACTGTTGATGAAACACAGAAATTGCATCGGGATTGAATACAACAGTCACCATGCGCACTTTCCTCGGTGGGAATAATGTCTCAAACAGTTTACGCTTTGATCGTTCCCACGAAGACCAGTAGTAGGTTCCGATGCACATCTGGAGTCATTCTGTAACTTGTGGACTATCAGAGTGTTGATGAAAGACAGAAAATGCATCTGGATTGAATACAACAGTCACGATGCGCAATTTCCTCCATGGGAGTACTATCTCAAAGAGTTTACGTTTTGATCGTTCCCTGGAAGACCAGTAGTAGTTTCCGATGCACATCTGGAGGCATTCTGTAATCTGTGGAATATCAGAGTGTTGATGACACACAGAAATTGCATCAGGATTGAATACAACAATCACCATGCGCACTTTCCTCCATAGGAGTAATGTCCCAAACAGTCTACGCTTTGATCATTCCCTGGAAGACCAGTAGTAGTTTCCGATGCACATCTGGAGGCATTCTGTAATCTGTGGACTATCAGAGTGTTGATTAAACACTGAAATTACACCGGGATTGTATACAACAGTCACCATGCGCACTTTCCTCCATGGGAGTAATTCTCAAACAGTCTACGCCGCGATCGTTCCCTGGAAGACCAGTAGTAGTTTCCGATGCACATCTGATGGCATTCTGTAAACTGTGGACTATAAGAGTGTTGATGAAACACAGAAATTGCATCGGGATTGAATACAACAGTCACCATGCGCACTTTCTTCCACGGGAGGTATGTCTCAAACAGTCTACGCTTTGATCGTTCCCTGGAAGACCAGTAGTAGTTTCCGATGCACATCTGGAGGCATTCTGTAATCTGATGACTAACAGAGTGTTGATGAAACACAGAAATTGCATCGGGATTGAATACAACAGTCACCATGCGCACTTTCCTCCATGGGAGTAAAGTCTCAAACAGTCAACGCTTTGATCGTTCCCTGGATGACCAGTAGTAGTTTCCGATGCACATCTGGATGCATTCTCTTATCTGTGGACTATCAGAGTGTTGATGAAACACAGAAATTGCTTCGGGATTGAATTCAACAGTCACCATGCGCACTTTCCTCCATGGGGGTAATGTCTCAAACAGTCTACGCTTCATCCGTTCACTGGAAGACCAGTAGTAGTTTCCGATGCACATCTGGAGGCATTCTGTAGTCTGTGGATTGTCAGAGTGTTGATGAAACACAGAAATTGCATCGGGATTGAGTACAACAGTCACCATGCGCACCTTCCTCCATGGGGGTAATGTCTCAAACAGTCTACGCTTCATCCGTTCACTGGAAGACCAGTAGTAGTTTCCGATGCACATCTTGAGGCATTCTGTAATCTGTGGACTATTAGAATGTTGATGAAACACAGAAATTGCATCGGGATTGAATACAACAGTCACCATGCGCACTTTCCTCCATGGGAGTAATGTCTCAAAGAGTTTACGCTATGATCGTTCCCTGGAAGACCAGTAGTAGTTTCCGATGCACATCTGGAGGCATTATGTGTTCTGTGGAGTATCAGAGTGTTGATGAAACACAGAAATTGCATCTGGATTGAATACAACAGTCACCATGCGCACTTTCCTCCATGGGAGTAATGTCTCAAACAGTCTACGCTTTGATCGTTCCCTGGATGACCAGTAGTAGTTTCCGATGCACATCTGGATGCATTCTGTTATCCGTGGGCTATCAGAGTGTTGATGAAACACAGATATTGCATCGGGATTGAATACAACAATCACCATGCGCACTTTCCTCCATGGGAACAATGTCTCAAACAGTCTACGCTTTGATCGTTCCCCGGAAGACCAGTAGTAGGTTCCGATGCACATCTGGAGACATACTGTAACCTGTGGACTATGAGAGTGTTGATGAAAGACAGAAAATGCATCTGGATTGAATACAACAGTCACGATGCGCAATTTTCTCCATGGGAGTAATGTCTCAAAGAGTTTACGTTTTGATCGTTCCCTGGAAGACAAGTAGTTGTTTCCGATGCACATCTGGATTCATTCTGTAATCTGCGGAGTATCAGAGTGTTGATGAAACACTGAAATTACATCGGGATTGAATACAACAGTCACCATGCGCACTTTCCTCCATGGAAGTAATTCTCAAACAGTCTACGCTTTAATCGTTCCCTGGAAGACCAGTAGTAGTTTCCGATGCACATCTGGTGGCATTCTGTAATCTGATGACTATCAGAGTGTTGATGAAACACAGAAATTGCATCGGGATTGAATACAACAGTCACCATGCGCACTTTCCTCCGTGGGAGTAAAGTCTCAAACAGTCAACGCTTTGATCGTTCCCTGGATGACCAGTAGTAGTTTCCGATGCACATCTGGATGCATTCTCTTTTCTGTGGACTATCAGAGTGTTGATGAAACACAGAAATTGCTTCGGGATTGAATTCAACAGTCACCATGCGCACTTTCCTCCATGGGGGTAAAGTCTCAAACAGTCTACGCTTCATCCGTTCACTGGAAGACCAGTAGTAGTTTCCGATGCACATCTGGAGGCATTCTGTAGTCTGTGGATTGTCAGAGTGTTGATGAAACACAGAAATTGCATCGGGATTGAGTACAACAGTCACCATGCGCACTTTCCTCCATGGGGGTAATGTCTCAAACAGTCCACGCTTCATCCGTTCACTGGAAGACCAGTAGTAGTTTCCGATGCACATCTGGAGGCATTCTGTAATCTGTGGACTGTCAGAGTGTTGATGAAACACAGAAATTGCATCGGGATTGAGTACAACAGTCACCATGCGCACTTTCCTCCATGGGGGTAATGTCTCAAACAGTCTACGCTTCATCCGTTCACTGGAAGACCAGTAGTAGATTCCGATGCACATCTGGAGGCATTCTGTAATCTGTGGACTATTAGAATGTTGATGAATCACAGAAATTGCATCGGGATTGAATACAACAGTCACCATGCGCACTTTCCTCCATGGGAGTAATGTCTCAAAGAGTTTACGCTTTGATCGTTCCCTGGAAGACCAGTAGTAGTTTCCGATGCACATCTGCAGGCATTCTGTAATCTGTGGAGTATCAGAGTGTTGATGAAACACAGAAATTGCATCTGGATTGAATACAACAGTCACCATGCGCACTTTCCTCCATGGGAGTAATGTCTCAAACAGTCTACGCTTTGATCGCTCCCTGGATGACCAGTAGTAGTTTCCGATGCACATCTGGATGCATTCTGTTATCTGTGGACTATCAGAGTGTTGATGAAACACAGATATTGCATCGGGATTGAATACAACAATCACCATGCGCACTTTCCTCCATGGGAACAATGTCTCAAACAGTCTACGCTTTGATCGTTCCCAGGAAGACCAGTAGTAAGTTCCGATGCACATCTGGAGGCATTCTGTAACCTGTGGACAATGAGAGTGTTGATGAAAGACAGAAAATGCATCGGGATTGAATACAACAGTCACGATGCGCAATTTCCTCCATGGGAGTAATGTCTCAAAGAGTTTACGTTTTGATCGTTCCCTGGAAGACCAGTAGTAGTTTCCGATGCCCATCTGGAGGCATTCTGTAATCTGTGGTCTATCAGAGTGTTGATGAAACACAGAAATTGCATCGGGATTGAATACAACAATCACCATGCGCACTTTCCTCCATGGGAGTAATGTCTCAAACAGTGTACGCTTTGATCTTTCCCTGGAGGACAAGTAGTAGTTTCCGATGCACATCTGGAGGCATTCTGTAATCTGCGGAGTATCAGAGTGTTGATGAAACACTGAAATTACATAGGGATTGAATACAACAGTCACCATGCGCACTTCCCTCCATGGAAGTAATTCTCAAACAGTCTACGCTTTAATCGTTCCCTGGAAGACCAGTAGAAGTTTCCGATGCACATCTGATGGCATTCTGTAATCTGTGGACTATCAGAGTGTTGATGAAACACAGAAATTGCATCGGGATTGAATACTACTGTCACCATGCGCACTTTCCACCTTGTGAGTAATGTCTCAAAGAGTTTACGATTTGATCGTTCCCTGGAAGACCAGTAGTAGTATCCGATGCACATCTGGAGGCCTTCTGTTATCTGTGGACTATCAGAGTGTTGATGAAACACAGAAATTGCATCGGGATTGAATACAACAGTCACCATGCGCACTCTCCTCCACGGGAGTAATGTCTCAAACCATCTATGCTTTGATCGTTCCCTGGAAGACCAGTAGTAGTTTCCGATGCACATCGGGTCGCATTTTGTAATGTGTAGACTATCAGTGTGTTGATGAAACACAGTAATTGCATCGGGATTGAATACAACAGTCACCATGCGCACATTCCTCCATAAAAGTTATGTCTCAAACAGTCTACGCCTTGATCGTTTCCTGGAAGACCAGTAGTAGTTTCCGATGAACATCTGGAGGCTTTCTATAATTTGTGGACTATCAGAGTGTTGATGAAACACAGGAATTGCATCGGGATTGAATACAACACTCACCATGCGCACTTTCCTTCACGGGAGTTATGTCTCAAACAATGTACGATTTGATCGTTCCCTGGAAGACCAGTAGTAGTTTCCGATGCACATCTGGTGGCATTCTGTAATGTGTAGACTATCAAAGTGTTGATGAAACACAGTAATTGAAACAGGATTGAATATAACTGTCACCATGCGCCCTTTCCTCCATGGGTGTAATGTCTCTAACAGTCTACGCTTTGATCGTTCCCTGGAAGACCAGTAGTAGTTTCCGATGCACATCTGGAGGCATTCTGTAATCTGTGGAGTATCAGAGTGTTTATGGAACACAGAAATTGCATCTGGATTGAATACAACAGTCACCATGCGCACTTCCCTCCATGGGAGTAATGTCTCAAACAGTCTACGCTTTGATCGTTCCCTGGAAGACCAGTAGTAGTTTCCGATGCACATCTGGAGGCATTCTGTAAACTGTGGACTATCAGAATGTTGATGAAAGACAGAAATTGCATCGGGATTGAATACAACAGTCACCATGCGCACTTTCCTCCATGGGAGTAATGTCTCAATAAGTTTACGCTTTGATCGTTCCCTGGATGACCAGTAGTAGTTTCCGATGCACATCTGGAGGCATTCTGTTATCTGTGGACTATCAGAGTGTTGATGAAACACAGAAATTGCATCGGGATTGAATACAACAGTCATCATGCGCAGTTTCCTCCATGGGAGTAATGTCCCAAGCAGTCTACGCTTTAATCGTTCCCTGGAAGACCAGTAGTAGTTTCCGATGCACATCTCGAGGCATTCTGTAATCTGTGGATTATCAGAGTGTTGATGAAAAACAGAAATTGCATCGGGATTGAATACAACAGTCACCATGCGCAGTTTCCTCCATGGGAGTAATGTCTCAAGCAGTCTAAACTTTGATCGTTCTTTGGAAGACCAGTAGTAGTTTCCGATGCACGTCTGGTGGTATTCTGTAATCTGTGGACTATCAAAGTGTGGATGAAACACAGAAATTGCATCGGGATTGAATACAACAGTCACCATGCGCACTTTCCTCCATGGGAATAATGTCTCAAACAGTCTACGTTTTGATCGTTCCCAGGGAGACCAGTAGTAGGTTCCGATGCACATCTGGAGGGATTCTGTAACCTGTGGACTATCAGAGTGTTGATGAAAGACAGAAAATGCATCGGGATTGAATACAACAGTCACCATGCGCAATTTCCTCCATGGGAGTAATGTCTCAAAGAGTTTACGTTTTGATCGTTCCCTGGAAGACCAGTAGTAGTTTCCGATGCATATTTGGAGACATTCTGTAATCTGTGGACTATCAGAGTGTTGTTGACACACAGAAATTGCATCAGGATTGAATATAACAATCACCATGCGCACTTTCCTCCATGGGAGTAATGTCCCAAACATTCTACGCTTTGGTCGTTCCCTGGAAGACCAGTATTAGTTTCCGATGCACATCTGGAGGCATTCTGTAATCTGTGGACTATCAGAGTGTTGATGAAACACATAAATTGCATCGGGACTGAATACAACAATCACGATGCACACTTTCCTCCATGGGAGTAATGTCTCAAACAGTCTACGCTTTGATCGTTCCCTGGAAGACAAGTAGTAGTTTCCGATGCACATCTGGAGGCATTCTGTAATCTGTGGAGTATCAGAGTGTTGATGAAACACTGAAATTACATCGGGATTGAATACAACAGTCAACATGCGCACTTTCCTCCATGGGAGTAATTCTCAAACAGTCTACGCTTTGATCGTTCCCTGGAAGACCAGTAGTAGTTTCCGATGCACATCTGACGGCATTCTGTAATCTGTGGACTATCAGAGTGTTGATGAAACACAGAAATTGCATCGGGATTGAATACAACAGTCACCATGCGCACTTTCTTCCACGGGAGATATGTCTCAAACAGTCTACGCTCTTGATCGTCCCCTGGAAGACCAGTAGTAGTTTCCGATGCACATCTGGTGGCATTCTGTAATCTGTGGACTATCAGAGTGTTGATGAAACACAGAAATTGGATCGGTATTGAATACAACAGTCACCATCCACACTTTCCTCCATGGGAGTAATGTCTGAAAGAGTCTACGCTTTGATCGTTCCCTGGAAGACCAGTAGTAGTTTCCGATGATCATCTCGTGGCATTCTGTAATCTGTGGAGTATCAGAGTGTTGATGAGACACAGATATTGCATCGGTATTGAATACAACAGTCACAATCCGCACTTTCCTCCACGGTAGTAATGTCTCAAACAGTCTACGCTTTGATCGTTCCCTGGAAGACCATTAGTAGTTTCCGATGAACATCTGGCTGCATTCTGTAATCTGTGGACTATCAGAGTGTTGATGAAACACAGAAATTGCATCGGGTTTGAATATAACAGTCACCATGCGCACTTTCCTACACGGGAGGTATATCTCAAACAGTCTACGTTTTGATCGTTCACTGGAAGACCAGTAGTGGTTTCCGATGCACATCTGGAGGCATTCTGTAATCTGAGGACTATCAGAGTGTTGATGAAACACAGAAATTGCATCGGGATCGAATACAACAGTCACCATGCGCACATTCCTCCATAAAAGTAATGTCTCAAACAGTCTACGCTTTGATCGTTCCCTGGAAGACCAGTAGTAGTTTCCGATGCACATCTGGTGGCATTCTGTAATGTGTTGACCATCAAAGTGTTGATGAAACACAGTAATTGCATCGGGATTGAATACAAATGTCACCATGGGCACTTTCCTCCATGGGTGTAATGTCTCTAACAGTCTAAGCTTTGATCGTTCTTTGGAAGACCAGTAGTAGTTTGCGATGCACTTCTGGTGGTATTCTGATATCTGTGGACTATCAAACTGTTGATGAAACACAGAAATTGCATCGGGATTGAATACAACAGTCACCATGCGCAATTTCCTCCATGGGAGTACTATCTCAAAGAGTTTACGTTTTGATCGTTCCCTGGAAGACCAGTAGTAGTTTCCGATGCACATCTGGAGGCATTCTGTAATCTGTGGAATATCAGAGTGTTGATGACACACAGAAATTGCATCAGGATTGAATACAACAATCACCATGCGCACTTTCCTCCATAGGAGTAATGTCCCAAACAGTCTACGCTTTGATCATTCCCTGGAAGACCAGTAGTAGTTTCCGATGCACATCTGGAGGCATTCTGTAATCTGTGGACTATCAGAGTGTTGATTAAACACTGAAATTACACCGGGATTGTATACAACAGTCACCATGCGCACTTTCCTCCATGGGAGTAATTCTCAAACAGTCTACGCCGCGATCGTTCCCTGGAAGACCAGTAGTAGTTTCCGATGCACATCTGATGGCATTCTGTAAACTGTGGACTATAAGAGTGTTGATGAAACACAGAAATTGCATCGGGATTGAATACAACAGTCACCATGCGCACTTTCTTCCACGGGAGGTATGTCTCAAACAGTCTACGCTTTGATCGTTCCCTGGAAGACCAGTAGTAGTTTCCGATGCACATCTGGTGGCATTCTGTAATCTGTGGACCATCAGTGTGTTGATGAAACACAGAAATTGCATCGGTATTGAATAGAACAGTCACCTTTCGCACTTTCCCCCATGGAGGTAATGTCTGAAAGAGTCTACGCTTTGATCGTTCCCTGGAAGACCAGTAGTAGTTTCCGATGCACATCTGGAGGCATTCTGTAATCTGATGACTAACAGAGTGTTGATGAAACACAGAAATTGCATCGGGATTGAATACAACAGTCACCATGCGCACTTTCCTCCATGGGAGTAAAGTCTCAAACAGTCAACGCTTTGATCGTTCCCTGGATGACCAGTTGTAGTTTCCGATGCACATCTGGATGCATTCTCTTATCTGTGGACTATCAGAGTGTTGATGAAACACAGAAATTGCTTCGGGATTGAATTCAACAGTCACCATGCGCACTTTCCTCCATGGGGGTAATGTCTCAAACAGTCTACGCTTCATCCGTTCACTGGAAGACCAGTAGTAGTTTCCGATGCACATCTGGAGGCATTCTGTAGTCTGTGGATTGTCAGAGTGTTGATGAAACACAGAAATTGCATCGGGATTGAGTACAACAGTCACCATGCGCACCTTCCTCCATGGGGGTAATGTCTCAAACAGTCTACGCTTCATCCGTTCACTGGAAGACCAGTAGTAGTTTCCGATGCACATCTTGAGGCATTCTGTAATCTGTGGACTATTAGAATGTTGATGAAACACAGAAATTGCATCGGGATTGAATACAACAGTCACCATGCGCACTTTCCTCCATGGGAGTAATGTCTCAAAGAGTTTACGCTATGATCGTTCCCTGGAAGACCAGTAGTAGTTTCCGATGCACATCTGGAGGCATTATGTGTTCTGTGGAGTATCAGAGTGTTGATGAAACACAGAAATTGCATCTGGATTGAATACAACAGTCACCATGCGCACTTTCCTCCATGGGAGTAATGTCTCAAACAGTCTACGCTTTGATCGTTCCCTGGATGACCAGTAGTAGTTTCCGATGCACATCTGGATGCATTCTGTTATCCGTGGGCTATCAGAGTGTTGATGAAACACAGATATTGCATCGGGATTGAATACAACAATCACCATGCGCACTTTCCTCCATGGGAACAATGTCTCAAACAGTCTACGCTTTGATCGTTCCCAGGAAGACCAGTAGTAGGTTCCGATGCACATCTGGAGACATACTGTAACCTGTGGACTATGAGAGTGTTGATGAAAGACAGAAAATGCATCTGGATTGAATACAACAGTCACGATGCGCAATTTTCTCCATGGGAGTAATGTCTCAAAGAGTTTACGTTTTGATCGTTCCCTGGAAGACAAGTAGTTGTTTCCGATGCACATCTGGATTCATTCTGTAATCTGCGGAGTATCAGAGTGTTGATGAAACACTGAAATTACATCGGGATTGAATACAACAGTCACCATGCGCACTTTCCTCCATGGAAGTAATTCTCAAACAGTCTACGCTTTAATCGTTCCCTGGAAGACCAGTAGTAGTTTCCGATGCACATCTGGTGGCATTCTGTAATCTGATGACTGTCAGAGTGTTGATGAAACACAGAAATTGCATCGGGATTGAATACAACAGTCACCATGCGCACTTTCCTCCGTGGGAGTAAAGTCTCAAACAGTCAACGCTTTGATCGTTCCCTGGATGACCAGTAGTAGTTTCCGATGCACATCTGGATGCATTCTCTTTTCTGTGGACTATCAGAGTGTTGATGAAACACAGAAATTGCTTCGGGATTGAATTCAACAGTCACCATGCGCACTTTCCTCCATGGGGGTAAAGTCTCAAACAGTCTACGCTTCATCCGTTCACTGGAAGACCAGTAGTAGTTTCCGATGCACATCTGGAGGCATTCTGTAGTCTGTGGATTGTCAGAGTGTTGATGAAACACAGAAATTGCATCGGGATTGAGTACAACAGTCACCATGCGCACTTTCCTCCATGGGGGTAATGTCTCAAACAGTCCACGCTTCATCCGTTCACTGGAAGACCAGTAGTAGTTTCCGATGCACATCTGGAGGCATTCTGTAATCTGTGGACTGTCAGAGTGTTGATGAAACACAGAAATTGCATCGGGATTGAGTTCAACAGTCACGATGCGCAATTTTCTCCATGGGAGTAATGTCTCAAAGAGTTTACGTTTTGATCGTTCCCTGGAAGACAAGTAGTTGTTTCCGATGCACATCTGGATTCATTCTGTAATCTGCGGAGTATCAGAGTGTTGATGAAACACTGAAATTACATCGGGATTGAATACAACAGTCACCATGCGCACTTTCCTCCATGGAAGTAATTCTCAAACAGTCTACGCTTTAATCGTTCCCTGGAAGACCAGTAGTAGTTTCCGATGCACATCTGGTGGCATTCTGTAATCTGATGACTATCAGAGTGTTGATGAAACACAGAAATTGCATCGGGATTGAATACAACAGTCACCATGCGCACTTTCCTCCGTGGGAGTAAAGTCTCAAACAGTCAACGCTTTGATCGTTCCCTGGATGACCAGTAGTAGTTTCCGATGCACATCTGGATGCATTCTCTTTTCTGTGGACTATCAGAGTGTTGATGAAACACAGAAATTGCTTCGGGATTGAATTCAACAGTCACCATGCGCACTTTCCTCCATGGGGGTAAAGTCTCAAACAGTCTACGCTTCATCCGTTCACTGGAAGACCAGTAGTAGTTTCCGATGCACATCTGGAGGCATTCTGTAGTCTGTGGATTGTCAGAGTGTTGATGAAACACAGAAATTGCATCGGGATTGAGTACAACAGTCACCATGCGCACTTTCCTCCATGGGGGTAATGTCTCAAACAGTCCACGCTTCATCCGTTCACTGGAAGACCAGTAGTAGTTTCCGATGCACATCTGGAGGCATTCTGTAATCTGTGGGCTGTCAGAGTGTTGATGAAACACAGAAATTGCATCGGGATTGAGTTCAACAGTCACCATGCGCACTTTCCTCCATGGGGGTAATGTCTCAAACAGTCTACGCTTCATCCGTTCACTGGAAGACCAGTAGTAGTTTCCGATGCACATCTGGAGGCATTCTGTAATCTGTGGACTATTAGAATGTTGATGAATCACAGAAATTGCATCGGGATTGAATACAACAGTCACCATGCGCACTTTCCTCCATGGGAGTAATGTCTCAAAGAGTTTACGCTTTGATCGTTCCCTGGAAGACCAGTAGTAGTTTCCGATGCACATCTGCAGGCATTCTGTAATCTGTGGAGTATCAGAGTGTTGATGAAACACAGAAATTGCATCTGGATTGAATACAACAGTCACCATGCGCACTTTCCTCCATGGGAGTAATGTCTCAAACAGTCTACGCTTTGATCGCTCCCTGGATGACCAGTAGTAGTTTCCGATGCACATCTGGATGCATTCTGTTATCTGTGGACTATCAGAGTGTTGATGAAACACAGATATTGCATCGGGATTGAATACAACAATCACCATGCGCACTTTCCTCCATGGGAACAATGTCTCAAACAGTCTACGCTTTGATCGTTCCCAGGAAGACCAGTAGTAAGTTCCGATGCACATCTGGAGGCATTCTGTAACCTGTGGACAATGAGAGTGTTGATGAAAGACAGAAAATGCATCGGGATTGAATACAACAGTCACGATGCGCAATTTCCTCCATGGGAGTAATGTCTCAAAGAGTTTACGTTTTGATCGTTCCCTGGAAGACCAGTAGTAGTTTCCGATGCCCATCTGCAGGCATTCTGTAATCTGTGGTCTATCAGAGTGTTGATGAAACACAGAAATTGCATCGGGATTGAATACAACAATCACCATGCGCACTTTCCTCCATGGGAGTAATGTCTCAAACAGTGTACGCTTTGATCTTTCCCTGGAAGACAAGTAGTAGTTTCCGATGCACATCTGGAGGCATTCTGTAATCTGCGGAGTATCAGAGTGTTGATGAAACACTGAAATTACATAGGGATTGAATACAACAGTCACCATGCGCACTTCCCTCCATGGAAGTAATTCTCAAACAGTCTACGCTTTAATCGTTCCCTGGAAGACCAGTAGAAGTTTCCGATGCACATCTGATGGCATTCTGTAATCTGTGGACTATCAGAGTGTTGATGAAACACAGAAGTTGCATCGGGATTGAATACTACTGTCACCATGCGCACTTTCCACCTTGTGAGTAATGTCTCAAAGAGTTTACGATTTGATCGTTCCCTGGAAGACCAGTAGTAGTATCCGATGCACATCTGGAGGCCTTCTGTTATCTGTGGACTATCAGAGTGTTGATGAAACACAGAAATTGCATCGGGATTGAATACAACAGTCACCATGCGCACTCTCCTCCACGGGAGTAATGTCTCAAACCATCTATGCTTTGATCGTTCCCTGGAAGACCAGTAGTAGTTTCCGATGCACATCGGGTCGCATTTTGTAATGTGTAGACTATCAGTGTGTTGATGAAACACAGTAATTGCATCGGGATTGAATACAACAGTCACCATGCGCACATTCCTCCATAAAAGTTATGTCTCAAACAGTCTACGCCTTGATCGTTTCCTGGAAGACCAGTAGTAGTTTCCGATGAACATCTGGAGGCTTTCTATAATTTGTGGACTATCAGAGTGTTGATGAAACACAGGAATTGCATCGGGATTGAATACAACACTCACCATGCGCACTTTCCTTCACGGGAGTTATGTCTCAAACAATGTACGATTTGATCGTTCCCTGGAAGACCAGTAGTAGTTTCCGATGCACATCTGGTGGCATTCTGTAATGTGTAGACTATCAAAGTGTTGATGAAACACAGTAATTGAAACAGGATTGAATATAACTGTCACCATGCGCCCTTTCCTCCATGGGTGTAATGTCTCTAACAGTCTACGCTTTGATCGTTCCCTGGAAGACCAGTAGTAGTTTCCGATGCACATCTGGAGGCATTCTGTAATCTGTGGAGTATCAGAGTGTTTATGGAACACAGAAATTGCATCTGGATTGAATACAACAGTCACCATGCGCACTTCCCTCCATGGGAGTAATGTCTCAAACAGTCTACGCTTTGATCGTTCCCTGGAAGACCAGTAGTAGTTTCCGATGCACATCTGGAGGCATTCTGTAAACTGTGGACTATCAGAATGTTGATGAAAGACAGAAATTGCATCGGGATTGAATACAACAGTCACCATGCGCACTTTCCTCCATGGGAGTAATGTCTCAATAAGTTTACGCTTTGATCGTTCCCTGGATGACCAGTAGTAGTTTCCGATGCACATCTGGAGGCATTCTGTTATCTGTGGACTATCAGAGTGTTGATGAAACACAGAAATTGCATCGGGATTGAATACAACAGTCATCATGCGCAGTTTCCTCCATGGGAGTAATGTCTCAAGCAGTCTACGCTTTAATCGTTCCCTGGAAGACCAGTAGTAGTTTCCGATGCACATCTCGAGGCATTCTGTAATCTGTGGATTATCAGAGTGTTGATGAAAAACAGAAATTGCATCGGGATTGAATACAACAGTCACCATGCGCAGTTTCCTCCATGGGAGTAATGTCTCAAGCAGTCTAAACTTTGATCGTTCTTTGGAAGACCAGTAGTAGTTTCCGATGCACGTCTGGTGGTATTCTGTAATCTGTGGACTATCAAAGTGTGGATGAAACACAGAAATTGCATCGGGATTGAATACAACAGTCACCATGCGCACTTTCCTCCATGGGAATAATGTCTCAAACAGTCTACGTTTTGATCGTTCCCAGGGAGACCAGTAGTAGGTTCCGATGCACATCTGGAGGGATTCTGTAACCTGTGGACTATCAGAGTGTTGATGAAAGACAGAAAATGCATCGGGATTGAATACAACAGTCACCATGCGCAATTTCCTCCATGGGAGTAATGTCTCAAAGAGTTTACGTTTTGATCGTTCCCTGGAAGACCAGTAGTAGTTTCCGATGCATATTTGGAGACATTCTGTAATCTGTGGACTATCAGAGTGTTGTTGACACACAGAAATTGCATCAGGATTGAATATAACAATCACCATGCGCACTTTCCTCCATGGGAGTAATGTCCCAAACATTCTACGCTTTGGTCGTTCCCTGGAAGACCAGTATTAGTTTCCGATGCACATCTGGAGGCATTCTGTAATCTGTGGACTATCAGAGTGTTGATGAAACACATAAATTGCATCGGGACTGAATACAACAATCACGATGCACACTTTCCTCCATGGGAGTAATGTCTCAAACAGTCTACGCTTTGATCGTTCCCTGGAAGACAAGTAGTAGTTTCCGATGCACATCTGGAGGCATTCTGTAATCTGTGGAGTATCAGAGTGTTGATGAAACACTGAAATTACATCGGGATTGAATACAACAGTCAACATGCGCACTTTCCTCCATGGGAGTAATTCTCAAACAGTCTACGCTTTGATCGTTCCCTGGAAGACCAGTAGTACTTTCCGATGCACATCTGACGGCATTCTGTAATCTGTGGACTATCAGAGTGTTGATGAAACACAGAAATTGCATCGGGATTGAATACAACAGTCACCATGCGCACTTTCTTCCACGGGAGATATGTCTCAAACAGTCTACGCTCTTGATCGTCCCCTGGAAGACCAGTAGTAGTTTCCGATGCACATCTGGTGGCATTCTGTAATCTGTGGACTATCAGAGTGTTGATGAAACACAGAAATTGGATCGGTATTGAATACAACAGTCACCATCCACACTTTCCTCCATGGGAGTAATGTCTGAAAGAGTCTACGCTTTGATCGTTCCCTGGAAGACCAGTAGTAGTTTCCGATGATCATCTCGTGGCATTCTGTAATCTGTGGAGTATCAGAGTGTTGATGAGACACAGATATTGCATCGGTATTGAATACAACAGTCACAATCCGCACTTTCCTCCACGGTAGTAATGTCTCAAACAGTCTACGCTTTGATCGTTCCCTGGAAGACCATTAGTAGTTTCCGATGAACATCTGGCTGCATTCTGTAATCTGTGGACTATCAGAGTGTTGATGAGACACAGAAATTGCATCGGGTTTGAATATAACAGTCACCATGCGCACTTTCCTACACGGGAGGTATATCTCAAACAGTCTACGTTTTGATCGTTCACTGGAAGACCAGTAGTGGTTTCCGATGCACATCTGGAGGCATTCTGTAATCTGAGGACTATCAGAGTGTTGATGAAACACAGAAATTGCATCGGGATCGAATACAACAGTCACCATGCGCACATTCCTCCATAAAAGTAATGTCTCAAACAGTCTACGCTTTGATCGTTCCCTGGAAGACCAGTAGTAGTTTCCGATGCACATCTGGTGGCATTCTGTAATGTGTTGACCATCAAAGTGTTGATGAAACACAGTAATTGCATCGGGATTGAATACAAATGTCACCATGGGCACTTTCCTCCATGGGTGTAATGTCTCTAACAGTCTAAGCTTTGATCGTTCTTTGGAAGACAAGTAGTAGTTTCCGATGCACTTCTGGTGGTATTCTGATATCTGTGGACTATCAAACTGTTGATGAAACA